>NW_024081108.1:0-171997 GCF_003009895.1 Hyaena hyaena | reverse complement strand
CAAGGGGGAGAAGAAGGGCGGAAATGGTGGGGGAAAGGGAGAGAGGCAAACCATGAGAGACTCTTGAATGCTGACAAAAACTGAGGACTGATGGATGTGGGGGGGAGGGGGGGATGGGCATGGAGGAGGGCACTTTGGGGATGAGCACTGAGTGTTATGTAGAAACTAATTTGACAATAAACTATTTGTAAAAAAAATAAATAAATAAATAAATAAATAAATACTGGGTCTCTTTGTTCTAATTGCGTATTGCTCTTCCTGATCATTTTGGTGCAAAAGGCAAGTCACAGTTGTTTTAATCTCTACTGGTTACAGCAGTTTCCAAGAGATTTAAAAGGACAGTACCTGGTTATCTTGTGAACATTCAAAATTAGCGACACATACAGGGGATTTAGTTGGCCACTGGGCATGCCCAGGGAAAGTTTCAGGCTCAGAGAAGTCCTGAGAAGATCTTAAGCTTTCACTTGTGTTCATGAATAGGAAGTCTTAACATTGTTATGATGTCACTGCTATTAAAACTCATCTACAGACTTGGAGAGCTTGGGTGGCTGAGTCCATTAAGTGTTTGACTCTTGATTTTGGCTCAGGTCATGATCTTGGTTTGTGAAATCCAGCCCCACATCCGGCTCTGCACTAACAGTGTGGAGCCTGTTTGGGATTCTCACTCGCCCTCTTTTTCTGACCCTCCCATGCTTCCATTCTCTCTCAAAATAAATAAGCATTTAAAAAAATCACATACAGACTTAATAAAATCTGTATCAAAATTCTAACAACTTATATGCAGAAATGATAAAGCCAATTCTCAAATTCACAAGGACTTTAAAGGGGCCCCAAATAGCCAACACAACCTTGAAAAAGAAAAATGTTGGAGGACTCACGTATCTTCACTTCAAAACTTACAACAAAGCTACAGCAATTAGAGTAGTGTGGTACTGGTATATGGACAGACATTTGGACCAGTGAAATAGCTCAAAAATAAATTCTCACATATATGATTAATTGCTTTTCAACAAGAGTACCAAGACCATTCAATGAAGGGAAATATTCCACACAAACAGTGCTGGAAAAATTGGATATCCACATGCAAAGGAATGAAGCTAGACTCTTACCTTTTGCCATATACAAAAACCAGTTTATAATGTATTAAAGAAGAGCTAAAATTTTATAGCACTCTTGGAAGATTTTTTAAAGAAAAGTCTTCATGATACCAGATTCGGTGATGAAATTATGGATATGGCATCAAAAGTACAGATAATGACAACAAAAAGTAGATAAATAGACCATTAAAATTAAGAACTTTTGCACATCAAAGGATATTATCAAGATGGCAAAAAGCTTACTGAGTGGAAGAAAATATTTGCAAATCATATATATATTTGCAAATCATATATATAATTTGAAAACTCAACCGTGACAAAAAAATAAGCCACTTTAAAAAAATGGGCAAAGTTTTGAATAGACATTTCTCCAATATAGATATATAAATGACCAATAAGCACAAGAAAAGATACTCAACATCATTTGTCACTAGAGAAATGAAAATCAAAACCAGAATGAAATACCACTTCATACTTTCTGGCTTGACTATAACCCCCCCAAAAAAGCAAATAACAAGTGTTGGCAAAGATGTGCAAAAATTGGAACCCTGTTTAGTAAATGCAAAAATAAAATGGTGCAGCTGCTGTGGAAAACAGTTTGGTGGTTTTCAAATGATGAAACATAAAACTAATGTATGACTCAGTAACTTCACTTGTAGATATTTCTAAAATAATTGAACACAGAGACTCGAACAGATATTTGTACACTAATGTTCATAGCTAAAAAGGTGGAAACAACTCAAGTGTCTATTAACAGATGAATAGATAAACAGAATGTTTTATAAACATACAATGAAATATTATTCAGCCTTAAAAGGGAGTGAAATTTTGATGTATGCCACAACACGAATGGACCTTGAACACATTATGCTTTATAAAAAATAAGTTGGACACAGAGAGACAAGTACTGTACAATTTGTTATGTCAAGTACTTAGATATGCAAATTCAGAAAAAGTAAAATAGATATTACCAGAGAGGGGAGATGGGGAAAGGGAGAATTATCATATAATGGATATAGACTTTTGTTGGGGATGCTGAAAAGTTTTGGTCATTTATCGTGATTGTTGTACAACATTGTGAATGCATTTAGTGATGCTGAATTGTGCTCTTTCAAATGGTTAAAATTATTAATATTATGCTATGTGTATTTTACTAAAACAGAACTTTTTGAAAAAAGCCATTCATCTGAAGTTTGCATTCATGAATTTAAAGCAAGTCTACTCAGTATAGTTGAGTATTTTTCTTTAACATTGCAGGGGTGATTGACATGCCAATGAATAACTGAGATAATTTATATCTAACTGGAAGACACTCCACTATTCATATAAAAAGAATGTAGAGGACTAAAAAAATTAGAGTAAATTAGGGTGGCTTGAAAAAGTCTTGTGAAGGATACAGGATTTGAATAGCGCCCTGAAGGATTTTAGTATTTGGATATGTGAGATAAAAGAAATTTAAATCTTGGTGAGGAAAACAAGGTACATAAGTCTTGGATTCTGTTATTAGTATGCTATTTTCTAGAGTAATATTACAGGTTAAATTTGAGCAGATGTTTAATAGTTTGGGATAGGGACATGGAAGGTAGTATAAAGCTAGATTTTAAATAGTCTGCAAACTAGGGTGAGAGTTTGGATGTTTTCCTCTGTGGAGTTGGGAGCCAATGCTGTAAAGGAGAGAGGTGATATGATTTAGTCAATATTTTAGGAAGATTAAATGGGCAGTTCTATGTTAGGCAGATTAAGAGAAGTTAGAAAATATTAAACAAGAAATCTGGAGAAATTAGTTTTTTCATCCTAAATTTAATACAACTAGCTCTGTGAATTTGGAGAAGTCCTTTAACCTCTCAAAGCTTAAAATTTCTCATCTGAAAATGAAGAGATTGACAGTTCATTAGGATGGAATCTAATAAAGTCATTTAAAGATATACTTTTACAGCACAACTAGGTGCCTCAGTTGGTTAAGTATCTGGCTCTTGATTCCAGCTGGGGTTATGATCTCATGGTTCTTGGTTTTGAGTCCCACATTGGGCTTTGTGCTGACAGCATGGAGCCTGCATGGGATCCTCTTTCTCTCTCTCTCTCTCTACCTCTCTCTCTGCTCCCCCTCTACTTGTGCTCTCTAAATAAATAAATAAATAATAAATAAATAAATAAATAACTTTAGGGGGAAAAAAGCACACAGGATCTTTGTGTGATAAGATGCTTTTAGTAAATATCAATTGGAGAAATAGAGTATTTAAAAATTTCTATAGAATATGAACTCATTAAAAATATCAAAACAAAACTATGTGTGTTAATGACGAATGTTATTTACTTTAAAAGAAATGGAAACAAATGTAACAAAATAATGATTGTAGACAATCAAGGAAGCTCATCTGAGCATTGGTGTCTAGAGTTTTTATTTGGGATCATTCATATAAGACAGGACTTTTTTGGAGATGTGCCAGTTTCAGCAACTGAGACCTGCTGAGTGAACCCTTTCCTGCATGGTAATTTATATCTGAGAATTCTATTTTCTAGGGTTCTTGCCTTATATCATCTTACAGTATCTGTATAATTTTCTCATGGAAAAGGGAAAGGACTAGAGAAAGTAACTATGATTATTTAGTGTCTACAAAGCACCATGCTTAGGATTACTATATAATTGTTTAAACTGTACAATAATTTTATTAATTAAGCATCTCCTGCCTTAGGAGGCTACTTTGTGTCTCTGTGTTCAGCTGATTTCTTCAAATAAATAAGGGTTCTATTTTTCAGGTATCACCACCTCAAATTCTGCTCTGAACTTACAATTTTAAATTCCTAGCAGACTTTTATATAAAGCTAATATCCTTTTTTCTCATGTTTTATCTTTCTTGTGTTGCTACATCAATCGACTGATCAGGTCTTTTTTGAACATCTCCCCCATTAACTATGTTCCCTCTGTAAATTTTCTTCTTACCTCTTTAGCTTATTATTTGCTAATTTTACTCTTTTCTTTCCCACTCATCATTCTATCTAGTTTCTGGAAATATGGAAGATTAGATATTTTAAAAATCCTCACACTGTGAAGAAATTCTGGGGTAAGATATGGCAAACATGCTTTAAAATGCAGAGCTGAGCTTGACGAACTCAAGAGCTTTCGAGAGATATTGTCTCTTGAGTAATAAGTGATTATTAATGCTTTGATTGTCTTATAGAAGAGGAGGAGTAGCATTTTGATACCCACATAGAGGAAAAGATTTAGGTTCAGAACTAGTAAATAGAAACTTACATCTATATTAAACCAGGATTTTCTAAGGGCTATGCTATCAGTTAAAGAATGGGCTAGAAAAACATATCTAATATCCTCAAAACAAACAAACAAACAAACAAACCTGTAAGAAAGCATTTTGTTCTGGCCTGAATTAAGAAAGTTCTACCCTGAGACTTCATAATCATAAATCTGTACTCACTTAAGTTTAGTATTTGCAAAATTATACTACTTTCATAACTTTGAAAGACTTCAACCTGAGATAGTAACATATAAGACAGTCTTATGGTCGTACCATCCATAGGGTACTTGGCAGAGCAAAAACCTCTTTCCTAGTCCTCACAAGATTCTCAGAATAAACCCTGCCAAGCATGAGTTCATAATCCACAATTAAAAATTGTACAAATAAATAATATATCATTTTTGAAGGAGGAATAAACACCAGAATTAGACCTCTTCTAAGAACTTTAGAAAATAGAATTATCAGATATAGACTATGAAATAGGCTCATGTGTTTCCTAAAGTTATGGAAACTATATCATTTCTTTTCCATTTAGATATACTTTTCAGAATGAAGTAGACCACTGTGAATAATTACACACAGGAAAAGGCTACTAATTTTGCAATGCTCTGAGCTAACTGAGATGTGTGGTCATGCTATTTACAAGGAGTCACCCCAAAGGGTTTTTTTACTTAGGCCTGCCTATACATCAATGATATAATAAAACACATTAATTTAAATTATTCTATTTCCCTTATAATTTCATTAATCAGACTGAGCTATTTCTTGATTTAAGTTGGTAAATTCTTTTCATATTGCTATTACTCCTTTGGCTTAGATATTTTTAGTACGATGTTAACTAGCAAAAGGCACAAAATAAAATGATGAATAATGGGTGAATAAGAGCCATTCATGGAGTGATACTGAATAAGAAATAGTAGGAATTTGTATTCTATAACCAATATAATAAATAAATGCATTAAAGGTAAAGTGGTCATCTCTTTCTGCTTCATTATGGCCTAATACTTCCAAATTTTTAGGTTTGAGTAAAGTAAGAAAAATTAGTAGTAGTAAAAAGTATGGAACATCTTTGATTTTCTTTTCATGTGATTATGTGAATCATTTTATTTTTTATGTTCATAGACACTGATGCACATATTGATTTGAAGTCCCTTGTAAGCAATCTCTGGCAGCTAATTGGAAACTGCTTCTTTGTATAAGATTCTTCCCTGGAGGACAGAGTAGACACCCAAAATAGAATTTACTAAAGCCCTGAAGATATATGAATTAGACTTGTTTTCATGTTAGTGAGGGAGTAGGTAGAACAGATTAGACCATTACAATTCTCTTTCTTACTTCAGGGTTTGGCACACTAAGGCCTATAAGTGAAATCCAGCTATTTTTGTATGGCCATGAGCTTAAAGTCATTTTGCATTTTTAGATACTTGAAAAAGAAAAAATCAAAATAAGAATGCAATTTTGTGCCAAATTATATGAAATTCAAATCTAAGTGTACATAAATAAAAGTTTTGTTGGAGCACAGTCGTGCTCCTCTGTTTATAAATTGTCTCTGGCTACTTTTGTGCTGCAGTGGCCGTGCTGGGTAGCTGCAACAGAGGCCGTATATTTAACCTCTAGCCCTTTACAGTAAAAGCTTGTTGCCCTTTGCTCTGTGTGATCAGGAAAATAATATGTGCTTCCCCCACCCTTCCCTTTTGTTCTCTGACTTTTATAATCAGAATTTTAAAAAAAATTAGTCTTGTGAGAAAAGCTTTGGGTTAGTATTATAAGTCACTGAGCAATTCAGTTTCCTTTCAATGCACTAATAGTTCTGTTCTTTTTAACTTATAATATCTGACATCCATAGTGTACTTTCATAACTTTCCTTCTCATTGAATTGTATGAACAATGGCCAAATAACATTCACATTAAAACTACTAGACATATTTAAACATTTCATATTTGAGAATTTACCTTCCCCCATAATAGTAATAATACTCTAGGTTTGTGCTTCCAGTTTCAGATAATTCAACAATAAGAACCAAGGATGCAGATGCTTTCCCTCTTTCCGATCTGTGAATCTCAGAAGCCTTATACTTCGTGGTAGCAAGAGGCTGCAGCAGCTCCAAATGTCATGCCATCATATGACATAACAAATGTAGGAATGAAAGACCTAGATGTGAGTCAGGAAATCATCGAAATCCTAGAGGAGAACACAGGCAGCAATCTCTCTAACACTGGCTGTAGCAAAATCTTACTAGATACATCTCCAAAGGCAAGTGAAACAAAAGCAAAAATGAACTATTGGGGCCTCGTCAAGGAAAAAAACAAAAAACAAAAAACAGAAAAACAAAAAACTCCACAGCGAGGGAAACAATCAGCAAAATTAAAAGGCAGTATTAAGAATGGGAGGAGATATTTGCAACTGATATAACTGATAAAGGGTTAAAAGAACTTATCAAACTCAACATCCAAAGAAACAAATAATCCAGTTAAGAAATGGGCAGAAGACATGAATAAACATTTTTTTCCCCAAAGAAGATATAGAGATGGCTAAGAGACGTATGAAAAGATGCTCAAGATCACTCATCACTAGGGAAATACAAATCAAAACTATAGTGAGATACCACCTCACATCTGTCAGGATGGCTAAAATTAATAACACAAGAAGCAACAGATGTTGGCGAGGAGGTGGGGAAAGGGGAACCCTTTTACACTGTTGGTAGGAGTGCAAGCCAGTGGAGCCAATTTGGAATACAGGATGGAGGTTCCTTAAAAAGTTAAAAATAGAACTACCCTATAATTGAACAATTGCACTACTAGAAAATACTGATGCAAAGGGATACCTGCACCTTGATGGTCATAGCAGCACTATCAACAATAATCCAACAAATTATGGAAAGAGCCCAAAAATTCATTGACTGGTGAATAGAAAAGAAGATGTGGTGTGTGTGTGTGTGTGTGTGTGTGTGTGTGTGTGTGTATATATAATATATATATATATATATAATATGTGGGATAATATGAGGAAATATAATGTCTATGGCAATATACACAATGGGGTATTTCTCAACTATGAAAAAGAATGAAATTTTACCATTTGCACTGACATGGATGGAGCTAGAGTGTTATTACACTAAGTGAAATAAGTCAGTCAGAGAATGGCAAATACCATATGATTTCACTCATATGTGGAATTTAAGAAACAAAACAGATGAGTATAGGAGAAAAAAGAGGGAGAGGGGGCAAACTATAAAACCGACTCTTAACTATATATAACAAACTGAGGGTTGCTGGAGGAGAGGTAGGCAGAGGGGTGGGCTAGATGGGTGATGGGCATTAAGGAGGACATTTGTTGTGATGAGCACTGGGTGTTGTATGTAAGAGATGAATCCCAGAAACTAGTATTACACTGTATGTAAACCAACTGTAATTTAAATAAAAACTGGAAACTACAAAAAAAAGTAGCTAGTTAAGGATTTGGCGGCATGGCTTAAAACTCCAGCTTTGCCATTTTTAATAATTATAGGACCTTGAGCAAGTTGCTTAATAACTTTTTGATTTACTCATTCAATAAATGGATATAATAAAAGTACCTACTGTGAGGTTTGGAAACTTAGCTGAAATGATGTATTGCAGTGCATTGGAGACTGTTGGTTG
This sequence comes from Hyaena hyaena, assembly GCF_003009895.1. Taxonomy (NCBI): domain Eukaryota; kingdom Metazoa; phylum Chordata; class Mammalia; order Carnivora; family Hyaenidae; genus Hyaena; species Hyaena hyaena. The sequence goes on along the minus strand of NW_024081108.1, from coordinate 164,007 downwards.
GGGTATTTTAGGAGCTTATGAGTTCTCCATTACTGGGACAATTGTGAGATGTCTTAGAAGTACACAGAGAGTTTGAGTCTGCTGTGCCCATTGCCATGCGAAGGAAACAAAAGTTTAAAAAAGATGGCAGCAGGGGCGCCTGGGTGGCTCATTCAGTTGAGTGTCTGGCTTCAGCTCAGGTCATGATCTCACAGTTCGTGGGTTTGAGCCCTGTGTCGGGCTCTGTGCTGACAGCTCAGAGCCTGGATGGAGCCTGTCTTCAGATTCTGTCTCTCTCTCTCTCTCTCTGACTCTCCCTGCTCATGCTCTCTCTCTCTCTCTCTCCAAAATAAATAAAGCATTAAAATCTTTTTTAAATAATAAAAAATAAAAAAAAGATGGCAGCAATGCTGTCAGCATAATTTATTTAAGCTGTTTAAGACATTTTTTAATATTACTACTAGTCATTGATAGCTTTATAATGTAGCTGACTAGATTTTGAGTATGATCTTATCTTACAGCATTATATACTATGTATTAAATCCTGACACAACCATGAGCCAGGACTTTGGTCTTTTGTTTGTGCTATATGCTGAGATAAAGTTACTTTCCAGTAGTTTTCTTTATGAGTAAAGTCTTCTTCCTTCTCTTTCTGCCAATAAGAACTTACTAGAGAAGTTCATCTAAGTTGAATAACCAAATTGCAAATATATTGCAGAAAGCATTCCACTGGGTAAAGCCTGGAACAAATAATTTTTAGTACTTTTAGTTTTAAAATCTATGGATTAAAGCATGAATATCATTTCAGCTAAGTTATTATGTATAGCATTTCTTTAAAATTGCTTTTATGGTAGCCTTTAATTTGGTAAGCTAAAGATGCAAATTGATATGGTTTTGTGTGTACATTGTAACAGAATATTTTGAAGGCTCAACAATAAATTATTGGTACTGTCTGTAATTCTCATGAGTATATCTGTTTCATAACTTTTTATTCAGCCACACTTCATCTGTCATTATCAAATGACCATCTTTATAACGAAAACTAAACCTGATATAAAGGTTCAAATATTATGTCAAAATGGACAACTGGAACATTCAAGAACTTTTAGAGAAAAAGATGAAGCACTTAAAGGCAAAAGATAAATGATCTCAAATGACTGTCATCTTCTCATCCTACATTTTATAATGAAGATTAGAAATCCAGATGTTAAGATTAACTTTATTTTTCAAACAAGTATTAAATTGCAATGTAATTTTGAGAACCTTCATTTTGTTACTCTTAACTGCTCTTTAATTGACTTAGAGAAGTATTTTGTAAAGAGAAAATCATAAGCACATACAGTATGAGCTTTTCCTAAGGTTTCATAGCTACTTTTAATCTGGGTTCACTGAACAACATAGTTCCATATATATTAGCACAAAACTGTCTTATTCATTCAATTTTTGCTAAGTTCTCATAGGATAAATTATGATTTCCCCTAGATATTAAGATAACAGCTTTTCTGACATTTTATTTATGACAGTCTTAATTCAACTAAAAATCCTTCATGGTAAAACTGTTTAATGAGATATATCAAACTATGATATGTATAATGATAGCACAGTTTTATGACCTTGTGAATATATGAGATGATTTCATGAAATCAATAGACTAAAAGAGAAAATGAAGAAGAAAAAATATCTTTAGTTTTTAAAAATATATTTTGTACAGAGATTAACACATACTTTTATAGATTGCTTTAAAAAGGAATAAAATTAAATATGCCATAATTGCTCTTTATTGATGTGAATTTGATATATTGAACCAATTAGGGCACTTTTCTATACAATTTTATTCTTATTTTTGTGCAGAGGGCTCTGAAAGAGCAGGTAAGGATGACTTAAATTTGACTGAAAGCAGTTCTGGCATAGGCCCTAGTTTTGAAGTATCAGTGTAAGTCCATAAATTACACTATATTGTAGGTACATTTCTTAAACCTCTTCTTAAACCATTGGTTCCTAGCTTGTTTTCAGATTGACTGAATAGGCTATTGTATAAGGAACTATTTCTGGAAGTACCAACTCAGCATAACTAAGAGGAATAGATTTCATTGGTAATTGGAGTAGCCCTTTTAAAAGCATTATGTTTGCTCTTTTATATGAAAAACAGATGGCAAAAAAAAGGACTTTACTGGAGTCTTCAATTTGAAACTTTAATTTGATTTAATTTTCTGAACATAGTAGTAATCAGCAAAAAGAATCAAAACTAGTATTGAAATTCAAAAATGACTTATTTTGGTAAATGGTTAATACAATTAAACCAATATTTGTGGAAATTACATATACAAGAATAAGGACTTAATACTGCTCTTCTCAACTCTACTCCCCCAATCCTCCAACTTTAAAGAGTCATCTTGTTATCAACATAAGGCTACATAGTAATTATGTAGGTGCTTTAATTCTACACTATTTGGGATAGTGCATATTACATATTCTGAGTAGTATAAGTAAGATGTTTAGTTTATTGTATAGGAAATAATGTTATGGAAAAAGAAAAAAAAAAGAATACCATCTGAGAGGTAATTTTGCTTATTCTCATATATATGGGAAGATGCGTGGTTCCAGAGTCCCCTACAATGCAGCTCTGGTCCTACCATTTCTGAGTTCACCAACAATTCATTGCTGTTGACTATTATATAAGTGCAAAGGCTTCACCTTATGTATTATGAGCCCAGACTTTCCATTCTAGTTCTATCTACTCCATTCTCACACTTCCTTTGTATTCTACTATATCATTTAGTGACATTATACTGTTCAATTTCCAAGCCATGCCTCATGCTCTGCTATATAAAGGTTTTGCTCATGCTGTTTCCTTCACCTAGGAATAGCTTGTAACTGTTTAACAAAATTCTGCTCATTTTCCAGGCCTATCTCAGATGTCCCCTTTTATGAAATCTTTCCTGATTCTGCCAACCAGATTAAATTTCTCTCTTTTAGGGCCCTGCAGAGCTGATAGTACTAATCCTATTCTGTCTTACAATACAGGCATATGTGCATTTGTCTCATTTCCCCTTTTCACTGTGCTGGTATATCCTTGAGGTAGGACTTTATTATTTTTCCTCTTTGTATCCCCCATAGCACCAAGATGTTAAATGAATTAGGACCTTATTGAATAGAGATTTAATATAATGAGAATCTTTCTTAACATAATTTTCTACAGATCAGAAATATAAAATGAAATAACACATTATAAAATGAAATATCAGCTTTAATAGGTGATTCAAGCTCTGAATAGTTTGGAAACAAATAGTCATATCTTTATTTTATCATAGTCTTCCAGAATAATGATTTAAAATTTATATTTCCTTAGATGTGTATGTAAGATAAAGTCCATGTAAATGAGACAATGGTCAAGATGTAAACATTTCTCTAAAGCTTGGAACGGGGTGTATTTAATCTGATCTCAAAAACAGCCACTTTGTGCAACTGCACAGTTCTAGATGTGGAAGATAATAAACTAACCTTTTGGGCAACATCAATCTAAAAGAATGGTTATTGTTCTTAAGGCAACCAAAATGTAGTTCTTAGCTCTTCATAGTCTTCAATGCATATCTTAAAAACAAACAAAACAATACTGTATTAAAAAAAATGGAGTAGCTTTTCTTACTATATCCTTTTCAATCCATTCCTGAAACAAAAGCCACTTTAAAAAGAATTGACTTTATGAGGGATGTGTTTCTGGACACTTGTGACAAATCTTATCAGACTTGCCGGGTCTCTTTAGTATTTTTCCTGTGGCCTTTTACCTAAATTTCTCTGTCATACTCCTTACAAGTGTTTATTATGGTGGAGGCAGACTGGTTTTGAGTCTTCCATCTATGGACTAGGTCCAGTTTCCTTACCCACCTTGTTCAGTGTTTCAAGTTCCAGGTTATATAAGAGAGGAAAGGACTTCTCTCCCTAAAATCAGAGTTTGTAAAGTCACAGTATTATCATACAGAATGTATCTAATATCAGTTTCTGACACATTTCTCTTTCAATAATGGTTGATAACATTAATCTTATATAAAAGTTCCAACTGTATCTCCATCCAGGTAGCATCATCAAAACAAAAGGAACTATAGTCACACAGATTACATTCCATTCTCCAACTTTGAAAAGTAAACAAAGTCATAAATTCCCCCCCATAGACTACCAGCATCCATCAAATCTTCCTTTGACTCTTGGTAACAGGTGCTTTCTTTCCAGAAATTACTTAAAGGCACAAGTCCTTAGAAATGAAATGCAGATTTTAAGATCTAAAGTCCTACACTATTTTCTCTTTCCTCAGTAGGCCCTAAGAATTCTCTCAGTCTTGGTCTCCTTCTCTGTCTCTGTCTCTGTCTGTCTGTCTGTCTGTCTCTCTCTCTCTCTCTCTCTCACACACACACACACACACACACACACACTAGATTTCTTTAATACATTCTCCAGAAGATATTTATAGGGATAAGGTATTTTTTTCCTTGCTTGCTTACATTTTTTATTTTTTTCTGTAGCCTTGCACTGATGTAACCTTTCCACAGAGTCTGCTAAGAGATTTACTCAATTTGGTCAAACAAGTTGTGTAAATCCAACTGAGCTTTTCTCTCATGTAGCTTTTCCCCCCTCAGTTCTGGGTGGCTGCTTCATCAGGTATCCTCAGATTTTCATGTGGCTATTTGCTAGGCCCGGTAAGCCTTTCACCAAGAGTAGATCCTGAATTTTGCTCTGAGAGGATCATGAATAAATTATTCTGGTCATACATGGAAGAAATGAATAATTGTCAAGATAATGGCAACTTGGAAAATACTTCCATATAAACTTCTTGAATCATAAAAGCAAACAATTTATACCTCCTATTTAGATGACTTTTTTTTTGCCTCTTATGAAATTTAAAAAATACTAAATAAAGTTAAAAATATCACTGATGCAATGGAAGGCCATTTTTAAACCAATGTTTATAAATAGATTAACTTCTTGACCTCAAAATAGCTCAGTTTTCTCATTATTCATATTTGTTTTTTCTATACGGTGTAATAATTCTATTGCACAAATTTCAGATAGAGCACAGCTACTATATTTCAAATTTTTTTATTAGAGGACAGAGAGGTTGAAGAGAATATAAATGAATATATTTCTTGCAGCTGTGGCCAGTCATAGAAAATACCATTCACTATTGATGGAATTCTTTGGTTTATACTCTATGGTTATCTGAAGATACTACATGCTGAAACTGATGAAGCTATTGTTTGGCTAGATAATACTGTGCATTGCTAAAGAAGAGTGATTATGCAAATTGAGAACACAGTTCCATAATACCCAAACCAAAGATGATATAAATGGCTTTTAAATGTGAACTGTGTAACTATAATTTACTTTGAATTTTTAATAACAATAGAAAAAAATGCCCTGACTGTAATTTTGTCTCTGCTTTCATTTATGCTTTTAACCAACACTATAGTTAAGATTTAAATTACAATTTCAGAATTAGTACATTGACAATGACACTAGAAGAACATCAGTTAATAGTCTGACTCTTGATTTCGGCTCATGTCATGATCTCATCATTCATGTGTTTGAGCCCCTCATGGGGGCTTTCTCTCTCTCTCTCTAAAAAAATAACAAACTTAAACTTTATATGTATATATAATGACACTAGAAATTGTCTAGTGGAGACAAAGTGGTTTCATAGAAATTAAAGATTTTCTAAGTATGTTTTGCAAACATTAGCTCTATCAGAAGACTGGGAAAAAGAGGAAAATGTTAGCAAATATATGTGGTGGAAAAGTCACATATTGTATGGGTCCTCTGTTATGTGTGAATTAGAATATCACAGTCTCTGTCATGACCTGCAATAAAGAAAACTGTTTTAACTTTGTTCAATCCAACTTTCCTCAAACTTATTTGACTAAGGAGCACTTTATATTGTGACATCAACTAAAATTCTGTGAAAACTTTAATTCTGCAGGAAAAAAACCCTCAGTTTGCATAATTATTTCTCTAATGGTTCAAAAGCAAGAGTTTCAGTAGTTTTTTTTTTTTTTAATTTATTATTTATGTTAAGAGAGAGAGATTGAGAGAGCATGAGCAGGGAAGGGACAGAGAAAGAGGGAGAGAATCCCAAGTGGGCTTTGTATTGTCTGTGCATAGCCTGATGTAAGGCTCCAACTCACGACCCTAAGATCACTATCCTAGTCAAAATGAAGAGTCAGATGCTTAACCAACTGAGCTACCCAGGTGCCCCAGTGGGGGCCTCTTTCCTTTAGCTCTGTTTATCTCTTTTTGTGTGCATTGGTTTTCCTATAAGATGGATGTATATTATTTGCCTGGACTTTCATTTTATTGAAATGGTGGTGGGACATTCTATTTCAGAATGTCTTCAGTTTTCTCATTCATTGTCTTATTTTGTTTCATTATCTTCTAATATCCAATTTTGCTGATGCAGATAAGGTAAGAGACCATTTTGAATTTTCTTCCCTTTGTAGGGGACTGTGTTTCTTTATGTTGAAACATTTAGGATATATTTTTTTTAATCCTCAATGTTTTCTATTTCCTCTTTCTGGAAACTCCGGATGTAGACCTACCAGATTTTTTAAAATGTCTCTTTAGCTTTCTATCCTATTCTCTCTCTCTCTCTTTTTGTACTTTAGCTCTATATTCTGCAAGGTGTTTTTTTTCCCTTTGGCTATTTTCTTGTCTCATTGAATTTTCTATACTAACAGTTATGTGTTCTTAGAATACTTTCTTTTTCTCTGATTGTTCTTTGTTTCATAGATGCAATATCATTATAAATGTAATTTATCATATTACTTATTGAACTTTTAAAGTTCTATTTTTTTCCTAAACAATCTCTTTCTCCTCTACGGCCAGTTATAAAATTTATTTTGATCTTTGTCTTTCATGCTGCTAGGTTCCTCCTATCATATGCCTGGTGAACTTTGCTGTCTGTTCATACATTACAAAAAAAAAAAGACTATCTATTTTGGGTATTCTTTGGGTACACCAGTATAAATAGGACTATTCTCTTCTTCTCTCTTTTAACAACATTCCTGATTTGAAACTTTGTCTTGTTTGTTGAAGGCAGTGATATGTTGAATAGTGGGCTTTGCTTTAGAAAGAATAAGTAGAACAGCCGACTTCCCTCCTATAATAATACCATATCCTCACTGCCATGTGCTCTTTCCTCCTAAATGCTAGCATGAGGCATGGTAGAGGGTAATGGGCAGAACATTGCATCTTAAACTGCTTAGTCAAATGCAAAGATAAATTATCTAGGCCAGAAACAAGAAAGTTTTCGTAGCAGTGCATTCCAAGGTGTTTACATTTTTTCTGTATTGTAACGTTTAAAAAAACACTTTAATAAAGAGCTGTAGAAATGGCACCTTAATTAATTTTACATAGTATGCTTATAAAACAAAAACTCAGAAAACTATCAATACAAGTAAGTTCTTTAACTTGATAAAGGTTATGAACTTGAAACTCACATTACACATTATTTTAAAGGAAGGAAGAAAAAGATACCCAGTATTACCATATTTTCTTAACAAAGTAGCTGGTTCAGACCAATACCTAAGGAGTAAAAAACTGAGAATGCAGAAGAACTACAGGGATTAAAATAAATAAATTTATCTTTAATTTCATATTATAACATCATAGAGCAAAACAACTTTTGAAAATCCAGAAGCTAATAAAACTAATAAGAAATTTTAGCAAACTTGCTTGATATAAGAATGACATAAAAAATCAGTAACATTTTTCTGTACCAGCAGTGATCATGTATAAAAAAATAATAAAAGTACAACTCCCAAAAGGAATAGTTTTGAGGAATAAACTTAGAAGGCAAAGTTTCCCTAAAGAAAATTTTTAAATTCTGATAATGGACAGAGATAGTGGTCTGAATAATTGAGGAACTAATTCTACCCTTTTGAATGGGACAATTTTATATAATGAAGATACCAGTTTTCTCGATTTTAATCTATCAATGTACTACCACTTAAAATTCCATTTGGACCTTTTGAAGAAGTTGATAAACACAATAAAGTTTATGTAAAAAATAAGAAACCCAAAGAGAAAATGGGCAAAGCATATGAAATTATTTTATAGTCTGCATTGATTATTGCTTATTTTATTCTTCTCTATAGAAATTCAACTTATTCCAGAAAGACTCATGTTCCTTCTTCTTAAAACTCATTTATTTTTATGTTACTACCATAAGAATATAAAAATAAATGTTAATGTTTTTAAACCTCAGGGAATAACAATATTGTAACAGAGCAAAAATAAACTTCCCTAAAAAGTCTGGCAGTATGTGACAAACACATAGGACTCTAACTTCAATGATAAAGTTCTCTTAAAAAGACTCATTGGAGTTACAATTATCAAGTCATTTCTAAGGAAAGAATAAATGCATTTTACAAAACAAATTGGCATGGGAAATAATATAGTATCAGGTTTTATCTAAGTGTAGAACTCACTATTTCCCCTCGAGGCTTAAACAAATATTACATGAATGAGAGCTCTTGTAAAATGTTATGTTTTGAAATAGATTTCATTAATGGTTCCTAGTGATAATTTATTTCTCTCTTTATGCACAAGTCTCTTCTCATGCTAATAATGGATAGCTTATTTGCATATAAATAGATTTCAGTATTTGCAGAGGCAGAGACCAAATATGTTTCTTTTTCTCCCTCTGGACATTGTTAAACAGATAAGAAGAAGAAGAGAGGAAAGAGATATTTTTATAATTAGCAATGAGGAATTATAATAATTTTCTTGACTAAAATTTTTTTCAGACAACTTTCTTTGGTGCTTTTATTGGTATGCTTCATGCCAAAGGTTTATACCTCTATTAAAATAATAAAAAAAAAGAATCTGCACAGTTTTTTTCTCGGTGATACCTTTTGCTATAACTATGCCTCAAATGAAAACAACAAAGCAGCTTGATATTGGTTACTGAAATGTTTACTATGGCCCTCTGGGTATCTTCTTCTAATTATTTTTTACTGTTTCTGATGAGGGAGTATGTTCCATTCGAGATAAGGTAAATGTCACTTCTGTGACAATATTGCTTAATTAAATAAATCCTTTATTTTTGAGATATAACAAGTTGCATGCTTGTGATTGAGAGATATTTTGTTCCTTTCAGTTAAAAAGTGTACACATGCTAATTTTTCACTTATCGTGTGGTTAAGTCTATGGTTAATCTCTAAGTCTTAAAAAATTTCATTATAGAACATAATGTCCTTCCTAAATATAGTAAGAAGGCCTTTTAAGCCTGCTTTCATAGTAGTCATTAGTGAAGAGAGAACAATTAAATCAGTTCTTTTTGAAGATATCCACTTGATATTTGCTTCTTGACTTTCAGTGTTTGAAATAGGATATGTTCCTGTATCATTGTTCTTTAAGTGAGTAAAAAGCATCATCTTATGGTACACTTAGTATTTTTAAGTAATTCTTTCAGGAAATTAAGATAACAGCTGCTTTCTGGTAGGTTCGATATCTATTAATAAGTGTCTCTTTCTGACCAGCAGAGGTCAATCAGTTTAAGTGAATAATGACGTTAACTTTCAAAAAAGACAGCAAACATGACCATTTTATTTGAACGATTGTATTTTACTTTATTTCTGTTACTTGCATAAATAATATTTTTCAGCCCTTGTTATATATGCTGTGTAGGTGAGTGAGGCACTTCTTCAGAGTCCAAGACCTTTCCAAATCTGAATCCAAGAATATTCTGAAAGAGGTAGTAAAAATACTGTATTTAAATCTATGTATTTATGAATATTATACAGATCTTTTCTACCAGTTAAAAAAAAAAAGTAAGAGAAAATTGTCCTTCAGAGAACATGACACATCGCGTTCTGCCACAGAGAGGCAGCCTTCACCAAAAGATGGGACCGAGGGCTGTTTGATTTCTAGGACAACATTATTCAACTCTTGATCTTTAAAAATTTATTGTTTATAACAGGTTTTGAAAGTAACAGTATGTGGCATCCTTGACAACTAGCAGTGTCAAGATTGTCGAGACATGAAGACAACCTGATTTTTAGAACTGTGATATTTTTGTTTTCCCTAAATGTGTATGCACTTAGGTGTAAAATGAAAATTACACTCACTTATGGTATGTTAATAATAATCCAGGAACAAAAATCCCTAAACCTATCATATAGACTTCAATTTGTTCCATCTCCTAGACCTTATTTACCTGTTAGAAATACCATGTTCAGGTGAAAGCATAGTATTTTCATTTAATTAAGTTGATATTTGTTTGGCAAATTTGCTATTTTTGGAAAGTGCCAGAGACAGCTAAAGATTAAGAAGTCAGTGTGAAGTAGTAAAAGAGTTGTTAAACTCATAGAGCCAGTCACAGCTCAGCTATTAAATAAGTTTTCTGTAAAGTTTGAATAATTTTATTTTCCTTTTCTTTGGGGGAGGTTTCCAAGAATTTAAAGTAGTTGAATGATGTGTCCTTACTTATTGTGTAGCTTTGAGGAATTATTCTCGACCATTTTATCCCCCTTTAATAAAAGCAGAAACTGAAACTTAACAAAGTTTAAAGAATTTATAAAGGTGACATGGCTAGTATAAGAAATCTTGAATTTAAATTTAGGTTTAAGATTTATTCCAGAAAATAACAGACTAAAATAGAGATGTGAATATACTTACACTTCATAGAATTTCATCTTTCATGATCATGAAATAAGTTTCGCACATTTGGCCCAAAATTGAAATAGTGTGACATGGCCATAACAGAATTCATAATATTTTAAAGAATATACACTAAAATATAAGTCTCTTTCCTAACTTAATACTGCCAGTCTCCACTAATCTCTCGGGGAGTGATTATTCTGAATGTATTTACAAACATTTATGTGACATATCATCGAAATATCATTTTCACAGTATAAATAGAAATAGGACTTTCAGGTACCCATTTTTCCATAGACAATTACTTGAGAAGAAATTAAAATTAAAAGAAAATAATTGAAATACTTAAAGTCTCAGGGTAGATTCTAGTTGACCTATAAACAGACTCTTCTTTCTTTGGTTTCACTTAGTTCAGCTCAGTAGGCACTGATTGACTCTACCATAATCAGGCCCTGGGGCAGAAGAGATTCAGATACATTCTGGAGGAAAGAGTCTCATCCATAATTTCAAAAGTTTTTTACTCTGGATAAGTAATTATTGAGATTTTTTGAGGGAAAAAAGAGTTAATATGTAGATATATTTACTAATAGCTTTACTTATAGTTAAAAGGTCTAAAGCAATAGGTTTTGTTAAAATTGTGTTTTCTTGATTCCATTTTCAGAGAATATGATTTTATTTTGGCATGAATCTAAGGAATCTACTCTGACACTAATCTGGGTTATTCTGATGGCTGTGGTGCATGAACTACACTTTGGAAAAGATTAATCTAAAATATATAGTGCTGAATATGATCCTCTTTCTTTTTCCATCTTGATATTTCAAACAAGTTCAGCCAGAGGCCAGAGGAGAAACACATCCAAAGCTAGGGAAGGGCTGTGAACCGCCTGGTGGGTCATGGGCATTCAGATGAGGAAACCATTTACTATTTGGAAATAAACACTGTTATTTGTCTTGGTAAAAATTAACTGGTGACAGTTGATGAGAAGGCTTGCAAGAGAAGAATTTTATGGAATTCATACCCTGCTATTATTATTCCATGAAGTTATGGGAACAGCATTAGAGAATATTTATATTACATGATCACAGAAGCAGAGTGAACAGAAAACACTGGTAAGGTGAAAAAAATTCTTACCGAGATTTAAATCTAGGCATAGATTTAAGTTTATGGAACAGGAACAAGAAGCTTTCTATGAAATTCAATGGTTAACCTAATAGTTTCTGTTTAATCTCTGATGAATGTAAATAAAACATTTGTACATCAAAGCATGAGAACTGTTGTATCTTTTACTTACTCTATAAAATATGTTTGTTTTAAGGTACAGAGATTTCTTCATTTAAGATGCCAATGAATATATTAACCTTTGTTTAATTGGCTTGTCAGTATATTAATCATGTAGGCCCTTCTTACAGGTGACTCTAGCTTTATCACAGCAGAGCTGTTCAGAGAAAGATTCAAATCCAAATGCTTAGGAATATAACAATTTTTAGTAAGTTGAAGAAAATGTCAAATAGTTACATTTTAAAATGGTAATTATTAGGCATTTAATTTTTTTAAAATCATTACTTATTTATTTTATGTTAAAGATTTTAGCTTGTTTATTATTAATCAAATATTCAAAATAAATTTGGTGTTTATATATAAAGAATTCCTCATCACTTAATTTATGACCTGATGTACTTTACAAAGATATGTAGCATTATCCTGAATTTTACATATAATATTCACAGAGATAAGTGCCAGTCTCCGGGGGAATACCTTCCTAATTTAGCTTTAAGTGAGTGTTAAAATAATGATAGTGATATAAGAGGACTTGAAATACATGTTGAGACTTACTCTACTTTTTTGCTTAGGTAATTTTCTTGGCATTCTGGCTCCAAATTTTTAAATATGAACAACAGGATGTAAAAACCAAAATTCAGTTATGAAAAGAAAAGTTACTACTTTGCCAAGGCAATTGTGAAGTATTTTATTTACCTTGAAAATAACTTCCTATTTCGTTGATTATTTGATAACTTTGTTCATTTATCAGTAAGAATCACTCATGTGTCACATTTTTATATTCCACCTACTCAAAGTGGTGGAAGATAAAAGATGACCATCCTTCTTACCATTTGGTTCCTAGAACTCATACAGAAAGTATATTATACATACATATTCAAGACTGATGAAAGTCATTCAAATTTGTATAATGTGCTTACATTATCAGAGAGTGAGAAAATATTTTTGGCAGGATCAGTTTGAAGAATTCATTTGATAGGGCTTATGGCTGCACATTTTGGTAAGAATTTCATAAGAATATATTTAGAGGTACATGGATAAACAGACTTTTTTGTCAGAAGATACATTTTAATCAAGCCAAATCTATCTGATTTTTTATTTATATCTCCTAACAGTGACAGCTCTACTGCTTACTCAATGCTAGAAACACATATTTTAATAGGTGGATGATTTAGGTAGATAGACTCCAGTTGATACAGTTTTCAGTCTATTTAGGTTGGTGTTCATTACAATAGACCATTTCTTAGGGACTGTGTTGGCAATAATTCTTAGATACTCTACAGTAATTTTAAGCTATCATTCTTAAGTATTTAAGATCTTATTTCTTTTTTATTTTTTTAATGTTTATATATTTTTAAGAGAGAGAGAGAGAGACAGAGAGACAGAGCACGAGCAGGGGAAGGGCAGAGAGAGGGAGATACAGAATCTGAAGCAGGGTCCAGGCTCTGTGCTCACAGCATGGGGCTCGAACTCACGAACCTTAAGATCATGACCTGAACCGAAGTCAGATGCTTAAGTGACCAAGCCACTGAGGCGTCCAAGGACCTTATTTCTTAAAACATGTAGTTCCCATCTGGTTTTTGAACAGAGATTTTAAGAGGATGGTAAAAGATATGTGGATTTTTGGTTAAAAGTTAATGCATTATTGAGACTCTTGTCTGGGTTTTTTTGTTTTTGTTTTTGTTTTTTTTCATCACCTGTAAGCTCAATTTAATAGACTCCAGTTGTTTGGTCATAATCTGAAGTGCCATTTAATCAAATCAAGTCTGAGAAGCAGGAAACGAGCTTTATACCTAAATGTGGCTTTGACATCGATGATAATAGTTCCTTGTGTACTAATCTTTTGTTTTAGCTATTATTTCATTCATAGAGCTGAAGAATAAAATCAGCATGAGAAAATATGTTCCATATAAACTAAACTCCCTAAATGACATTTTAAAGCTATGTGGTTCATTTTAATGAATAATTTTCTAGATGCTTTTTAATTTCTAAAGATATGCTCACACATGGATTATTTACTTTAAGTAGTTTTCTTTCAGCTTCATATGAAAAAATGACAGTATTCATAAACAAAATTGAGTACGTGATTTATAAATTTTAGCTCGTTATGAAGACAGCCATTTTTAATCGGAGGTTTTGTAGCTTTATTTATAGAAGTAGTTATTTCTGAGTCCACTCTAATGTACCAAAATGATTTTTATTTTAAATTACTCATTGTTCTTGAATGCTGACAAAAACTGAGGACTGATGGATGTGGGGGGGAGGGGGGGGATGGGCATGGAGGAGGGCACTTTGGGGATGAGCATTGAGTGTTATGTAGAAACTAATTTGACAATAAACTATTTGTAAAAAATAAATAAATAAATAAATAAAAAAAAAAATAAATTACTCATTGTTCCAGTTCTGTCCCATTTTTGCCCTGTAGCATTGGTTGACATTTCATAGAGAGTAAACTGGCATAGGGCTGGAAAATATGTAATTATAAGAATCACCTACTCTTGAATTTCCCATTATATAATAGTAATGATTCAGGCAGACTTTTCATAGGTGTTTGATTTGGAATGAGAAGTTTTTTTCTTCCATGACCTGTGATTAGAATGTGGCATTTTGATAAATAAATAGAAGATAATTTCTGCATAATCCAGCCGTGAATCAGAGCTGGTGAAGCAATGTAAATCTTTGACCTGTATCATATAAGCAGTAACATATGTAATTGGAAATATATTTTAAGATCAAGTACAATAGACCCTTTTTTTTTTTTTTTTTTTTTAAGTGCTCTGTAGCTTAAAGCAAGCTAAGTGCTAAAATGCAGTAAGACGCATATTGAGAGTTTGGCTTTACTTAATGCTTCTCAAAGGAAGTCCAATAAAAGGATATCCACTAAAACTACATTTGAATATTTTCTTTTCTGTTAATGAGTTCTAACCATAAAGGTAAATACTTATCAGTTGCTGTAGCATGCTGGTAAGGACCAGGAATAGACTGTATTTCACTTCATAGTTGCAAATGAAATTTACTGATACAACATTAAACCAAACAGCGTTTGCTTTATAGTCTTATCTGTTGCATTAACCTCTATACATCTTTATGGTTAAAGTCGTAATTTTTAATTAATTGACTGTAGAATCATGTACCCAGTTCCTGATAATAAGTTTGTGTTCTTTTCTGGATACTGCAGTAACTGACACATTTTCCCAGTGTAGTTGAGTTTGTATATGTTTACTTTAAAGATATTATGTATGTCTATGTATATTGTTTTTCTGCACTAAGAATAGAAATTATATTATTTCAAAGTGTTGCTACAACACTTGTCTTTTGGCAGATCAAGATACTTTACTTCTGACTTCTGTCTTAGTCAATTCTGACTGCTATAACAAAAATACCATAGACTGACTAGCTTAAACAGTACAAGGTTCACCGTTGCTGGAGTCTGCGAAATCCAAAGTCAAAATGCCGAAAGTGACATTTCATTCCTAGTGAGAGACTTCCTTCAGGTTTGCAGATAGACATCTGCATACACAGAAGAGATAGAGAAAATAAATTCTCTCATGTCTCATTTTATAAGGCCAGTAATCCCATCATGAGGGCTCCTCTTGTGACCTAATCACCTTCTGAAGGCCTCATCTCCAAATACCATCACATTGGAGACTGGGGTTTTAACATACGAATGGAGCAGGAGGCCACAGTCATCCAGTTCATACCAGCTTCCCACAAGGGATTTATAATTTTGGATATCTATCCTATGAATTGAATTGACTTTAGAGTGATTGAACTAGAGCCAAATGTCATCTCTTATTGTAAATTTTGAAGTGTCCTAGTTAACGAAGCTAAAGCCTTAAAAATGTGTCATGTGAATTTATCAATTCCAAAATATTTTAGATTTGAAAACATCTGCAGGAATCTATTCTTCAAAGTAGGTGGTTTTTAACTGCATATGTAGTATTAATATTTTTATATCTATTTCACTGTTTATGTTCATTGTTAATATTCTGTGCTTATGTTTTGTTTCCTCTCCCCACTTTATCTCTTTAATGCCCTCTAATTTAGTTTCATTCACCACCACTCATCTACTTGCTCCACGGTGACCTCTCTATGAAGTCTCCTCTTGAAACATTTGATATAGTAGACCTCTAACACTCTCTGGAAATACAGGCTTGACAAATGACAGACACTCAATACGTTTTGGTTAACATGTGGATGGAGAAATGAAAAATCTCTCCCTATTTTCTATGATGTTGTGCTTGCCATATTCTACTCACTAGACTATTCCCTTCATTGATTCTTCTCTCTTTCCCATATGCAGCACCCCCAAGTTTCAGTCCTCAGTTATTTAATTTTCTCTCTCCATGCTCTTTCATTTAGAGATACCTCAGTTTTTGCCTCTACATAAAAAACTCCTTTCCTTTTCTCCAGGACAGCTTTCTCATGAGCTTCAGTTGTGTATCTTCACTTGTCTTTTGAACATGTCTATTGGATATCCTGCCATCTTTTCAAACATCTGGTTCAAAACCAAATACATGATGTTCCATTTCAATGGTATCTTTCTGCTGTGTGTGTGTGTGCCTTTATTTTATTTATTTATTTATTTGTTTGTTTGTTTGTTTGTTTTGAGAGAGAAAGAGAGAAGCAGAGAGAGGGCTGTGAACAGAGGATTCAAAGCGGGCTCTGTACTGACAACATAGAACCTGCTGTGGGACTCGAAATCACAAACTGTGAGATCATGACCTGAGCTGAGATCATGACTTGAGCTGAGTTTAATGCTTAAGCGACTGAGCCACCTAGGCGCCCCACAGTATTGCCTTTTTATTGGCCATTAGTCATTTTTATCTTCTTCCAGTGACTATACATACTAAATATTTGTTACATCTCATAGAAAACATTGGAGTTGCTATTCCTTTCCCAAACCAATGTTAGTAAACTCCTTAGTGTCCTTAAAACAAACCAAGTTACGCCATCCTATAAAGTACTGCTAAAGTTTATTTCTTAAAGTACCTCTTTCTTCATGAATCGCCTCCAGTCTAAAACCTTCAAGAGCTACCCACTACCTGTGGGAGTAGTTTCCAAATTCTTATTTAAAAAAAAATTAGACAATTTTAGTTAATTTTTTTTTTTAACCTAGGACTCAGATAAAGAAGAGTAAATCTAGAGATGTTTTGAATGAATTTAATTCAGGCACTTTCTACTTGGACTTCACTTAGACATTTTTCCCTGGGCACTTGTCTGGAATTCTGGGACATTTTATAATATGATTTGAAACCTAATGGCTGTAGTACAAAATCCTCACTTAGGATTAGGCCCTATTCCATTCTACCAGTCTGTTTATTACATCTAATTGTTTCATGTGAATTCCATCTTTGTATCTTGACTTCTATCATGTTTAGTATCCAGAATGCTGTTAAGCTACATTTTTGCTTCGTTAGGTCTTATTTATATTCTGAAATGCATTTCAAGTCCTACATCTTCACTGAGCATATGGATACAGTTTTAGGAAATAAAGAAGTTGGGTATCTTTTTTCATGATGTATATGTATCTTGAAGGGATATTTGCTTTTTTGGGAAAATACTTCTATATTACATTGAATTATTAGATAGGCAAATATTACCTTTTTTGTACTTATATTTCAAAGCCCTAAACTAAATGATTTTAAGCATTCAAAAAGAATGAGTCCAAGATTGTTTGATGCTAAAATTATGTATTAAGAGCATGAATCTAAGAATAATAATTACATGACCCAAATCAATAATTTTAACATATTTTATTATTTTCTATACTTGTTTTCTTTTAGGACCTGCAGCATACAATCCTGTATTAAGGACATCTTGTTCCATACCCTTATTTTTTAAGTCGTCAAAGCGTTTTAAAGATTCCAAAGAGATTACTCCTGGTCCAGCAACGTATGAGGTTTGTCAATGATAATTTTCTTTTATCAGTAACGAAAGAATAGAATAATTTCAAGAAAGCACTGAAAATGTCTACATTGAAGTCCTTTCCATATGTTTTACCCATATTACTGACTATTAAAATCTTCTGGCTAAGAAAGGCCTTTTTTTAATACATTCTGTTTTTAAAGACTGAATTAAGAATTATTCGTCAGTTTATCTATATCCACTAAGCACACACACACACACACACACACACACACTCGTGTATATATGTTATATATATAATTTGTTACATCCCTGAAACTTTAAAGACTTAGTTGTTTACATACATAAATGGAAATATCCAAGTATTATTGCAATCATGAATTTATTAGAAGGCTCAGAAGATAGCCCTGTTAGAGCCTGTAGTCTTTTAAGCTGTGGATGTTCTGATTACAAGGATGCTTAAATAAACTTCAAGTTTTAAAAACTGTGTTCACAACTAGGCTTAATTCCTCACCTAAGATGAATGGGTCTACTATTTGCACTCTACTAACTATTAAAAGTGAAATATTTTATAGTGGCTTATAGCAAGTCATTTAAGAGTTAATACTCAGGGCAAACCACAGTGAATATTGTTTTTTGGGTTAGTTAATGACAAGTTTATTTTTATTGAATGTATGCTTTTCAACTTATTTAAAATGTCATGATCTAAATAATTTTTAGGCATTTTGTCAAAGCAGATTTATAATATAAGATCGGGGAAAAAAAGAAAAAGAAAAGAGAATGAATAATGAAAGTGTTGTTATTTTATTTGTTGGCTGTTGACTCCCCCAGAAGACCACTGCTAATTCCTACTGATTAAGTAATGCTAATTCTATTTACTTTAGAAAGGGAGAATCTGCTAAACAGTCTTAATAGTGTTTCAGAAGGTGCAAATCAAAGGACTTTGGGTGTTTTAGGACCTGGGCTGTGTGATATAAGACAGGTCTTACACTGGGTGTTATATGGAAACCAACTTGACAATAAACTATTTATTTAAAAAAATAATAATACATGTCTTACAAATGGGGAACTGGATAAGATTGGGCAAAGTTTATGACTTGTTTACTTTGGGTTATTAGGCACAGTGAGGAAAGGTCTTAAAGTAAGTGTTGATCAGTAAGCTATCAGTCTTGATAAGTTAGATGGTATAGCTGTTCATAGTCTGATATTCTTTCATATTAAATCTTAAGCTGAACCCTTCTCCTCTACTTTTGAAAACTGATTTTAGTGGTATTTACAAATAATAATGTCAGTAAATGTAAATGATATCCTTTTATTTTGTTATATATTTATTACAGAAAATGTATCTATTAGTCTTTCTAGTATTTAAAGACGTTCTTTCTTTTTCTTTCATTAAGATTTTAGAAATTATATTTATACTTCTTCATAGTCTTTTCTATGCCAACAGAAAACATTTATGGGTTTGATAATGATGTTTATTAAGGTATTGTCTGAATATATATGTATATATTCATACTGCACTGCAAGGTAACTTTTCTGTTGAGAACTGAGTGTGTAATATTTATTTTCTTCCTAATACCATTTGTTTTCTTGAGTAATTCAAAAGTTTTTGAAAAAGTAATTTTCTTTCAAAGTTTTCCGTTAAAGAAGTTATTTTTAATCTGATAGGCCAGTAAATTATAGGTCCATTTATTATTACTTGTTTTTATTTTTTTATTTGATATTTCTTTTTTTTTTTTTTTGTCTATTGACTTTAATAAGCTTACATTGGTGACTTTTGAGAACACGTTTGCCTAAATATTTTATTTTTTACAGTAAAAGATGATTTTAGAAATTTATAACATTGTTTTAAGATTGTAATATTATGTTCTACTTAAAACTTAAATGTGGGGTGCCTGAGTGGCTTAGTCGGTTAAGCGTCTGACTTTCGCTTAGGTCATGATCTCGCGGTTCGTGGGTTCGAGCCCCGCGTTGGGCTCTGTGCTGATTGCCAGCTCAGAGCCTGGAGCCTATTTCAGAGTCTGTATCTCCCTCTCTCTCTGACCCTCCCCTGCTCACGCTGTCTCTCTCTCTCTCTCTCCTAGAAATAAATAAAAAATATTTTTAAAAAACTTAAATGTGTATGATTTGTGCCATCATTAGTTATAGGTTTTCAGTGTCACATGTTTACACTGGATCTAACCTATCCAATACAGGTGGTAGTTACAATAATATCTATTAACAACAGCTCTCTTAAGTTACACAGCCATATTTTCAAAGTCAGCTAGACATTTTTATTCTTATGTAAACAGTCTCCTCAGTTTCCCAGGCAGAAAGAGTTTTCTCTCTCTCTCTCTCTCTCTCTCTCTCTCTCGGTGGGGTTATGATCAGAATTTCTTTGGAACATCACTCACTGTATTTCAATTATAAGCTAATCTGTTTGTCTTTTTTGCTTCTTCTAGTTGTTGATATTTATTGGTTTACTATCACTGACACTTTTAAAGATATACTGAAAGCTAAGGGCCTTTAAGGGGAAAATTTTGCATGTATGCTTATGTAAAAAATGTGTATACAATTTTAGATGGTTTGTTAATCCACAAAAACCCACTTACAGTTTCAACCAAGAACTCCCAGTAGCAGATTCTGAACTCTATGAGGGGAAGACTTATTTACTTTTATATTATTAGGGCTTCAACCATAGAATTGGGCATATAGAACCATGTTAATAAATGCTTATTGTATAAATCAATAAATATAAGTAAACAAATGGGCAGAGGACTTGAATATACATCTTTCAAAAAAATATATACACAGGGTCAACAGGTAGAAAAGGTGCTCAACAATCCCCCTTATCAGGAAAATGCAAATCAAAGCTACATCCCTTAGAATAGTTAACATCAAACAAAAGATAACAAATGCTGGTAAAGATGTGGATAAAAGGGAACTACTGGGCACTGTTGGTGGAGGTATAATTTGGTATAGCCTTATGGAAAACAGTTGGACATTCCTCAAAAATTAAAAATAGAACTACCGTATCTAGCAATGGTAGATTGATAAATCAATGGATAATTCTAAGATTTCTTCCCATGATTAAATTACTAGTCTTTATCCATGTATAAAGATGTACTTTTTTACTTAGTTTAGTGAGAAGAAGAAATTTCAATGAATTTAACTTTTAAAAATCCTTCATTAAATATTACAGAAAAATTTAAATATACCTTTCTTTAAAAAAGCAAATTCTACGGAAATTAATTGAAATTCAATAACTCATTTCGTCAGAAATGGCAGAATTTCCTACTTTCTTTAAGTGTGGAATAATATTTCATTGCTATTTACACTCACCAAAACGTTATCCATTC
Source organism: Hyaena hyaena (assembly GCF_003009895.1). NCBI lineage: Eukaryota > Metazoa > Chordata > Mammalia > Carnivora > Hyaenidae > Hyaena > Hyaena hyaena. Next base: position 142,896 of record NW_024081108.1, on the reverse strand, counting down.
TTCCTTTGATAGATACTTAGGTTGTCCTATGTTCTGACTACTGTGAATAATGTCACAGAGACAGAGGAGCACAGGAGTCTAATTCATTTCCTTCAGATATATACCCAGAAGTGAAATTGCTAGATATGGTAGTTCTATTTTTAATTTTTGAGGAATGTCCAACTGTTTTCCATAAGGCTATACCAAATTATACCTCCACCAACAGTAGTTCCCTTTTATCCACATCTTTACCAGCATTTGTTACCTTTTGTTTGATGTTAACTATTCTAAGGGATGTAGCTTTGATTTGCATTTTCCTGATAAGGGGGATTGTTGAGCACCTTTTCTACCTGTTGACCCTGTGTATATATTTTTTTGAAAGATGTATATTCAAGTCCTCTGCCCATTTTTTTACTTAAGTTTTTTTTTCCTATTGAGTTCTATGAGTTCCTTATATATTTTTTTATATTATCCGCTTATCAGATAGATGGTTTGCACATATTTTCTCCCATTCCATGAAATGCTTTTTCATTTCTCTATTGTTTCTTCTGCTGTAGAGAAGCTCTTCAGTGTGATGTAGTCCCACTAGTTTATTTTGGTTGCATGTGGTGTCATATCCAAAAGAAGACTAGTGTCAGACAGGATTTCCCCTATGATTTAGGAGTTTCATAGTTTTAGGTTTAGATTTAAGTCTTTTAAGTAATTTAAGACTTAGATTTAAATCTTGAATTCATTTTTTTGTGTATGTGAGTAAGATAAGATAAGGCTGCATTTCATTCTTTATGTAGTTATCCAGTTTTCCTAAGACCATTTATTAGAAGACAATATCCTTTCCCCATTGTGTATTATTGGTGTCCTTATCAAGGATCAATTGATCAAATATGCAAAAGTTCATTTCTGGGCTCTTCTGTTGTCTGTTTATATACTAGAATCTTACTGTTTTGATAACTACAGCTTTATAATATCTTTTGAAATTAGAAAGTGTGATGCCTCTAGGTTTGTTGTTCTTTCTCAGGATTTCTTTGGCTACTTGGGGTCTTCTATGGTTCCATACAAATTTTAGGACTAACTTTTCTATTTCTGTGAAAAATGTCTTTGGGAATTTGACAGGGATTACAGTGAATCAATAGATCACTTTAGGTATAATAGACATTTTAACATTATTAATTTTTCCAATTCATAAACATGGAACATCTTTCTATTTGTTTGTGTCTTCTTTATGTTTCTCCATCATTGTCTTATAATTTTCAGTGTACAATCTTTAACTGCTTTGGTTATATTTATTCCTAAGTGTTTTATTATTTTTTATGCTATTATAAATGGAATTTTTTGATAGTTTGTTATTTGTGTATAAAAAACATAACTGATTTTTTGTATGTGCATTTTGTATCCTGTAACTTTACTGAGTTCATTTATTATTTCTAACAATTTATTTGGGACATCTTTAGGATTTTCTATATATAGGATATATCATCTGCAAACAGATAATTTTACTGCTTCCTTTCCAATTTGAATAACATTAATTACTTTTTTTTTTAATTGATCTTGATAGGACTCCCAGTGCTGTTAAATAGGCATGGATAGAGTGAGCAGTCTTGTCTTGTTCTTGATTTTAACAAGAAAGCTTTCAACTTTTTACTACTGAATATGATATTAGCTGTAGGCCTGTCATATATAGTCTTTATTATATTGAGGTTTGTTCATTCTATACCCAATTTGGTAAGAGTTTTTATCATGAAAGGATGTTGGATTCTGTCAAATGTGAGAGTTTCCTTTTTGCATGTATTGAGATGATCATATAATTTTTATCTTTTATTCTGTTACTGTGTTGCATCGCACTTATTGATTTGCATATGTTGAAACATCCTTGTATCCCAGAGATAAATCTTACTTGATCATGATGTAGGATTCTTTTAAGGTGCTGTTGAATTCATTGTGCTAGTATGTTGCTGTGCTAATATTTTGTTGGCCTGTAATTTTCTCTTCTTGTAGCATCCTTATCTGGCTTTGTTATCAGGATAATGCTGGACTTATAAAATGAATTAGAGAGTACCATCGGTTCAAATTTTTGGACAACTCTAAGAAGGATTGGCATTGATTCCTTACATTTTAAATAGAATTTACCAATGAAACCATCTGCACTTTCCTTTGTTGGGAGGTTTTTGATTACTGATCCAATCTTCTTTATAGTTGTAGGTCTATTCAGATTTTCTGTTTTTTCATAATTCACTGTTGGTAGATTGTATGTTTTAGGAATTTATCCATTTCTTCTTGGTTATTCAGTTTTTGGTGTATAATTGTTCATAATAGTCTCTATCATCCTTTGTGTTTCTGTGATGTCAGTTGTAATGTCTCCTTTTTGATGTATGATTTTATTTGGTGTCTTTTTCCTCAGTCTAGCTAATGGCTTGTCAATTTTTCCTTTTTTTTAAACCCAAATTTATTGCTTTATTCATTTTTTGTTGTTGTTTTTCTGGTCTATATTTCATTTATTTCTGTTTAGATCTTTGTTATCTTCTTCCATCTGCTATCTTTGGACTTATTTTTTTCTTTTTCTAGTTCCATGAGATGTAAAGTTAGTTTTATTATTTGTGATTTTTTTTGTTTTTTAATGTAGGCATTTAATGTATAAACTTACCTCTTAGAACTGCTTCTATTATATCTCATAGTTTTGGTATATTGTGTTTCTATTTTCATTTGTTTCAAAATATTTTTGACTGCTCATTTGATATCTTGTTTGACCCATTGGTTGTTTAAGAGTATGTTATTTAATTTCCACATATTGTGAAATTTTCAGTTTTTTTTTTTTTTTTTTTTTTACCTTTTATTGATGTGTAGTTTCATACCATTGGGGTTGGAAAAGTGTCTTTGTTATATTTCAGTCTCCTTACATTTGCTAAGGCTTGTTTTATGATCTATCTTGGAAACTATTTCTTGTGAATATGAAAATGTGTTTTGTTATTGTTGTTGTTGTTGTTGTTTCTTTGTTTTTTGCTATTGGATAGAATATCTCATTTATGTCTATTAGGTCCTTTTGGTCTAATGTGTAGTTCAATTACAATGTTTCCTTATTGGTTTTCTGTCTGGATAATCCATCCATTTTTAAAAGTCATGGTTGACATCTTTACTGTTATTGTATTAGCTATTTTTCTCTTCAGATATGTTAGTATTTGCTTAATACATTTAGGTACTCTGGTATTGTGTACACATATATTTACAATTGTTATATCCTCTTGATGAATTGACCTCTTTATGATATAATGACTTTCCTTGTCTGTTTATACAATTTTTGACTTAAAGTCTTTTTATGATATAAGTATAACTACCTTTGCCCTCTTAGTTTCCACTTGCATAGAGTATCTTTTTCTGTCCTTTGAACTTCTGTGAATCCTTAACCCTAAAATACCCATATAGTTGTGTATTTGAAAACAAAATCCATGTAGCCATTCTATGCCTTTAGATGCAAAATTAATCCATTTACTAATACTATAGTTATTAATAGAGAAGGACTTACTAATGCCACTTAATTAATTATTTATGGCTGTTTTATACTTTCCTGTTACCTAGGCTGGCATCTTGTCCCGTGCAGCTGCAGAAGCCAGAGATGGCTATGGTCGTGTCTCCTAGGGTCTGGAAAGATCAAGGAGGGATTCAAGTGGCTTGTATCTTACACTTGTCCAGCCGCAGTTATTTGGATGGCTACCAGTGTGGTTCCAGACTCTAGCAAGGGTGGTTGGGTGAGTGAAAGGAGTGAGAAGGAACTCAAGTGGCTGGCATCAGTGAATTCAAATACCTGTGGTAGGAAATCTGGTGAGATCTTTTGGAGATCCATATCCCCAGCTGTGCTGGACTTTGGCTTTGTCAGTGGTACAATCTACTGAGTTTGTCTGCAGAGTAGGTCTTGTGAACTGCAATTGCTTATCCTGCATCTATGCTAATAACCTCTGTCTTTCTTTCTTGTTTCTAACCAGCACTAGATGTTTTAGTTTTGTTGGTCTGGATGGGGTGAAACTAAAGCATGATCCTCCCACAGTACCCCAAGAAGCTGGCAAAGGTGGTCACCCACTTCGCTCTTTCTTTCTTGGTGAGTGATGCTCTTTCTTGCTGGAAAGTTGCTTCTTGGAATTGAAAAATGTCACTTGGGGGATATGAACACTCAGGCAAAATTCAATTGTCTTCTTTCTTTTCCTCTGCTATTATTCTCAGCTTTTTTGATTATAATGTGTTGCTAAAATTTCCCAAGTGGACTCTAGACATTTTTGTTCATAGATAGCTGTCCTGTCATTGATATTTGTGAGAAAACAGAGAAGCTATGTTCTCCTACATCACCATTTTCTTCCACTGAAATATCAATAATTTTTTTCTCCTAGAACTTTGAATTCATTATCCCATTCCACTCTGGCGTGTAAGGTTTCTGCTGAAAAATCTGCTGACAGTTTTGTGAGGGTTCACTTGTATGTGTGACAAGTCATTTTTCTCTTACTGCTTTCAAAATTCTGTTTGTGTTTGACTTTTGACAGTTTGATTATGATGTGTCTTGTGGATGTTTTGGATCCATTTTTTGGAGGGATCCTTTGGGTTTCCTTAAACTGATTTTCATTTCCTTCCCAGTCTGAGACATTTTTAGCCACTGTTTCTTTGAATAAATTACCTGGTTCTTTCTCTGTGTCTTGTGGAACTTTTTTAGTGCCTATATTGATTCATTTGCAGATGTTTCGTGAGGCCCTTAAACTTTATTCATTACTTTTTTCTTTTTGCTTCCCTGACTGAATAATTGCCAATAACCTGTCTTTGAGTTTCTGTTCCTATCTTCTGGTTGATCTAGTGTGATGTTGAAGCCCTCTAATGCATTTTTCAGTTTGATTGTACCTTGAGCTCCTTGATTTCTGTTTGGTGATTTTTAATACTTTCTCTTTGTTGAAATTCTCACTTTGTTCATGCATTGTTTTGATCTTGATGAGCATCTTTATGTTGGTTATTTTGAATAGTGTGACAGGTAAATCATATATCTCTGTTTAATCAGGGTCAATTTCTGGAGACTTACCTTGTTTCTTTGCTTAGATCATCTTTCTCTGTTTCTTCATTTTCCTTGATTCTCTGTTTTGGTGTCTGTATATTAAACAAAACAGCCATCCCTCCTAGTCCTCATGACTGGCCTCTTACAGGAGAAGACTCTCACCAATAAATGCAACTAGAGATTTTGAAGACCTCTCAAACCCTTGTGCTAATTCAATGTACTTCCTTTCTTCTTGGAAGCCTGCAAACATCTAGAGTATGCTGGATCATACCAGTGCTCAGAGGTAAATGAGGCAGATCAAAGTTCCTCAGGCAGCCCCCAGAGAAGTTAAATTATTAGATGTATTGTCTAACTCTTTTCTTCCTCAGTGATAAACCTTAGTGATAAATTAGATGTATTGTCTAACTCTTCCCCTCTGCAGTGATAAATTGGGATCAGAGGTTTTTAGCCTGTTTGCTCTGCACTGAGCTTGGAGGAGAGGCAACTAGTTGTGTTCTAGATTAAAAGCTGTCTTTGTTTTCACCAGCTCCTAGGCTTTTTATATTTTCGTGTTTGTCTGTTTGTTTTGATTTACTAATGTATTAAAGAAGAGCAGTTCTCTAGATTTTTCAAAAGGAGAATAAGTACATTGGAAGGGAGATTCAGAAATTTACTATTTGAGTCTTATAACTATAAGTTGAACCAGAAGAAATGAAATATGAGGAAAGATAAATATCTCCAAGTCACTGGATTTTGTTCACTATTACTTGATAAAATATGTTAGATATCAATTGTTAGTCTCAGATGAGCTCCATTCAACTCGATATTAGTATATTTTTGTCTCAGATTCTGACAAATGAGGCTTTTATTATTATTAGAAATTTCTCAAGTTTTGGTGGGACTTGGTAGATATTATGCAGCAATATGGTAAGGAGAAAAATATATAACTATTTTAATTATAATAAAATAATTATTATATTGAGAATAAGTAAAAGATACAAAAATGTGGGTATAAATCAACCAAATGTAGTCAGGCAATCTTCAGAAAGCATTTTATATGAAATATGAGAATAATGGGAATTTTCTATTTGGACAAGCCATGCAATATATGCATACTCCAAGAGACACTAGGGAATAAAATATCCTTGGAAAGATTTTATTAAGCCAGTTCTGCTATAACATAAAATAGATGGTATGACATTAGACCTGTAGACAATGTTAGATTACAAAGTATATTAAATAATACCAGGGAGTTTTTGTTTTCTCCTCTTAATGACAGATAGACACTAAAGATTCTGTAGACACTAGAGATTTTGAGTAGAGGTATACTATTATATTAAGCAAAACCCACTTTCAAATTTTTTAATATTCCAAAATATTATTTTTCCCTTTGTTTCTGGATATGTTACTAATAAAGGATGATGAGAGTTGAGCAAATTATATAGTTTTTGGATAAAAGTTAGTTTCTAAATTTATTTCCAAATGTTCATATTATGTTTGTAGAAAATGTTTGGTTGTGATTATAAATTATATTTATTTTAAACTTCTATTTTAAAAATCCACTTTTATACCTCAGTTTCAAAGTTTGTGGAACAGCATTTTATATCTTTTGGAAATGAGATTTGAATTTTTTGCTTTTAGAAATCAGTTTGCACTTCAATTCTATAAAGGTCATGGCACATTTTTTAAAACCCCAAAATGAATGCTGAATAGCTGCCTGTCATTTGTCATTCCCAACAAAGTTCTCTGACTCTCCATGGACTATGTCCTTTGTTTGATTTTCTCCTTTCATTTCTGCCTACAGAGCTCTTGATAGTCCCTGGAATTTCCTAAGTTAGTAAGTTTGGGTAGACTTGTTAAAGTCTTTTCTGGAAAATCTGTTTTCATTTTATCAGATTAGACCTTGAGATGCCTGTCAGAGGTATGGTCTGTTCTATGATATCCTGAGAGAATTCCAGGTTAATTATGTTACTAGTTATTATATTCGAATAAAGATAAATCCTTGGATTTTAAAGAATGGTTTCAACCTAGAAAGATTGCCTAGGTGATTATATATTATGAATGATTTTCATGGAGTCCAGAATCCCTTTAAAAGAAGCAAAATATTGTGTGCTCTTGCATTTGTGTATTTTTCTATGAATAGTTTCCATAGTACTCTCAAAGTAAACTAACTTCCCTCCATCGCCACCAAAAATGAAAAAGTTTAGAATCACTGTTTTTTTAACAAAAGAATACCTTTAGCTGTTAATAATTCAGATAAAGAGCAGAGAATCACAGTTTCTATCCCCTCTGAGGTGATGTTGACAAGCAAAGAATCAAGTTCTGTGTACTAATTGCCATGGCTGCAGACCTCTTAGGTACTAAGTCATTGCTTTCCTGTGTATGCAAATTTTATTTAACACAGACATTACTTATAAAATTACCTATGTAAAATGTTTTTAAAACTAGGAAAGTTACATGTGATATTTTATATAGACAATGGAATACTATGGTTAAGAAGATGAGTGAAGTATAGGATTTTGTAGAGGCATTGGGTGATGATTTAAATTTAACAATATAAAAAATAAAGTGGAAGGAAACCAGTTTCATATGTATGTAACCTATTTTTAACTTGAAATAGTGTTATTTTTTGGTGTGTTTCAATTTGCTAAAAATTATCTAAGCCATCACTATTTTTATTACTTTTGCCTGAGACATAATTTAAGTTTGATTTATGAAGGCAGGAAAATATCTTTCCAAAATGAAAGTTATGTATTTTTCTATTCTGTTTTTCTGATTGCAATGTAGAAGTTTTATTATTTGGCCAATGTAGTATCTCAACTTTAGCTTACTGATAATTAACCATGTTTATAACCAAGGAAAGGATATTTTATAAATAGTTACCAGCTTTTACTTCTGGTTATCATAATAAATCATATTTTTATTTTCATATTTTCCTAAAATATAAACTTTAGTTTACCAGCCATAGCATCTTGTTTATAAGTTGAGGTTTAGTTGTAGATTAGAATCATTGTTAGAAGAGAATCAATAAATTAATATGGAAAGCAGACTTTGAATTCTCAACAATAAAATCATTATAAATATCAACTATTTTCTTCTTCAAGAAAGAGGTAAATCTCATGTTCTCCTGGATAGTAAAAAAAAATAAAATAAAATAAAAAATAAAAAATTACTGTCAAATGCCAGAGCATACAGCCTCTGGCCTTCTTTTTCTCCTGATATCACTCTGTTGCAAGAATGATGCTCCTCAAGGCTCAGTGTGTTCCTTTCCTGGGCCTTGTTGCACTAATTACAGTCTCACTGGATATCAGCACTTAGTGTACTAATGTTTTATCTTCACTCATTCTGTCATTGATGTTGACCTAGTCATTCTTGAGGCAATTGATATTGACCTGTTTATGCTCTTGTTCAATAGTTCTACTCTTGAAAAACAGAGGGTATGGCTACAAAAATATATATCTTTTATTCACAGTTTTCAGATTCCCAAGTTACATTATTTTCCTTGACGGCTTTTTCCTTCTTAGCACCTTTTTTCCTTAGTTCTAGAAGTTGGAAGAAAGAATTATTAAAGGAATCATATAAATTAATAGCCATGTATAAACTAATGCCACTTGTTTATCCAGGGATGTTTAAACAAGCTGGGGTACCCTAAACTCACTCTTCCTTCACTGTGGGTTTTCTGCTCACCAGATATTTCATGGAGAGATATATGAAATGTTTGGTTTCCCCACATAGATTAAAAATCTTGGACCTTCAAACAGCCCATCCATATCAGTTTGTATATTAATTACACATCCGGAATCAAGAATGGTCTTTGATTTTTATAGAAATATGACCACCTATTGACTACTCTTGATGTGTCATATATAGTTCTGACTTGCCCAAATAGATTCATATTTTTGCCATGAGGACTAGAAGAGGCGACCCCGTGACTACTTCCTCTATCAATGGTCTTAAAATCTTGTAAGGTAGTCCTTTTTGTGTCCTGGAAAACATTAATTCCTTTATAATGGGATCTGATGTGGTATGTCAAACTTAGTTACCATGAATCTGAAATATATTTCTGAGTAGCTGTTGTCTGTGAAGTGTAAAAAAAAAAATCAATAACTCTAATTTACTAGGAAAAAAGGTGATGATATTATTCACCTTGTAAAAACAAAGTGCTATTTTTGTATTCTTTTTTTAAGTCTTTATTTTATTTTGACAGACAGAGACAGAGAGCGAACAGGGGAGGGGCAGAGAGAGAGGGAGACAGAATCTGAAGCAGGCTTCAGGCTCTGAGCTGTCAGTACAGAGCCCGATGCGGGGTTCGAACCCACAGATTATGAGACCATGTCCTGAGCTGAAGTCGGACGCTTAACCAACTGAGCCACCCAGGCGCCCCATGTATTCTTTATTATTGGAAGCTATATTTTTAAAATGCTATTCAATCCTATTGCTTCAGTAACTGCTTTATAGATTTAAATATCCTTGAAGTATAAAATTAGTTTTAAGCCCCCTCAAACCCTGAAATGTTAGTAACATTGCAATAATAAATAAGCATATGTTTATATTCATATATAAATGATAGTTTTAAATAGCATCTCTTTCTATGTGTGACACATAGTGTTTTATATTTGCTCAAAATATTTATCAGTTTCTTGATGATAAAGAAGATGAGGTTGTAACTTTTTATGAATACAAAAGTTTTATGTCATTTATTTTAATTTCTCAGATGCTTTGCTCTCACTGTTGTATTATTTCCTTTGTGGTGGCCAAAAGGTTTACTAGGAAAGTAAAATCAACATTGGGCAGCATATTTAGCTCCTATTGTGAATATAGTGTCCAGTGCTAGATGAATAAGCAGCCAAGCTTTAAAATCATATTTTATGGGGTATGTGGGTGGCTCAGTCAGTTAAGCATTAAATTTAGACTCAGGTTCTGGTCTTGAAGTTGGGGAGTTTGAGGCCTACACCAAGCTCTCTGCTGTCAGCATGGAACCCACTTTGGATTCTGTGTTCTCCCCTCACTCTGCCCCTCCCCTGCTTGCATTCTCTCTCTTTCTCTTTCTCAAAATTAAACAAACATTTTAATAAAATAACATTTTATTTCTGTAGCAGAAAATAGATGAGTTGATAATATTGATTTCTTTCCCATCAATCTCTAGAAATCATGTGTATGTGATTTCTTATCTCTGTCTAGAGTGAAAGAAAGATCTTAGATTATATTTACTGGTGTATAATAATACTTAATAATTATTTTTTAACTTAGTAAATGTGAGTCCAATGTATGCTGCATTAATAAATCCTTATTATTTTCACTAATCTATTAGAATATTACTACCTTCATTTCCATATATTTAATAATTTCAGTTAACTGCTGAAGATCAGGGACATATGTGGCCTGCTTTTTTAAATAATCTGATACCTATTAGACATACATCTTATTTTGTCTTATTAAAAACTTGGCATTTTCAAGAAACTCTGAATGATTTTATTTTAGAAATTAAGCATTTTTCTATTTATACCTTTATTTTCCTAATGTGCATTTGCCCTAATTGAACTTAATTATATTTAAAATCTCTGATGACTATTTATAATTCCAATTATATTTTATATATCCTTCTCAATAATTTGGTAAAAGTAGCAGATAAGCAATCAGATTTTTCACATTCGTAATTATCATAATTTGGCTAAACTAACATTTAGAAATTTATTAAAATTTGTCTTCATTTGGGTCTTAAATGATATTTGTTCAAATTATATCCTAATATTTGAGTAAAAGATTACAAGTTAAACTAAGAAGTAGTAGACTACTAACTTGAACAACCTCATGGTTTTGTACATGTCATATGATGATTGCTTTTAGATCATAGAATTTGGGATTTAAAGGGTCCTGTAACATTACCTCATTTAATTCTTTAAAATGATCTCTAACTTTATTCTTTCATTGAACATCTATAACATCTATAACATTGAACATCTAATGCAAAGAATTAAGCTAGGTATTATAAAGGATATGTGAATAGATTCGTGTTTAGGCATTCACAGTTCAACTGGAGGATTAAACAATACAAGTGTATAATTAAAAAGATAGTGATTTAGTAAAAAATAATTTCACAGCATATGCCCAACTTGTGTTTGACCTCATGCTAAAAGATATTCAAAAATTCCGTTTTTTCCAATTTTGTTGAGAAATAATTGACATACATCAGTGCAAGGTATAAGTTTAGGGTATACGACATGATGGTTTGATTTACATGTATTGTGAAGTCATTACCACAATAAGTTTAGTTAATATTCATCATTCAAAGGATTCCTTATTAAATCTGACATTGTCTTTACTGATATTTTTAAGAAACATTTTTATTCCCAAATCCTTCTCCCATTCCTTAGAGGCAGGCAGAAGGAAGAGGGCAGGATCTTAAGATTTTGTGTATGTGCTTTCATTTGTTCTCTTTATTTTGGACTTAAATTAGAAAGCATATTAAAATGCTAAGTATGTAATTTGAGAGAAAATGGAAATTTCCATTTGGAAAATTAGTTACATAAAATAATTTTAGAGGAAAAGTAAATATCAATTTATAAAACTAAGTACAATGCATTTACCATTCTGATGTGTTTCATCTAATGGAGAAGAAAAGATCCTTAGTTAACTAAAAAGTGATTTAAAATCACAATTTAAAAATCATCAGAGAAATAAAAATATCTTTTGCCAACCAGTAGATTTAATACAGAAAGTAATAGTGGAAGAGTATATACCAAAAAAGGGTGGGAGCAAGAGACTGTTTACTGCATCTCCAGACTACCATCCTTCTCCCAGTTTAGTTCTTAGTTGGCATCTAGGAGTCTAAGGCAGGAGAATGTAAGATTTTGCTTTGGGGAACAGATTAAGCCTTAAGAAAAATGAAAAACGAAAGCAATTTAAAAGTACCGACATCAAGGTTTCCCAATTTAATAACTGAGCCACATCATCATAAGGTTAGGTTGACAAGCCCAGCTATGACCAAGAACTTCTTTTATCTTTTTTTCTTTTTTAGTTTATTTATTCTTTGAGAGAGAAACAGAGAGCCAGCAGGGGAGAAGCAAGAGAGAGAATCCCAAGCAGGTTACTCACTGTTAGCACAGAGCCCAATTCTAGGCTTGAAGCTCCAACTCATGAACTAAACCATGAGATCATAACCTGAGAGTCAGATGCCTAACCAACTGAGCCATGCAAGCGCCCATGCCAGGGAACTTCTAATTAATTTTTAGTGTCCTAGGGAGTGGAGCAAAAAAATGAATGGACACAAAGATCAAAGACATTTGAGATAATTTTTTTGAGAAGATAAAAGCAAAAAAATAAAGAAGAACAGTTTTGAGGACACAGAAATATTACAAGGAGAAGAAAACTTGAAATAATCCAGTAATAACAATTTTCAGACAAGGCACTTTATCCATGGCATGAGAGCACTCGATGGACTTTTATTTTATAAGGAGTGCTTGCATACTGACTACCGTTACTTGAAATACATGCTTTTTTCTTCCATTCTTTGTTTTTAAAAAAATTTTTTTACATGTATTTATTTTTGAGAGACAGAATGATACAGAGCATGAGTGGGTGAGGGACAGAGAGAGAAGGAGACTCAGAATCCAAAGCGGGCTTCAGGCTCTGAGGAGGTATTCAGCTCAGAGCCTAACTCGGGGCTCAAACCCACGAACTGTAAGATCATGACCTGAGCCGAAGTCGGACACTCAACCGACTGAGCCACTCAGATGCTCCTCTTCCATTCTTTTTCTGAAACAAGTCTCACTATCTGACCTCATCTACAATTCAGGTTGAACCATATAAAATTACAAATTTTATAAGTCAACAATGATTAAATATTGGCAATTTCATATGGTTTGAAATAATACTGTTCTAAGTTTTGTATGGTATGTACTTTATCAGCTAGACTTTCGTTCTTTGTCTTTAAAAAGAATGCTTTTATTTTTTTAGAGAAGGTTTAGGTACAGAAAAATTGTGTTGAAGTTACAGAGTTCTCGTATATCCTCCCCCATTGCACATAGTTTTTGCTGTTATAAACATCTGCCAAGTGTGGTACATATGTATTAACTGATGAACCAATATTAATACATTATTATTAACTAAAGTCCATAGTTTACATCCATGTTCCATATTGTACAGGCCTGTGCGTTTTTACAAATATGTAATATCCTGTGCCACCATTACAGTATTATGCAGAATAGTTTTACTTCCTTATAAAATCCCTATGCTCCACCTATTCATCCGTCCCTCTCTTCCTTTGATTTCCTGGCAATTATTGATCTTTTCACTGTCTCTGTAGTTTTGCCTTTTTGAGAATGTCATATAGTTAGTCACATTGTGTATTAGCTTTTCAGACTGGCTTGTTTCACTTAATAACATACATCTTAGAATCCACCATTTCTTCTCATAGCTTGAGAGCTCATTTCTTTTTATCGCTGAATAAAACTTCATATTCATTGTATTGCTATTCCACGGTATGTCCATTCAGCTATTAAAGAATATTTTAGGTACTTTCTTTTTTTACGCTTATTTTATTTTTTACTTTACTTTAATTTATTTTTTTTAATTTACATCCAAGTTAGTTAGCATATAGTGCAACAATGACTTCAAGAGCATATTCCTTAATGCCCTTTACCCATTTAACACATCCCCCTCCCACAACCCCTCCAGTAACCCTCTGTTTTCCATGTTTAAGAGTCTCTTATGTTTTTGTCCCCCTCCCTGTTTTTATATTATTTTTGCTTCCCTTCCATTATGTTCATCTGTTTTGTGTCTTAAAGTCCTCATATGAGTGAAGTTATATGGTATTTGTCTTACTCTAACTGACTAATTTTGCTTAGCATAATACCCTCTAGTTCCATCCATGTAATTGCAAATGGCAAGATTTCATTGTTTTTGATTGCCGAGTAATACTCATTGTATATACATACTACATCTTTATCCATTCAACCATCAGTGGACATTTGGGCTTTTTCCATACTTTGGCTGTTGTTGATAGTGCTGCTATAAACAGTGGGGTGCATGTGTCCCTTCAAAACAACGTACATACCTGTATCCCTTGGATAAATACCTAGTAGTGCAATTGCTGGGTCATAGGGTAGTTCTATTTTTAATTTTTTGATGAACCTCCATACTGTTTTCCAGAGTGGCTGCACCAGTTTGCATTCCCACCAGCAGTGCAAAAGAGATTTAGATACTTTCTTTTGGCTTTTTTGGGCAGGTATGATAAAGTTACTAAAAACATTTATGTGTAGGTTTTGAATGGGCATGAGTTTCAACTCATTTAGGTAAATAGAAGTATGATTGCTGGATCATCAAGCAGGACTATATTTAGCTTTGTAAGAAACTGCTAAATTGACTCTAAAGTGACTGTATTAATATTCATTCCCACCAGCAATGAATGAATTCTTGTTACTACACATTCTCATCAACATTTGGTGTTGTTAGTTTTTTGAATTTTATCCATTCTAATAGATGTGTAGTGATATCCCATTGTTGTTTGAATTTGCAATTTCCTAATGACATGATTTTGAGTATCTTTTCATGTGCTTATTTTCTATCTGTCTCTTCTTTGGTGAAGTGTCTGTTCAGATCTTTTCCCCATTTTGTAATTTTTAAAATACTTAAAAATTTAAATTTTTTTCAAATTAATTTTTTAATGCTTATTTTACAGAGAGACAGAGAGAGAGACAGAGCATAAGTGAGAGAGGGGCAGAGAGAGAGAGAGAGAGAGACAAAATCAGAAGCAGGCCTCCAGGCTCTGAGTTGTCAGCATGGAGACCAGGGTCAGAGGGCTTGAACCTATGTGAGATCATGACCTGAGCTGAAGTCAGACGCTAACTAAGCCACCCTGGTGCCCCTGTAAATTTTTTTTAAATTGTTGGGTTTCTTGGGGCACCTTGATGCCTCAGTTAGTTGAATATCTGACTTTGGCTGAGGTCATGATCTCACGGTTCCTGGGTTCAAACCCCACTTTGGGCTCTGTGCTGACAGCTCCAAGTCCAGAGCCTGCTTCTAATTTGGTGTGTCCCTTTGTCTCAGGCCCTCCCTCATTAGCTCACGTGCTCTCTCTCTCAAAAATAAAATTACATCAAAATACGTACATATATACATTGTTTGGTTTCTTTGTATATTTTTGAATCAAGTCCTTTATAAGATGTGTTTCACAAATATTTTTTTTCACACTCTATGGCTTATCTTTCATAGTAGCTTTCACAAAGCAGGATTTTTAAATTTTAATGAAGTCCAATTTAGCCATTTTTTCTCAATGGATTTATTCTACTGATGTTATAACTAAAATCCTTGCTGATACTCTGATTTCTCTTCAGATGGCATAAGTTTTTCACCTTTTAAAATCATTGCCAAATGTAAGGTCACCTAGATTTTTCTCCTGTATTTTATGTTCCAGAAGTAGTTTGGTTTTGTGTTTTACACGAATTCTGGGATAGACTTTGAGTTATTTTTTGTACAAGGTGTAAGGCCTCTGTACACACACACACATACACACACACACACACACACACACTTCAGTATATAATGCGTGTTCATATATAATATAATATCACACATATATATATTTGCATGTTGATGTTTACTTGTTTCAGCATGATTTGGATTGCCTTTGCTCCTTTATCCAAGATCAGTAGACTATATTTGTCTGTTTTGGGGCTCTGTATTCTGTTTCATTGATCTATTTATTCTTTTGCCAATATCATATTGTCTTGATTACTGTAGCATTACAGTTAGTCTTGAAGTCAAGTAGTGTTAATCCTATGATTTTGTTCTTCTGTATTAGACCTATTCTTGGTCTTTTGCCTTTCCATATAAACTTTATCAGTTTTTTGATATCCATAGAATAACTTTCTGAGATTTTGATTGAGAATACATTGAATCTATAGGTCATTTTGGAAGAACTGATATTTTAATAATAGCAGCGCCTTCTCTTCATTACCTTGGACTATTTCTCCATTTATTTATATTAATTTTGATTTCTGTCATCAGAATTTTGCAGTTTTCCTTGTATAGACCTTATAGATAGATGTTAGATTTATGTCTAAGTATTTCATATTTTTAAAAAATAACTTTTTAAATTATTTTTAATGTTTATTTACTTTGTGGCAGAGAGAAAGCAAGTGGGCAAGGGGCAGAGAGAGAGAATCCCAAGCAGGGTCCATGTTGTCAGCGCAGAGCCCAACATGGGGTTTGATCTCACAACTGTGAGATCATGACCTGAGCTGAAATCAAGAGTTGGATGCTTAACTGACTGAGCCACCCAGGTGCCCCCTAAGTATTTTATATTTTTGGATGCTTATATAAATAGGATTGTATTTTTAATTTTTAATTACAATTGTTCACTCTTTGTATATTGGAAAGCAATTGGTTTTTGTCTACAAATTTTGTATCTTGCAACTTTGCTATAATCACTAGTTTGAAAAGATTTTATGTTGATTCTTTTGGATTTTCTACATAGATAATTTTATTATGTTCCAATACAGACATTGTTATTTTTTCCTTGCCATTTGGTATACCTTTATTACTTTTCTTTTTTTATTGCATTAGCTATGACTTCCAGTACAATAATGAGTAAGGGTGATGAGTGGGGACATTCATCTCTTGTTTCTGATCTTAAGGAAAGTGTCTAGTTTCTCACTAGGTTTTTGTAGATGTTCTTTATCAAGTTCAGGAATTTCCTATTTATCCCTAGTTTGTCAGGAGGTTTTTTTGTTTTGTTTTGTTTTTTTATCATGAATGGATGTTATATTTTTTTAAATGTTTTTTCTGCATCTATTAATTGTGATGGTAAGATTTTTCTAGTGGTCAAATCTCCTTATAAGCTTATTAATAATAGACATCCTTGAAGTCACACTGTTGGTATTTACCACCGGCAGAGTCCTTATCTATGGAATGCTTTTATAGTAGGTTGTACCTGTTCTGTTGAAGTTGCTAATTAATTGCAAATAAGTCTGAAATGTATTGATTTATGAGGCACAATTCTCTGGAAAATGTCACTTAATTTATGCAATTATAGGAACATAAAATAGAGATCTGTAGTGACTGAATAGGTCCTTTTGTGTAAATCATGTTTTGCATGCATCATTTAGAGACCACACATGTTAAATCTGGACGAAAACCTATCCTAATGTGACCAGGAAGGAGAACTGACACAAATATGCTAATGATCTTGCTTGAGTAGCAAAGTTCTTTATTTCTAATCCTGAAATCTCATTGTTTTTTGCCAGCATCATGAAATAGTATAGTAACTGGCTAAGTTTTTAGCTTGTAAGTAGCGTGAGATGAGATCCCAACCCAATATGTTTCTTTATATCAATAGTTGGCTGAAGCTACTTAGCAGCTGCCCCTTTCAGTGAATCCTTGTCTTCAGTTTGTCATGGTCCCCATTTCTGTGGCCACTGGCAGTGCCTCTTTTTATAACTGAGAATTTTTTCTTATTATGAAATTAAGAGACATTATGGAGTCATGATTATCAAAAAGGACTCAAACTATGATTCCTGTATTCAAATCTGAATGTTTCACTACATAAACCTATATGACTTTAGGCAAATTAGTTTAAGTTTCTGTACCTCTGTTTTCCCATTTGATAATGGCATTGGAGATAATAATAATGCTGTCTCTTTGTTTGTTGTAAGGATTCACTGACATAGCCACTAAATTCTGCAACCTTATTTCACTGAGTTAATATGCTTAAAGTATTTAGAATTGTGCTAACCATATAAGAATTAGTACTAATATTAAAAACTACTAAAAGTGAGAAAGTAAAAGAGAAATATTTGGAGCAAAATTTGATATTAGTATATTTGTGGATTTTTTCTGTGTGTTTATGCAAAGTGTATCTGTATTGGACAATAAGTTTAGTAATACTCTAGGCAATTATAGGAAGCTGGAAATATTACATGGTTGTTTTGTGATCTAATCTTTGTAATTACTTTAGGTTTTATGGAAGTTTGCATTATAAAATTTAAATTTGGAAGAAACTTAAAGTGTTAGAAACTTAAATAAAATCTCAACAATAAGAAAGGAGCAACTTATAGAACATTCTAAGCTTTCTTTGTATGAAAGAGAATCTCTAAATATTATCAGAACATCTGTTGATAATTAAATGATATAAGAATAGTACCAATGTGGGGCTGCTGGGTGGCTCAGTCAGTTTCGGGTCCGACATCTGATTTCAGCTCAGGTCATGACCCCAGGGTCATGGCATCGAGCCCCGCATTGGGCTCCATGCTGAGCATGTAGCCTGCCTAAAATTCTGTCCCTTTTTTCCCTTTGCCCCTCTCCCCTGTTATGCCTACTCTCTCTCTTACAAAAAAGAATAGTACCAATGGTCAATTTATTTAATTCAGAGTTTAAAATAGAAAATCCAAATATTGTTTGATATTTTGTCATGAAAATGATGCTCAAGATGATTTCCATCTGTCACTTTATGGTGATGATAGAGGTAGATTGTTTTTGAGATTATAATCCTGACTCTCTTGGCTGCATTCTTCTATAAATGACATATTTTTGAAGTTGTAATACTTTTGGATGCCTAGTAGAGGGCTTAGTATGAATTACATAATTTGTGAGATGTGATTAAATGAACTTTCTGCATTTAATACTAACCTATAGGGAAAATACATAGAGTAAACAGACATCTACATTAGAAAGACTTGGGGGATTTGATCCTGCCCATTTTGTCTAATATTGTATGAACGAGTCATTCAGAGCAATAGTGTTTGACTCAAATGGTCCTTGACTCAGTAGTTTGTTGGTTTAAATTAGAAAGTTGATTTTATCAGTGCAACCAACACTGTCTGTAAATGCTAAATTGGTAAAGGCGCTGAAGATCGCTATCAGACTGTATTGTTATTTCACAATAGAAATTAATTTGACCAGAACAAATACATCCAAAAAATAATTTTAGAGCGTCTTTACCACACTGAGAATCTCTTTTGAATAATTCTCACATAAGGCTCTTTGAACACATAGGTTGATTTTCTAAAATGAACATGATAACTAGTAAAGGTCTAGCTTCTGCTTTGATTTTTTAAAAGGTATGCCTTTTGTGAAGTGCTGAATTACTTACACAGTCAGTTGCAATTCGCTAGAAATAGAGCAAAGGGATATGTGCTATCATTTTCTATAAAAAGAGGCTAAAAATTTAATGCTAAACTTAGAATGCCAGTATATGAAAATGCAGAGAAACTACTGACATCAGTCACTTCATTCAAAAAAAGAAAATGCAGTGTATTTTGGGCAGCTAAAATGGATATAAAATCAAGCTCTACTGATTCCCAACATGGCGTATAATTTTTCCCATAAATGCTATTTTTTTGCACTGACTAGAATACTCCCTAAAATGTTTTAAAAAATTTCTTGAATCTGTATAAAGCATATACAAACTTATTCATGTAAGAGTTCAGAACCGTTGCTCAATTCAACATTCTACATATTATCTGAAATTATATTTTCAGTTAAGAATCATTATGTTTTAGACATATTCACTTACTTTTTACTTTATCAGCATTCATTGGTTTTTCTTGGAGCCTATATTACTCCAGGAAATGCAATTATAATAGTTACTGCATTACTGCATATGCAGAGGCAAATAGAAAATAACCAGTTTGAACTGAAATGTAGATGCCAACATCCTAAATATGAGTAATGCAAATATATGTTTGAGCAAAATCACAAATCATAGATTTTTACAAATTCTTAAAGTAATCGACACTTTATATGATAAATCCACTAAAGCCACATTTCTATTATAGTTTTTAAAATTGTTTTTGTATGTTTATTTATTTTGAGAAAGAGTGAGAGAGTGCAAGCTGGGAAGGAGCAGAGAGGGGGAGACAGAATCCCAAGCAGATTCCGTGTTGTCAGCACAGAGCCTGAAGAGATCATGACCTGAGCTGAAATCAAGAGATGAATGCTTAACCAACTGAGCCACCCAGCCGCCCCTCTGTTAGTTTTGATTACAGATACTGTCTGTTAGCTAGTGCAAGATGATCTTGGAGGTGAGGAAAGCCTGAAGGGAAAACTGTGTATATCTTTTTATTGTTGAGGTCTTTGTAGGTAGCATAGTCTGGTCATTAGGAGCTCACTTCTCTGATTAAGACAGACATAGGAGTTCCCCTGCCTCATCCACCCACTCTCTATTTCACTCATCTCCAAGAATTTGGGAATCTGAGCCACAGATTCATCCTTAAAATGGGGACTATAATAGTATCTATTTGATAGGATATTAAAAGAATTAAGAAAAAAAAAGTATGTATGCTGCCTGGCACACCGTTTGTGCTGATTACATTTGTACTTAAAAAATTATTAGTAGGTGCCATTAAAAAAGCATTTTGATATGTATGACCTATTCAGCTAATAGATAATTTAGTTTGAATTCTTTTTCACTTGTGTATAGATCATTTCAAAATGTTTATGTGACAGGGCACCTGGGTGGCTCAGTCGGTTGAGTTTGACTTTGGTACAGGTCATGATCTCATAGTTTGTGAGTTTGAGCCCCACGTTGGGCTCTCTGCTGACATCTCAGAGCCTGGAGCCTGCTTTGGATTCTGTGTCTCTTCTCTCTCTGCCCCTCCCCTCCTTGTGTTTTCTCTCTCTTTCTCTCTCTGTCTCTGTCTCTGTTTCTCTCTGTCTCTCTAAAAAGTAAACATTAAAAAATACTTTTCAAAATGTTTGTGTGTTGATTTTATTCCTCTTCAGGGGATCTTTAATTTTCTTATCTGTAGGTTAGCAGAAAAATCTCTAATGTACAGTTGTTCAGTTGTTAATTAGGTCTATATGTTTATTATTGGTGTGATTTAATAGTAGTTCCAATTAGAAAATTGAAAAAAGTAATTAATTTTAAGTTTGAGGTCCAAATTAGATGTTAAAATATATGACTAAAACAAACTTTGGATATTTTTGTTGAGGTGTATACTTCCTGCAATATCTTACATTTCCATTTCCTTTTTTTACCCAGTATATCTGCACATAAATCATAATAGCCACAAAAAATTCAAAGAAACAGTTATATAGTTTTTCCAAGAATCTATATCTAATAGCATATATATTGATTTTTCATGATTCTTTGAGAAATCTGTGGGTACAGTTTTAATGTGAACTGAAACAACCTCCTAATCTTAAAAATACTGATGTTGGTTAGGAGTAGGTTCAGCTACCTTTAAAAGAAAACTCAAAATGACCATAGAAACTTCTTCCTCTCTCATGTAAGAGATGGGCAATCTAGATCTCATATAGCGGATCCATGAAGTTTCTAGGAAATTGAACTTCAATCAACCTGTACTTAGCAGCCCCTGGCCATGTGGTCTTTACCCTCTAGCTTGAGACAGCCATTCCAGATGCCACATCCAAGTTCCACATACCGGAGGGAGGAGAAGGAAAGAGGATCTTCTCTCCTTTTGAAGGAAATATCTTCACATTTTGCCACAAAATTTATTTTTTGTAATCAGATAACAATTCTCTTTACTTGTTAACAGCCAGTACTTACACAGTCATAGCCACGTCCTGCGGCTAAAAGTTGGGATATTAAAACCAATTAGCAGTCTCTGACACACTGTCTTTTAGAGACTATAGATACACACTCAAAAATGTTAAAGACAACTGTTAAATCTGCCTTTGTAAACTATAGAAAACTGGTCAGGCTATTACAACCTAGTCATCATTTGTTTTTTCATAATTAAATTGTTACAATACCTACAATTGGTTCTGCATCATCTGCTAAGAAAATGGTAGAGTGATTAAAAACCAGTAAATGCCATGTCATACTGCTGAACTCTTCAATACATCAAACCATTTTAGAGTTCCTTGAAAGCATTTTCAGTAAGTAGGTAACAATCTTCAGTTGCAAAGTGCAATTTATAGTTTATGAGCAGATAGTGCCTGACTGTCTGTAGGAATACTGCTTTAGGATATATTCCTATTGATTAAAATGTGTCAGTAATTGACTTCTAGAAAAAATAATTTACTTCATACTTTTAATTTAAAAAAATGGGAAAACTAATCTAAATTTGTTAATGATTTAAATTGAAATAGCTATCAAATTCAGAAAGTTGTTCATATGAGTAATTATCTCTATTCAAAGTAGCACTGACTATTCTTACTTTTTGATGAAACTACTAAGATATGACAGAAATCATCAGAGAGTTAAAAAATGCAGCCTCTTGTCTATTATCGTTATAAAGGAAGCAAGTCATATGCTTTAGGATTCAAGATCCTTGTGGCAACCCAGCAACTGATTTAACTTTAATTAATTTATCAGGCATAAAATTTTAGAATTTGCAGAAACCTTTTGAGAATAAAACTTTCACTGCTGTCATTTTATAGTTGAGGCACTAATATCTGGAAAGTGTTAGGTCAAATTAATGAGCTAGTGGCAATGCTGAAATCAGAACTGGGGTTTTAGAAGCTAGTGTATTCTACCTCTCTTCCACTTTCCCACCTCCCTCCTTCTCCTCTTTACTTCCTTCCTTTGTCTGTGTTCTATATTTTATTAGTATTAGCATTAAAATATTTGTGTATTGTACCAGTTTCCATTGTAGAAGAGGGAATCAATTTGTTTTGTCAAAAAATAATTTGATTACAGGGGCACCTGGGTGGCTCAGTCGCTTAGGTGTCTGACTTTGGCTCAAGTCATGATCTCATGGTTTGTAGGTTTGAGCCCCACATCGGGCTCTGTGCTGACAGCTCAGAGCCTGGAGCCTGCTCAGATCCTGTGTCTTCCCTCTCCCTCTGCCCCTCCCTTGCCTGTGCTCTGTCTCTCTCTCTCTCTCTCTCAAAATTAAATAAACATTAAAAAAATTTGATACAGAAAATAAGGTGCTTATAATGTTGTTGGAAAAAGCGATGGAGGGAACTCCAGTCTGGTCTTCCAGAATAATTAAAGACCATGGTACATTCCACCAGAGAAGCTGAGACTGTTGCCGTCCATTTCCTTCTACATCCATAAAACTAATGACCGGAATCTGTAATGCTAGTAGGTAAACTGCACTAACTCCATAACTACCACTTGACACATGTAATTGTGTGGAATTGTATGAATTGCAATATTGAAGCAGAAAACTTCATATACTAACTGCCTTTGCCAGCAGAGCTAAGGATAAAGTAATGGCCTCCACTTGAATATATGTTCCATGTCACATGTGTACTTTTAATTGCCAGGACCCCATCTGCAACCAGAACCTTGCTGTAAAGAAGTCTGATAAGTTTGTAGCCTCTATAATATAAAAAAGATAGAAGAGGGGTACTTGGAAGGAAACTGGAGATGTATCTATCTATATCTATCTTACGCAAACAAAACAAAGAAAATTCTGCTGTGGCATCAGCTGAGGGCCTTCCCTTATTCATTACACACTCAAAGAGATAGCACTTTATAAGCCATGTAGGGAAGCACATTCAAACGTAGTATATGTTGCTCCAAAGTCCAAAGAGGCCCACTCTGTATAGTTTAAGGGATTAATTGCAGAGGATTCAGCCCTATCCTTTTCATTATGCTACTCTGTTTAAAGTTTGAAAATCTAAGTTGGATCCAGAAACTTATATGTGGAATAAATATACCCATATAGCCAAGTAAAGTATGACTACTGCTTTAGCAGTTTGAGCTATTTTGAGCAATTTGCTGCTATATTATATTAGCTCTCCAAAATAACCAACTTCCCATCTTCTAAATATTATAAATCATTTTGAATTTTCAAATCCCAATAATAATACATTTCCTAAATTTCTGCTTCTGCTCCTCCCTTCTGCTATTTTTTTTTCATTATCCTCATTTCCTAAAAATAACATTTCATGTATCTGTGTTATGTGATTGACCTGTTACTACTACCTACAATTGGGGATATGAAAAACTAAGGAACTTTTGCCCACAAAGAACTTATAGTCTGGTTAGAGGAATGAAGCCTTTTATAGCAAAGACTAGTTAACATTAAAGAAGAAAAAAAGGCATGAATGATAAGCATTAGAGAAGGTCAGGTAAGGGAGAGATCATGAGTGCATGGCTAACTCAGTTAACAGAAACTTCAGACAGAAATATTACAATATGTATAAATATGTCTATGCTAGATGCTGTGGGCCAATGTTAGATCCTGATAGGCTTTTTGAGTAAATTTGTGATAAATTGCTAGACATTTTTAATTTATGATAACTAAATCATCTTTCTAATCAAATTTAAATTTCAAACACAAAATGAGAAATTTCATTCAGATGATAAACCAATTACAGAAATATTCACTTACATATATGTGTGTGTATATATATAACGAAAGGTCAGAAATGTTTTATACACTATAGTAAAAAGATAGAATATGATAGAAAAATCATGTATGTTTCTGCACTTTAATTATTTTCATTATAGTTATGGGATCCTGCTAATGTGGAAGGAAAACAGTATAAAGCCTCATATGCTTTAATTTAATTCTGGTAGAAAATATAACTGAAGCCACAGGCCATAAGCCTCAGTTGACAATTTAATGAAGACTGTTGAAAGAATGGGAGACTCTGGGTACTTTAAGACGAGCCCTGAGCAAGTCATTACATCTGTTTAGACAAAGAAAAGATTGGTGAATATTTATATATCAGTTACTAACTAATTTAAGTTAAGTATATGTTTATATTTTCTAGTTACCATAAATTTGAATTTTTCTTTAAATCTATTGGCTATGAAGGCCAAAAATTCTTTCCAGTAATGGTGAATCATTTATTTCTAAAGTCCCAAGGGCTGTTGACTTATGACCATAAAGCTATAAATATTCATTATAGAAGACTACATGTTAAAATGTTTGTGCTGAAATACCTGCCTTTTCATTTAAAATTGTAAATTCTATTGCTCATTGGAAGCTGATTTTACCCTACCACACTTGTCATATCAACTGTGAAATCGCTGACTATTTTTCCTGTAACTTCTTATATAAATGACTTGAGTTTGCTCATTAGATAGAATGCATTCGGGGTTGGTTTTTTTCCCCCTACAGTAAACCTAGTGACTCTAATCCACTCATTTCTGAAAAGCATCACAAGTGTGAGTTTTTCTCAAACATTAGGGTGTACTTGTACACAGTGTAAGATTTTGCTCAGGTTCACGTTCAGAAACATCTGCAAATATAGAGCTAATAGGGAAGTTCAAAAAGGCAGTGATTTCCTGGATTCAAACACCAGCACATAGAACCCTATTAACAAGCACCATCCCAACCAATGGATTTTAACATGAATTTTACAGCTTTTTGGTGTCTTACACACACCATTATGTGTGACTAATGAAGACAATTCTCTTCATGCTCCAGTCGGTATAAGTGCATACTGACCTCCGAGAGAAAAGCGATGATCTCATGAGCTTCACTACTAAAATTCCTTTCCTTTTATTCTGTAAATCTTTATACCCCTCTTGAAACGTTCATTTAATTATCTCATTAAATTATTATAGTGTTGTAGCTGTTTGTAAACATAATTTATACTGCTTACCCTCCTTGCTATAATGTTCTTACTTGTTAGAAACAGGTCGTATTAATTTTTGTATATCCTAGTATTCCTAATACTGGTGTAAAGAGAAGATTTTGGAATTACTGGTTGTGAAAAGAGTTAACTTCTTTGAGATTCAGGTTCTTACTCTGTAATATGGAGATAACAATAACCTACTGTGTTCTCTGACAATTAAAATAATTTAAAGTAACTTCCAACAGCTGGCACATAGCTATAGTCATAGTTGCAATGATAGTGGTAGTAGTACTAGCAGCAGCAGTAACTGTTGGAGAGAGGTTTTTTTCCCATGTTATAAAGAATCTTTTTCACGTTTTTTTTGGTTTGTTTACAAACATTATTGCTTTAATGTTGGGAAGCACGGGTAACATGCAGCTCAAAATAAAATGTGTTACTGATAAATATAAGGCCCTTGTATCTAAATTTATAAGTATATAGAGTATGTACACCCCATAAACTGCTGTTTGAATAATCCATGTAACGAATTCAATTTCATTATTGTTTAGTCACACTTCCTATCTAAATATTGGTAGATACATATGACATCAACCAGAGGAGCAAATTAAGTGAGATGGAATAGAAATATTTGCCTTTCCAGTGCAATCATTTCGATCCTTTTTCGTCTCAACTGAGCCCACTTTCAGAGAAGCCGAATATAAGAGCTTGGGGGTATGGTATCTATTGTTTGGTCTTATTACAGTCATTAACTGCAGTCAAGGTGCCTTTCAGGAAGAAAGGATGATAGATAGGCCCCACTGTCACGACCACATTCACTGTCATGGAGAACAAAAGTCAGGGAGGCAGGATGTAGCAGAAGACAGAGTGCAGTGGGATACAGGTGCACCTTTTCCAGGGAAGAACAAGATGAATGTTCCCATTGTCACTGCTCCCTGCATTTCCTTAGTCATTAGTGTGACAGGTCTGTAATTGATGGCATGACATGAGACCTGTTGTGAAGCTTCTCCCCCCACTTTGAAACTACTTCTGTGTCTTTTAAACAGTATATGGTTATCTAATGTGTCAGTGAATCTGCGTTTATATCTCAATCTAAGCTATCTCGGTAATGACAGAAAATCACACCACTTGTAACAAGGGAAGATGATATTAAAGTTTCATAGCTGTGTTAACTGCAATTCTCAGCAGTGGTTTCTTATGTAATAAGAGGCAAGGTCAAGAATAAAAATATCAGAGTAAGAGAAAATAGCATAATGTGAGCTCTTCATCTGTTGCAGAAGAAAGCACTGTGGTTTGAAACTCATTGTTTTACTTGCACACTTTCTCTAGTTATGCTATTTAAATTAAGTAAGAGCTTCAAAGTTCTATTTCAAGAAATACATTCTCTGGATCATTTGAATGAATTATTTAAATTAAATACTTGAACAAAATAACAATATACAAATCATGACTAACCACTTTGATTCCTTTTTTAATATTTGTTTGAAAAAGACCATCTGTCAAGAACTGCTGGGAAATACATCTGATTTTAATTATATATTTTGGTTTATTTTATAATTACTTATAAATTAATCAATATTGTTCATCTGGGAATTTGTCAAGAAAACCACTGTAAAAAACCACAGAGGTGGAACATATGTATGCTTTTAATAAATACATATTAAAAGTGCTCCAAAATGAAGACTCCTTAAAATTAGAACTATATTATTTATTAAAAATGTTACCAACAATTTAAAGAAGTTTTTTTTGGATAGGGTTTATTTTTAATATTATAAAGGATATATGTTGCCCTCTAATTTTTTAGGAATATAGCAATAATAAAAAAGTATTTCATAGCACTTATCTATGATAGTAGCCCTCCACATTGGGAATAAATCTATTTTTTTAATATATTAAATTTGGCTATTGTATATGTAGAGTTGCTTTACTACACCTCTTTTAATATGCATGGTGTCATCAGCATTATAATGATTTAAGCTTTTAAAGGAAAAGTTACAGTGAAAATTAAATCAGTGATGATACAGGTTAAAGCTACATTTCATCAATACATTTCTGGTTTCTTTATTATTCTCCAAACTCTACTCCCATGTGTGATTCTACAAATTATGTCTTTCATAAAGCATTATTAGTCCTAACATTTTAATACATTGCCCATGAAACCATAACCTGATGACCTTCAAGGGTTCATGAATCAACATACATGTATATATTTTTGTTGACTAGTTAGAGTCTGTGAAGTGTTTCCTTAACAAAAATCCACTTAGATGGCCATCAAAATATGTGGAAAGGTCCTTAAAATACATTTAGCTAGTGTTTTCTATATTTGGCAAACATACATTTTCTTCACTTTCTTCTGAATCAAGACATCCTCCTGGTTTCCTTTCACCTAGGTAATCTTGCTTCCTGCTTTCTGTCCTTCATGATGTCTCTTCTTCCTTTGCCTGCTGGATAAATGTCAGCCTACAGATGTTTGCCAGAATTCTGTCCTATCCTGCTTTCTTCTCAGCTACCGTAACTTCATTCTCAAATTTCTATCACTGAAGTTAAATTTTTATAATCCTTTTTTTCCCAGAGTTTTGGATATATATGTTTCTAATCTTCTAGGGAGATCAGCACCTGAGAGATCTTCTGATAATGCAAACTCTGCTTCCACCATTGAATCCCTCTCATTATTTCAAAGTAGAAATGTCGATGTTATCTTTTAACCTTTCTTCTTTCTTTCTCATTCTTCAGTTCAGTGACTTTGTAAGCCTCTGAACTTGATTTCCACAGCTTCTCTGAAATGCATGCTACTCTTTCTATTCTCAGAGAGAGTCACTTATTATCTTTTACTTAGGTTGTTGCAGGAGGCTCTTTAATCTCATAGTCACAATTATCTTCCTAAAGCATAGATCTGATCATTTCACCCTCCCATTAACTCACTTTTCAGGTCCTCCATTTGTTTCATATTTTTTTATATTATTTATTTATTTATTTATTTATTTATTTATTTATTTTTTAATATTTTTATTTATTTCTAGGAGAGAGAGAGACAGCGTGAGCAGGGGAGGGTCAGAGAGAGAGGGAGTCACAGACTGAAACAGGCGCCAGGCTCTGAGCTGGCAGTCAGCACACAGCCCGACGCGGGGCTCGAACCCACGAACCGCGAGATCATGACCTAAGCGAAAGTCGGACGCTTAACCGACTAAGCCACCCAGGCACCCCTATATTATTTATTTTTGAGAGAGAGAGAGAGAGAGCACACATGTGTGAGCAGATTGGGGGGCAGAGAGAGAGGGAGAAGGAGAATCCCAAGAAGGCTCCATGCTGTCAAGCACAGAACCCAACATGGGGCTCAATCTCACAAAGTGTGAGATCATGACCTGAGCCGAAATCAAGAGTTGATGCTTAACTGACTGAGCCATCCAGGTGCCCTTCAAATTTTTATTTAACTAGTTAACATACAGTATAGCATTGGTTTCAGGAGTAGAATTTAGCAATTCGTCATTTACGTATAACACTGAATGCTCATCACAAGTGCCCTCCTTAACAACCTCTGGTCCTCCATTTCTGTCAGGATAAAGTCCAAATTCCTTGCAAAGCAGTAAGAATGTTTCACAGTTTGGCCAT
This sequence comes from Hyaena hyaena, assembly GCF_003009895.1. Taxonomy (NCBI): domain Eukaryota; kingdom Metazoa; phylum Chordata; class Mammalia; order Carnivora; family Hyaenidae; genus Hyaena; species Hyaena hyaena. Next base: position 113,870 of record NW_024081108.1, on the reverse strand, counting down.
TATCTATCATTCCAGCCTCATTTCCTGCTAGTTTCTTCCAGAGAACTGCTGTTTATTCCCAGAATATGGTACATATCTTGTGTCTCTCTTCCTTTACTTTGGTTTTGACTGCTGTTTTGAATGCCTTACTCACTATTTTCTCTTGGTACCCTCTTCCTAATTCTTAAATTCAGTCCCCAAATATTCATTATACATTGCTCTTTTATTTATTTAATTTTCTGCATAAATTGACTCATACTATGTATAAATATTTGCAGCTGACTCTTTGACTCAAATTTTTTGAGATGTATCAAATGTCAAAATATGAAGATTTTGTTTATTACTTCTAATTGCTGATAATATTCTGTTGTATGAATAAACCACTGCTTTCCATTCTTTTAGTAAGGGACAAATAGGTTGTTTTACCTTTTTTCCCCTTGGCATAAAAAATTCTACAGTGAATAATCTTGCCATTGTATCTTTGAACATATGTGCACAATTCATTAAGTAATTAATGAATTAGTTTCAAATGGCTAATCTGGGGACCTATGGAGAGTAATGAGAGGATAGTGACATGTAGACACCTGCCATCATTTTCCAAATTTTCTTTACTTGAAATGTCCTTGTATGAAGTATGATAGTGTCAAAATTCCCATGTTATGCTTGGTTTGGCATCTAGTTATATGATGCAAATAAATGTAAAGAATGGAAGGCTTGAAAACAAAATCTATTAGTTCACATTTTTTTTCTGTGCCACGTCAAAGTGTGCTCTCTCATTAACATGTCTTAACTGTAGGTGCAAATACAAAATTTTGAAATTGAGCTTATATTGCATTGCTTTCTTTTTCCTAAGTTATGGAAACATATCAGTACTTTGGCAATCATTTATTCCTTATAAACCCAAGTGTTTTCATACTGTATACTTGCTTGAAAACTATACTTGGTCATTGTGTACTGTTTCAAATGCCACAAAATACAAAAGTGTAACCAAACTGTATCTATACTAATAATATTATCTCATTTACACTTCTATTTATATTTTTCATAGCCTTAAAAATGGTTGTTGAAGTATTTTAATAATCATAATACTCATATAAATGGAAGCACTGTTGCATTTTATAGTGGTCCTTTCCTTTTACTTTGTGTGAGAATTGCCTGGGGAAAATGGTCGTATGCATTTTTCCACTACGGAAGATTCTGATTCAGTAGATTTGGACTATCTATTTTGAATTTTAACTCTCTATCCTTATTACAAATACCACCACTCTACTTGTTCTCTGGAAGCTGACTTCTTCAGAAACACAGATTGAGGCAAAAGATGGGGTGGTGGTGGTCATGGTAGCAGTGATCCAGTGATGATAATGGTGGTAGTAGTAGTCAGTGGTGATGGTGGTGATGTTGGAGGTGGTAGTTGTGTTGGGGGTGATGAAATGGGGCTGGCATAATTGAGGCCTTTGCAATCAATAATCTTGAGTTTGAATCCCAGCTCTAATACTTACTATTTTTATCATCTTGTTCAGGTTAGTTAACCTCTCTAAATCTCAGGGTTGTCATGTATAAAACGGAGATAATAATTTACCTAATTCATCACTTGGTGTGATGAGCAGTGGGTATTGTATGGAAGTGCTGAATCACTATAGTGTACACCTGAAACTAATATTACACTGTATAGTAACTAACTGGAATTTAAATTAAAAAATACTAAAAAATGAAAACCAAAACAAAACAAATAATAATTTACCCAGTTCACAAAGCTTAGCACAATGCCTGGCCTGCAGTACATAATAAATGCCAACTGTTAAATATTCCTAAAGTGGCTTTGTTTCTTTTCTCATTTTGTGCACAACTTTGTAAGGGTAGATTTTCAGTGGAAGAATAGAAATATATCTAAAATTCAAGATCTTTGAGATTTATAAACCAAAAGCCAAAGAATATTTGGACATCCTATTATTCTCATCTCTGTAAACATTATTTAGTAATGTTTAGTAGCATTTTAACATCAGAAAAGTTAAAAGGCATTTCCTCAGGAGATATAATTTAAGTATCCATTTTTTTGTCCTGAATGAGATGAGAATCAATGAAATGGTCACTTTAACCTTGAATATTTTGGAGACTAAATTTCTTTCTTTCTTTTCTTCTTCTTCTTTTTTTTGCCAGTTCATGAATATCTCATTTTCTCATAGGAGATACAGAAGTGAAAAACCAGAAACTTTCTCACTAGAAATACACACACACACACACACACACACACACACACACACACACACACAACTCTGGTGTAATTCACAGGAAAACCTGTTAAAAGTGCCTTGCTATAGGTATATCAAATCTCTATCTCTGGGACAAAAGCTCAAGAATCTGACTTTGAAAATAGCTTCTGGGTGGGGTGCCTGGATGGTTCAATAAGTTAAAGCATCAACTTCAGCTCAAGTCATGATCTTGCATTTTGTGAGTTCAAGCCTGGCATAGGGCTCTGTGCTGTCAGCTCAGAGCCTGGAACTGCTTCAAATTCTGTGTCTCCCTCTCTCTCTGCCCCTTCCACACTTGTACTTTTGCATTCTCTCTTTCAAAAACAAAACAAACAAACAAACATTAAAAAACTAAAATAGCATATGGTTACCTTGATGTGGGCGGTCCATAGAATATATTTTGAGAAACACTGGGAAATAGGGAAAGAACTCTGGTACTTTAACACTTAAAAGAAACAACTGTGAATTTCTTCATCTGTAAAAATGAGAAAATCTATGAAGTGCCTGGCACATAATAGATTGTCATTAATTTCATTTTCTTTGTGGAAGGTGACATGGTTAGTGGTTAACAGTGTGAGCTTTGGAATCAGACTTCAAGGTTAAATCCTAGTTCTTCCACTGCTTTAGCTGAGTGATTTTAAACAATACTTAAGCTTTCTACATTCAGTTTGCTTATTTGTGAAATGAGAGTAATAATTGTAGTTACATTTTAGGGGTTTTATGAGGTTTAAATGAGATAAAGTTTGCAAAACAGTTGGAAAAATGACTACTATAAAGTCGTGCTTAATAAATTATATATGTATAATTACTATTTCCCATCTGAATATACTAAGCCATATGTGTATTTACTTACTGTCACATCAAGTATACTTACACATGTACATGTTTATTCAATTCATGATATGCTATTTTAATAACATCAGAGAATTTTACATGTAAAATGTATTACATTATCAGTCATTAAAATTAAGTCATAATATAATGAGTTGATTATTAACTTTGGAATTACTGGCAAATTTTGAGTACAATTTGCCATATTTCAAAGGTTTTCTTACTGTTTCAGTTTTGTGTCTTTTGGCTGCTATTTGGAATAGCATCAAATGATACATTCCAGGAATCAGCAGGTTTCCGGGTAAGAAGACTAACACTACTCAGATATAATGAATAGCTTCCAGAAAAGGGCCAATAATACAGAACTGTCTTTGGCATTGACAAGATTTGTATTTTCTTAATGGTGATGTTTTCAATATTAGGTTCAAAGACATCGTAAGCTATTCAGTATATATTCTTTTCTGGAGTTTTTAGTCAGCAATAAAAGATTATTTGTAATGACTGGAGGGGAAAAAAGTCCTTCTTCTAGGCAAGAAAAAGTTTACTTTTCTCAAAAAAAAGTAATATTCAAAATAGTGACACCGTTATTTGCTCTTTCTTCTTATGAAAAATTGAAGAATGCATTTGTTGAGTGAACTAATGATCTAAACTACAATATTTTAGTTTATTGATATCTGTAATGATTTCTGTTTTTTAAGTTTGTCTACTTTTGTTGCTTTTCTTTTTGTTTCTCCAGTATACTATCTCAGGTTTAAAAAAAATTTTTTAATAGTTTTTATTTATTTTTGAGACAGAGAGAGACAGAGCATGAGCGGGGGAGGGGCAGAGAGAGAGGGAGACACAGAATCTGAAACAGTCTCCAGGCTCTGAGCTGTCAGCACAGAACCCAATGTGGGGCTCGAACCCACCAACTGCGAAATCACAGCCTGAGCCGAAGTTGGACACTTAACCGACTGAGCCACCCAGGTGCCCCTACTGTCTCAAGTTTTAAAACCTGGGTTTTTACTTTCAACATGAGCTCAGGGTAATAATTACAATTATGATAATGAACATATATACTAAGTATTAAATATTATTAGACATTAAGGTAAAGACTTCAACTACCTTATCTCAGTTTATCTTCCCAATAGTACTGTGAAAGTGACCCATTTATAATCTATTTGCTATGATTTATAATGGTAGCACATTTATATGAATACATTCTATAAAAATATAACTAAATGAAAAGTTAGTAAATCATAATAGGTTTACTTTCCTGAAGACTTGCACATTATATATTTTTTAGTATTTAAATTCTAAACAAGGGGCACCAGAATGGCTCATTCGGTTAAGCATTGGACTCTTGGTTTCTACTCAGGTCATGATCTCACGGTTTGTGAGTTTGACCCCACGTTGGACTCTGCACTAATAGCACTGAGGCTGCTCGGGATTCTCTCTCTCTCTCTCTACTCCTCCCACGCTCATGCACACATTCTCTCTTCTTCTCTCCAAATAAATAAATAAACTTTAAAAACAAAATCTAAACGGGCCGCCTGTGTGGCTTAGTCGGTTGAGCGTCCGACTTTCGCTTAGGTCATGATCTCGCGGTTCGTGGGTTCGAGCCCCTCGTCGGGCTCTGTGCTGACTGCCAGCTCAGAGCCTGGAGCCTATTTCAGAGTCTGTCAGAGCCTGGAGCCTATTTCAGAGTCTGTGTCTCCCTCTCTCTCTGACCCTCCCCTGCTCACGCTGTCTCTCTCTCTCTCTCCTAGAAATAAAAAAAAAAAAATCTAAACAAATAATATAAAGTAAAATAAAAGATACCATTCCATTAAAAACAAAGTAGCAATTCGGAATTTGAAAGTTAAGTAATTTTTTAACTTACACAAATAATTTTTTTGTAAATTCATCAAAAATTATTAATCAGTGATCTCTGAACTTTTAGGGGCCTGAAATTAAACATGAAATGTTATATATTTGAATTTATAGTTAGCTTTTATCAAGCTCTAAAATAAACCTATGGGCTCAACATCGTTGAATGCTATTCAAGTAGTCAGTAACATGATTTTCCTCAGGGCAGATATTTTGTAAAGTGAAAATGAAGAAGATCCATTATTCCAATGTTATTATCAGTTTGTTCTTATTGCTTATCCTAAAATGATTTTCATTCATTTTCATTATAATAATTTAAAATGTTTTTTTTATTCTTCATTATTTAATTTACTTTCTCCTCAGATACATTGCCTTCTGAAGTTATATATAGAATTTTTTTTTCATTTCATTTACTTTTGAAAGACAGAGAGAGACAGAGAGAGACTACGAAGGGGGAAGGGGCAGCAAGAGAGGGAGACACAGAATCAGAAGGAGGCTCCAGACTTTGCACTGTCAGCACAGAGCCCCGGGATGAGGTTTGAACTCACCAACCATGAGATCCTGATCTGAGGTAAAGTCCGACGCTTAACCAGCTGAGGCACCCAGTCTACCCCCAAAAAATTTGAATGTGGGATAGCTATTTTTTTATTCCTGGATAATTATTTTCTTCATTTTTCAAATGTTTAGTTTCTAGTACAACTAGGCTGTGGAATTTGGAAACCAAGTATTAGGCCATATCTGTGAAGGAATGCTCAGAAGTTAGAGAATCCTTATGATGAGACTGTATAGAACACGGCTTTTGAAATCATGGTGTGAAAACTTATGCTAGTGTGTGAACTAACTTTATTGCCAGTCTATGACTAGATGGAAACAGAATTTAAGAGCAATTATTTAGAAATTTTAATAGCAATTTGGCATTACTTTGAGATCCAAGGACATGGTCGCTTTTCTATTAAGTTACTTATGTAAATTATTTTGTAAGAATTTGTCTTCCAAAATGGACTGGAGATTTTAAAACCAGGCTCTTTGACCACTGATTGTTTGAGGAACAGTGGTGTAGACATCTTAGCTCACAAGCTTCATTTGTCTTGTTACAGCAATTAACAGAAGAATAGAAGAGAAGTCATGATTTTCTTCCAGAAATTTAAGTTTTGAACTTTAGGAAACTGGGGATGCTGTTTTATATTTTCTCACATATTTTGAATTGTTGTAGTGCTTTGCTGAGCAAATTTAGGATACTGTCAAATTACCAATGTTTAGATAGAGAAGATATTTGTTCCTTTTCTTCTCATTCTAAAAACAAACATATATATAAATTAAGCATTAACTTCTCTGAAATATTTTGTGGCACGATAGAGTTGTGACGTGGAAGTGGTAGTCGGTGGTCTGAGAATGAATGAGAACATACAAGAAGGAAAGGAGAGCTGACAGGTCAGTCCAGTCCACTAGTGTAAGGATGAGGGAAGTTAGGTCAACTGATAAATGTATGAATTCAATAGAATAATTAAAATGATATGTAAATGTCTGTATTAATTATAAAAATATTATATTAATCTGTATTAATGGAATGAGAAGGAGAAAATTGCCTAAGATGAAGGAGTGGTGATGGAAGTAGTCAGTGTAGTCCCCTTGGTAAGAATTCAGTGGAAGTTAGTGGAGGCATCAAGGCCAACCAACGAAGAGAACATAAAAAGATGACAGGAAAGTGGGGTTTAAAATGCTTAAATTACCTCAGGAAAAATAATACTTTCCTGAGAAAAAGCAGACAACCAGCACATCTGGAAGTAATGGTTACTTTTTTCATGATTATGGTAGTGCTTTAGATGTGGTGGAAATTAAGAATTGCCACATTCTTTCACATTTATTCAATATGTGAAATTCACATTTATTCAATAAGTAAAGTGACTTCTAGGTACTCGTCCCAATTTGATGGGTTCACACATTGTTTATGGCCAATAGAGTATGGCAGAAACAATGGTGTGTTACTTCAGAAGCCAAATCCTCAAAGGTAACTCAGTTTCTACTTTGTTCTCTGGAATATTTGTGTTTGGAGCCCAAAGATTCCATGTGAGAAGTTTGACTACCTTGAGACCAACATTCTAGAAGGAAGCCAAACCACATGGAGGAGCCACAAATTGCTGCTCCAGTAAGCAGTCCTAGTTTTTGAGTTATTCCTATCCTGGTATCAGATATGCAAATGAAAGATTTTACATGATACTGCCCCCCACCTGACACATGAGTCTCAGCTTCAAAATACTAGTTGAAATATAATAGAGACAAATTATCCAGTCCTACATTTTGGATCCAGAGAACACAGGGGTTGAATATGTTGTTTTAAATCCCTAAGTTTGGGGTTAATTTGTTATATAGTATTAGAAATTGGAGTAGATGTTAAGTTACACTGGATCTAACTTTTGAGCTAAAGTTAAAGTGAATTTTAGAGAGAGGAGTTGCAATTTATATATTATTATTATATTATTAATGTATATTATGTAGGTAATTTAACACTATTGGGGCGCCTGGGTGGCTTAGTCGGTTAGCGTCCGACTTTCGCTTAGGTCATGATCTCGCGGTTCGTGGGTTCGAGCCCCGCGTCGGGCCCTGTGCTGACTGCCAGCTCGGAGCCTGGAGCCTGTTTCAGTCTGTGACTCCCTCTCTCTCTGATCCTCCCCTGCTCACGCTGTCTCTCTCTCTCTCCTAGAAATAAATAAAAAACATTAAAAAAAAATTAAAACACTATTAAATAGAGGGTACTATGGAATCATCTTGTATGGCTATAAAGAGAGCATTTTAGTATAATACTTTTACATGAGCATTTAATGCATTACACTGTTTTTATTTATGTGTTCTATTTAGATTTCATTCATAGCTCATATTTATCAGCTTTTAAGAAGTATCTACCTTAGATGGATAAGAGCATCTTAGAATGATGAGAAAACCGTGGCTTCTATTCCAAATTCCTAAAATTTTCCTGTTTTTAGTCCTGTATGTCTGGGATCTTCCTCTACTTTTTAAAAGCTTAATTTTTTAGAACAGTTTTAGGTTCACAGCAAAATTGAGCAGAAAGTTGATGTATTTTCCATAGATGTCCCATCCCCGTACATAAAGCCTTCCCTGTTATCAACATGCCCCACCAAAGTGGTACGCTTTTTAAATTATTGATGAATTTATATTTTTATCATTATCACCTGAGTCCATAATTTGCATTGGTTCACTTCTGGTGTTGTACATTCTATGGGTTTGGACAAATTTGTCATCACATGTGCCCACCATTATAGAATCCTACAGAGTAATTTCACCACCCTAAAAGTCCTCTGTGGTCTGCCTATTCATTCCTCCTTCCCTCCTAACTCCTGTCAACTACTGATCTTTTTACTGTTTCTAGAGTTTTGCTTTTACCAGTATGTCAAATGGTTGGAATCATATAGTATGTAGCCTTTTCAGATTCCGTCTACTTTTTTTTTGGCAGCAACTCATGCACAGTTCTTAAATTACCTGTAAATCCTTTCCTCAAAAAAAGTCTTCCTAAATTTACAATCTGAATCAGATTTTATGTTAATTTTTCACATTTAAGCTTTAATTTTCTTTTGCATGACTTATCATATTTACATAATTAATATCTATCCCCATGAAATGTTAAATATTTAATCATTGATATCCATTCTTATAGCTACCTTAGTTCCTGGTATATTTAGGCACTCAGCAAATATTTGTAAAATTTTTGAAATAAATTAATGAAACTTAGTTCTCATATGCCAAATGCATTAAACATATGAATATAAACTAATGAAGATGATTCTATAAGCTATAACATAAATTCAAATTCCAATTTCATTGATTTGTCACACTTTATTCTTGTATAGGTCATCTAACGATGCATAATTTTGTCTTAATATTTTATTTTGAATCTAGTAGTTTATTATATTTTATTTTAAAATTACCTAAAAATTGTTATGAATAAGTGGATTTGATTTCTGTATGCAAATAATATACTTGTTTGTGGAGAATATTTTGGTCTTTCTTTAAAATGTTTCAGAAACCACCTTTTATTTATCTTCAACTGAAGCCTGTTTGGTGACAGTTACAAAATTTAAAGAATAATTGTTATTAGATTTCATTTCTAGTAGAGACTATTGATTTAGTGCACATAGCCAAACATTCATTTTATAAAAGAAGAATTATCTCAGAACCCATTGATTTGTCTGGGATTACAGAACTAATCAGGACCAGAACCTCCTGAACCAACCTTGAATTCAAGGTTTTTTAATCCCCTACTCTGCGCCATTGCTCCCAAAACTCTTTCTTGGTAGATCAAGGCTAGGGAAACTTGCAGATGATTGGGAAAAACAAAGTCTAAAGCTTAAGCCTAGAATTTAGAAGTTTGTTATTTTTTATTTCTTATCCATGTTTTTTAAAATCCCACTGTAACTTTTTTTTCATTAGAAGTACATATTATACATAACATTTTCTCTTAGTTTTTGAGATTGTGAGAGGTATAGAGAACTTAGCCTTCACTCCTTTCATCTCTATTTTAAAGAACATTTGATAGCAGGCACCCTGTGTCTTCTAATTCAGTGTTCTCCAATTATTAAAATCCTGACTTTTAAATTTTCTTGCATACAAATTCTCACAGTGAATGCATTACTTTGATATAAGTCACTCTAGAAAATGATATGATGGATAGGGATCGAGGAGGACTCATCATATCACAGTGGCCTTAGTACATAACCACTAATCCTAATAGCAACCATATGGTTTGGGGACTGGGATCCTCATTTTATTGATAAGGAAACTATCTCAGAGAGGTTAAGTAACTTGCCCAAATTTACACAGGTCATAAGCAGCAAAGCCAGGTCTAGCAAGTCTAAAACCTGTGTTTCCGTTTGTTTTCCTTTTGCTTTCACTACACTAAACTGACTCTATTATTATAAATTGTTTTTCTAATTTGTCAAGGATGAATCCATATTAACCATGGAATCATTGCTGTACTTGTGCTAGCTCTAAGTAGATTTCATTTAGGATTTCCTTCATCGTTTTAACAGTATATTGGCATGTTAGTCATTTTTACCTTAATAAAAATATTTTGTAAATATCAGTTTCAGAGAATAATCTTACCATCCAAATTTGTATATTTTTATTTTAAGTGGTTTGGCCAAGTGTGCTTCATATGCACCCCTCCAAACAAACCTCACTAGGTGGAATCCAGTTGGTGAATTAGTACATACATTGGTTAATCAATGAAATGATTGCAAATGGAAAAAGTTAATCTAGACTCTTCCATTTACTAACTTTTTGATCTAGGGAATTTATTTAACCTTTTTGAACCTCCATTTCCTCTCTATAAAATTGAGATGGTGACACTAACCCCCTTGTAAGGTTTTTCTGGGGATCACATCAGAACATTCATGTAAAACACTTGGCACCACGCCGGACCCTGAGTAAGTGTACAATAAATCTTTTAGCCAGATATTACTTGTCCTGTCTGCAGAATGAACAATTAGAGCAGTATCCCCAGATCTGGGAATGTTGCCATTATTTAGTAGATGTATTTCATGAAAGAAGTATGAATAAAGCACACACCTTTTCATCCATGCTGGGAGGTGTTTAAGAAATCCCTAATACCATGCATCACATTCCTCTTTCATCCCAGTAGGATTGTTGCAGTATTCTAGTTCCTGTAGTTGTATGTGATGAAGTACACAAAGGCTCTTGTCAGGGGGTGTGGCACCAGAGTAGGGGATAAAATCTCAGTAGCAAAATTGCTCAGTAGCTACAAGGCAAAACCTAATTTAACAGATCCATCAATATAATATGAAGCCTCATCTACAAATGTCCCTCTCCCTTAGGAGAATCAAGTCCAAATTACTGGTCAGAGGCCTAAAGGAGGCATATTATGATGAATTGTTGTTGGAATATGATAGATGTGTTCTATCTCAACAGAACACGCACTAGTATATTTTAGCTTACTCTTCCAATTCTTTTATACGTGTGTCCACTATTTCAGATAAGCTTTGGCAATTTCCCCCTGACTTACTATTTATTATGTAACAACAAGGAGTCATGCCCAGTACAGTAGGTAAACTATTCAGGAACCCAAAATAGTTATTATTACATCACTGAACTGGCACTGAAACCTATAAGGCACATGTAGTAGGCCAAAGCACTTTTCTTTTTCTCTTCTTGTTGTGCAGATAAAGCTTTGACTGAAAGAGCTACTTCAAAAATAAAAAGGTCATTCATTCCCAAGCTTTCTAGGGAGCTTCACGAGCTGACATAAAGCCTGAGAATGTATAACTCACTGCCATGTGAGAGTCCATCATATAAAAGGCAACTTTGTTTCTTTTTATGTAGTGATCCCTCTTCAGTTCCCTAGGGATCTAAAGTCTACCTTTGTAAATGAAGTAATAAAATCCTTGTATTAAGCTCCAATTCTGTCTTCAAATGGCCTTCAGTAGTTAGTTCAAAGCCTGCTGATGTTCAAACTAAATAACGATTAAAATGTCACATGTATATTGAAGTTATTTTGTTGTTTGTTACACATATATAAATGGTTAGTGAATTTACATTTTTTGAAGTAATCATTCTCACAGACCCTTTTAAGTTCTATCTAAGTGGAGATGTGGAACCAGCCTGGTTTCTAGCTGTGATTCTCAAACATTTTGCTCACAGGACCACTTCACCCTCTTAAAAGCTATTGAGGACTTCAAAGAGATTTTCTTTTTGTGGGTTCTATCTATCAGTACTTACTAGAGAAAACAGAAGATTAAAACCTTTTTCAGAATTTAAGAATTCATTGTTCCCCCTCACCTACTTCCTACTCCTCCCTTCCTACTCCTCCCCCACCAAGGAACACACAATATCTAGCCAACTAAGAAAAAGAGCATATGGGACAGAAGACTGTAATAGGCAGAGAAAATTGTAGAATTTGTATTCTTAAAATGTTATTTCTTCAGCACATGTATTTGTTTGTAGATGTTGTGTATATTCCTTATTTCTTCCATTGGCTATAATAGTCCCTGCTATTGTAAAGTTTAAATCTAGTACATATTTCCATATATATATATATATATATATATATATATGCTTATTCAATAATATCTGGTCTTGTGATCTTTTAAAGAGAATTTCTTAGGCAAAGCAATTCTCTACAGTCTACTGCACAAGTTCTCCTTGAATACAAGTGTCCCATTAATGTCCAGATTCTCTTAGTCAAGTCTGGTAGCCAGGCTCTGTTGGTGTTTCTCTTTTTACCCAGGAAATACAACCACTGCTGAAATAACCTTGACAATTGGCCAGTAGTTTTTTCATGGTGTCTTTGATAATAGGGAAATGATAGTCTCGTCAACAAATAGTGGTGGGAAAACATGTACATATATGACCTAACATTCATGCAGCATGAAATTGTTTATTTATATTTGGCAGCTAGATGAACACTGATGCTCAAATTATATAGTTTCATTTTTATAAAAATAATTTTAAATGTTTATTTGATTTTCAGATTATCACATGAAAATTTTAGCTTTATATATTAAACTTAAAATTTTGATATTCACTGGTTATGTTGTGTTTGTCCTTTAATTTTAATAAATACTATACATTTTATAAGAAAAATAATTATTAATTTTAATAACTTAAAAATTTTAGGAGACAACTTTTTGAAAACATACATAAAAATAATTTTAATCATTTATCAATTAAAAATTTCAAAAATTTTTGGTATGCTTTTTAATGTAGTTACCATTTGTTTTACAATCCTAACTTAAATTATTACTATTAATAGAGCAAACTTATGTGAGAGATCTTGATTATAACAGCCTAATTAATAATCTTGCTGAAATGAAAGCAAGAAAAATGTAATGGAGTAAAGGTGTAGTGATTTTGAATTACATATGCATTTTATTATTCATGCAGACTCTGCTGGCCAATCGGATAGGCAAGGTAATTAAATTACGTTCAGTCACCCTTATTATATGGCAACGCCAAAATATAAAACCGTAAGCTTTACGTGTACTTTTCTTAATTTTATGGTTATAAAGGTATCTCTTTTAACGCAGGATAGTAGAACATATTGTACTTAAAGGTTTATTAGCCTGGTGTATATCTTTAAAATATTTCAAAGTAAGGAACTTGGGCCTCCATTTGTAGTGTTGCGCTAGGCTCACTGTGAAGAGGTCCCAAGTGGTAAACTCCCTTTGGTTTCATCTCACTCGTGTTTGCTCCAGAGTCAAAATACATCTGTGGCCGATGTTGACAGGAGCACATACCACAAACCTGCATGATATTTGGATGGAGTCACTTTTTATTTTTGAGAACATAGAAAAATATATGAAATGTTTCCCTGGAGTAAACGGTAGGAGGTCATAAAAGTAGATTTGTAACGTTTGGGGTTATAGTGTGCCTGTATTGAGCACTGCATCCCAAGTGACCGGGACATCCATTCATTCTTTAGTAGATTTATCCCGTGGGCTTGTGAAACACAGGTCCTCAAGGCTCAGGGGTTCAGGAAGAGCCCCTTACTGATGCTGTAGGTAGTCTTAAGGGTTTGTAATACGTGCTTACTGCAACCATCGCTTAAAGACAGCTGATGTTATAATGTGATTTAAGATTACATCTATATACCTTTTGTGATTGCCACCAAATGAGTTGTATATATGAGAAAAAATAGAAGAAAAATAATTGTTTCTTAGTAACTAGAGGAAAGTGTGTATCCTAAATTAAGTTCTAGCTTTGTATCACTACAAAGTAAAAATACTTAAAAGTGTATTTTTAGAGTTATTTTTATAAAAATATGACCAGATATTAGGAGACTACATTGACATGAAAAATAGCATAATTTCTATTCTTTTAAAAAAATATTTTGCAGTATCGCAGCAACATCGGTGATGGATATGCTGTTAAAACTGAAGTAGGAAATAAGTAATTCTGCCAGCTGTTTCAAATGAATACCTAAAATCTCTTGTTTTGTGCTTTAGGCATTATTAAAATATAGTTATAGAGGGTTTTTATACATCTTTTGATCTTGATAAACAAACAAAAATGGAAATGTCTTCTTCTCTTGAGATTTTATTTTCTCTATTGCATACAAAATATTAATGCAAGAAGCTGACATTAATATGAATCAAGATGCTAAGTGAAGTAAAAAGTTATGTTTTGGTTTAATAGTTCTATCAGCTCTTCAAAATGGTAAAAATAAACTTTAATTTAGTGAGGTTTTCCAACAAAACACACATAAATATATCCCATTAAAGGGCTCTCTATTTGGGAAAACTAGTATAGTTCTCATGTTCAGTTCTGCAACTCTAAAATACGAGTCTAGGTCACATAAAGAAATTTCAAGTTAGTATCATAAAACAATATGCACAAATGCTTTGGTCATTTTTAAATGTTTGTTTGATGTTTGGTCAATTTGTGGCATTGAAAAAAATTAAAGATACAACCCTTTAGCCACTATAGGCTTTCTATATTAGATTCAATATATTTTCACAATAAAAATAGATTTATAACTCATTATAAGCACATACTGTATAAAATTCACAGTAGAAAATATTGAAACTCACCAGTGAATGGCGAATTAACTTGTGAATTCTATCAGCCAGAAATAAGAGTTACTATTTCTCTGCATATTATTCCAGATTAGATGTACACTAAAAACACATGCTTAGCCAAAATTGAATCATATTGAATAATGCTATTTGATAAACTGTTTTATTAACTTAATGATGTAGAATCCCTATTTTTTCATATCAAAACTATATAGATGCATATTATCATTTTAATCCATGTAGTATACATGTATATCATGTAAAGAGTCCCTTCATTTGGTCACTATGTTATTTCTGTTTGTCCACTATTACAAAACAATATCAAAATAAACTTTATTTGGATGTATTAGTGGTCAGTTTTTCTATTGTTGCCTAACGATATACTTATGGAAAATCATCCATTCAGCAAATTTTATTGGCTATCTCTTAAGTGCTAACCACTCTTCTCAACTCTGGGTGGCAATGAGTAAAGCAGACAGAAATCCCTGCCCTCATTTGGCTTATAGTCTACTGAAGGGAACAAATAATAAAACTAAATTGATACGTAAAAAATATATATAGCTATTAGGTGGTGATAATATACTACGGAGAAAACAAAAGCATGGAAATACTGAAGTGTCAAAGATAGAGTTGCAGTTGTAAATAGACTAGTCAGGAAGTGAACCCTTAGATCAATGTACATAAAATATGTTGACTGATTTTTCCATGGGGCTTTTGTCAGTTGCATTCCCACCAACATATGAGCAAGTATTTTTCTCACATTTTTAAAAAATATTACTTTAGTTTTTTACATTTATTCCTTTTTTATTGAGACCTACAGCATGGTCTAAGTTTAAGATGAACAACATAATGACTTGACTTACATAAAAATAAAATTTTAATATGCAAAATTCAAATATTTTAAAATTTGCATTACTTGATTACTCATGAAATTTATCTTTTTCATGACCTTCAAGCATTTATGTATTTTTAATGTAAACTACCAGTTAATTTTACTTAGAGAGTTACTGTTATTTGCTTCTTGTAGCAGAACCCCTACAATCTCTGCTATTTCTCTTGGAACTAACAGTTTCAGTGAGTGCCAGCCAAACTCCCAGCTGCCAGCAACTGCATCTATTTTCTTCAGGGAGTTCTTTGAAGTCACAGAGGCCTCTTTGACCTTCAACATCTCGACTAGAAGCCCCAGAGAATTAACACTTTTTAAGGCAGCTTTCCATCAATAGTTGGCAGGAGTTGTTGTTATATAACCCACCTTCCTCACCTCTTGTGTTTGTAACTGTGAAACCTGTGTTCTACAGTTTCCCCAAATTTCCCCATAGTTTCAAACAATTGTCTCCAATAGTGGTAGCTGCTATGATAATGTTACCTTTACTAGCTGTCTTCTCTTCCCTGTCTCCCTTTCCATGTCAATTGCCATTGTTTTTAGCACCTCTCACATAACTTACATGTGGCTTCTATTCTTAAGATCAGCTTGGGGACACTGAACAGCATTCTCAGACAAAAGTTGTTCTGCTTATCTTTAGTTGCTACAAGCTTTTTAAATTATCATTAATGTAAGCATTGTTCAGTTACATAGCTTACAGACATTTTTCTAGTTTGTATTTTTTAATTGTGTTTTCTCAGAAGATGTGTATTTTTGTTAGATGAGGTAGACCCAATTTTTTCCTTTGTCTCTAGCTTTAGAGACATATATCCCTTTTTTAAAAACCTAATTCCAAAATGTAAAACCAAAAAACTAAATAATAACAACAACAAAAACTCTTGATGCTTTGTTAGCACTTTTAATTAATTAACAAATTAATTATTTTTCATTTGAAATTTGGTGGAAAATGAGAAAGGTAGAGATTCAAAGTTACTTCTTATTTTTCATATCAGTAACTATTTTTCCCAATACTGTTCATTGAGACATTATATTATTTGAAATCACAACTAGCCTTTAGCTATGTTGTTAAGTAACAAAATTAGATCGTCAGACTTTCTTTTCTTTTATCATTCTGTGCTAACATGTGATTCCCTAATACCTGAGTCAAAGCGTCCATTTAGGGGTGAATCTGATATTATATACATATATACCACATTGTGATTTTAAATTACCGTACTACCAAGGTCACCACTTTTGCTTACATATTTAAATTTAACTCTTACTATGAAAAACTTTTGGTCTTCTACTAAAAGTATGTGAAGTATCATTGTATTACATTTGGACAAAAAGTCCTCCCTTACCACCCAATAAATCATAGTCAGTAATAATCATTTTAGTCTATCTTGGTTTAAGGACAACCTTAGTAAAATCTTTAAAAGGAGTTGTTGAATTTTCTGCTTAGTTATGGTTGATCTCATCTTTGATAATTTTTTTTTTTGCTTTTAAAGTTCTCATGCTCTTGTGAAATTTCATTTATTGTCTACATAATTCATTAAAGCTTTAATGATAGAATAATTTCTACTGTTATATTTTATTATTTTATATGTACATGCATTATCTCTCCCATAGGCTACTACTACCCTTTAAGGCATAAATTTAATTTTATTTCTGATTATCTCCCCAGTGTACAGACTGAGAATGAGGTAGGGAAATTAAACTATAAGTTTTGGGTAAAAAATGTAAATTTAAGAGATTTAAAAACATTATATCATTTTAAAAAATATCATGTATTCTAATATAATTAGCTTATGAAAAATATGAAAGTATAGCATTTTTTTCTTGTAAGAAAATATATTACCAATTTCCAGTACTTTTCTCTTTATTTTTTTTAAACTTTCAGTGGTCAGAGACAAGTTAAGCTCATGCTGGGAGTGTACTCTATGTGGAAAAAGACATTTATAGTTTCATCAAATTTTTGTTTTTCTCCTTTCAAGTTAGAAAATAATTATAAAGTGGAATAAGAAAGCTTTTTCTTTTTAAATTTAACTGTAATTCTATCAGTAAGAGACTGATAAATCCATGTATTTGTAGGACATGGCAAAGGACATGCTAGCAATTTTAAGTCTTTTCTATGCTTGGCTTTCTTCATTACTATGTGTAAATGGAAATATTTGTCATAAACCCCACAAAACTTTTATCATAAATGATATATCAAGGCCTTTAGATAAAAACTCATTTGCGCTTGTGCAAATTTGTGATAGTAATTACCATCAGAGTATCCATTTATCTGCTCAAGATTATATACTTCTTTTTATTATATGTCAGGAAATGCAATTCATATTAATAAGCATTACCAAAAGTTTCATTTGATATTTTTAGCATAACTGTATTCATAAAATGTGCATCCTTTCATATGGCAGGAATAATTTCCTATGAATTTACTAGGAATTCGCAAAGAAGCTCCAAATGTATTTCACATTATGTAATAACCAATGTTTTTTAAAATGTGGAAAATTCTTTTCAATGACTTGGATCTGTTTTTAATTTCTTCTCTATTTACTTTTCAGATTCAAACTACTCTTTTGTAGTTCACTCAGCTTTATCAGTTTCCTGTAATTCTACCTAATCCTTCACTGTTTTATCACCTATCTTCTTTGCTTTCAAGCATTACCTATAAAATAATAAAAGAGAGGAAAGTGTGCTTTTCTTTTGCTAGTTAGAAAATAAAGGAAGTCACCACAAAACCTAAAATATAAGTTTATCTGATCCAAATGTATTATCATTTGAATTTTTAAATGTTCTTTTTTCATACATTTCTGTATATCATTTAGGAATCTATATTCAATTCAAATTTTACATTGCTGACTTTGATTTTAAGTGTTCCAGGAAGCCTAATGACATAAATTATAGGAACATAATTTCTGAAAAATTTTCCTCATAATATTAGGTTTGGAGCTATTTTCATACAAGATTGATTTTATAATAGTGATTTCAGCATCTTCTAATAATGCATTCTTTTCCATTGATGAGTTTTCTTTATATTAAAAAAATTTTAATGTTTATTTTTGAGAAAGAGAGAGAGAGGGAGAGAGAACTTGAGTAGGGGAGAGGCAGAGAGAGAGATGGAGGCACAGAATCTGAAACAGAGAACAGGCTCTGAGGTGTCAGCACAGAACCCTATGAGGAACTTAAACTCAGCAAGATCATGACCTCAGCTAAAGTCAGCGCTTACCCAACTGAGCCACCCAGGCACCCCTCTTCACATTTTTAGATTTATAAATCTTTTTTTTATATATAAATAAGGAGATTTAAACAATAGTTTTTTACCTTGTATAGGGAAACTGCACTTATGCAACAGCAATTGGACATATACAAGAAAGTTATTGACTTAACCAGGATTTAAAAATCGTAATGTTCTAAGGTCTCTGAAACTTTACTTTCATTCTTAGGAGGAATGATGTAAGCATCTTGTGCTTTTTTAGCCTTTTCTATACATGTACCATACATGGTTTATTTTATTTTTCTTGGTTATCTAGAAAGGCCAAATGACACTGGGATACAACTGAATTGTGCTTTTACAATCACTTGTAATTTTGAATGGTTACCTTGGGTAAGTCCTTATCTTATGACAGAGAACTGAATGTGTCACCACACATTGGTAACCTGTTTGTCTGCAGGCAAAGCCCCCTTACTCCCTCTGCTACTTCCAGCTCCTGCTAGCTAGAAACTAACCATCTTACTTTTTTTTTTTTTAATGTTTTGTTTGTTTCTGAGAGAGAGAGAGAGAGACAGTTTGAGCAGGGGAGGGTCAGAACGAGAGGGAGACATAAAATCTGAAACAGGCTCCAGGCTCTGAGGTAGCTGTCAGCACAGAGCCCGATGTGGGGCTCAAACCCACGAACCGTGAGATCATGACCTGAGCCGAAGTCGGATGCTTAACCGACTGAACCACCCAGGCGCCCCACTAACCATCTTAGTTTGATAACGTGTCCCTTTTACGTACCCATAAAGCCCTTAGTCAAATCAAGTTGAATCAAATAAAAAATAAAAAAAAAATTTAACTATTACTGTTTCCTAAAAGTAGCTTATCGTAGTTAAGACCTTCTAAAATTCAATCCAATGCATGATCTGGACAAAGAGAAATGCTTTACAAACAGTGTTAGAATATCTGTCTTTCTCTTTCCAGCAAGTGTTAATATGATTACAGAACAAAATAACCTTTTCCCGAACCTTTTAACCTGGAAACTGGATTCTCAGGTACATGGAGTAAAATAATTATCTGAGTTCTAGAGGAATGTGAAGCATAGTATCATATGAAAAGTATTAACTCTGTCATAATAAGAATGGGCAAGGATGCTTGACACGTCAGCAAGGTATATACCAGAAAGCATATTTTTCCTGTGTATCTAGTCTTTTCCCAAATCATTTTCTGAGAATTCTTTAATAACATCTAGATTTTTGTGAAAAAAGAAGTTTATCAAGTAATGAGTTATGAATTATTGTTGGACCAACAGGCTCGGGTTCTAAATATGCAACACATTTATAACCTGGACGTGTAAGATGGAAGAGAAACCAGAATTTAGTTAATTGAAGTCATGAGAGATTGAAGTGAATATTAAGACTCCCTTCCCAGACAAAGGAAGGCTTATAGTCTAATGTAATATGTTAATAACAACACCAACATACAACAAGTTCAGGGAGCCGCTCAGGCCCTGCTGGATGACAGTCACAGAGAGGAAATGGCAGTGTTTGCACAGCTCCTGCCATGAGAAACCAAAACTGGTATCTCCTTCTGCTACTACTGGCTCATGTTGGAAATGAGCCTGCGGGTATTGACCAGGCCTCACAATATTCCAGATCAGACCGATATTCCCCACACAGGTTACTCCTAAGGAAAAGCATATTCCTGCCTTTTCAAAAGAGACTTCAGATGAAAGCATTGTGGATGATTGTCAAAAGGCTCCTCCTATGGGCTTTGCAGATCCAAGACTTACATAATAAAGGGGGCTAAGAACATAAGACTTACAATTGAGTCTGGCCCTGAGACAAAGAGCCTAATTTAGAGTTAAGGACAGATATCCACCCCTACCTAATTGTTTCTTCTTGGAGCACCGACCCCCCAAGGCATTTGTGAGTGACTTATTCTGGCCTTGAATCTGCTGATTGCTTCCTGTGAAGGAACCTATTGAGGAACTTCTACTTTTGTGATTATAAGAGCAGAGGTGTCTCCTGAAAGACCTGCTTTTCTTGATACTTTGCCTTAAACAAACAACCTATTGACCCCTGCCCACAAAGAAATAACTTTACCATTTTTATGCTAAAAACATTGTCTGGTATGCTAAAGATACCTTCCTTCCCCATAGGATAAGCATCTAAATCACCTACCTCAATCACTATTGATAAAGGTTTTGCAGGAGTCTTCTACAAATCTATGTTCTGGGAAATTCTTACATATCAAAGAAGTTTGTCATCAGAAATCATTGTCTAAGGCAAATGCCACTTCTTTGCCATCTCCCAAACACTTAATTATAAAATAAAGTTGAGCCCCAGTCAGAGCAGAGATGCCTGCCTGATGACCAGAAAGATTCTCAGGGCTCTCTCTCTGTCTCTCTGTCTGTCTGTCTGTCTGTCTGTCCCTCCCCGACACCTCCATCCTTCAGGGACTCCTGGACCCAACCAGAGCCGGCCTCCAACAAACAAGTACTACTTATTATTATTTTTGGGGGTACTAGGTATATTTACTTTATATACATTCCTTAATTTCCTAATGGCCTTGTAAAGTATACATTATTTATTTTTAATAATGAGAAAATGAGTCTTTTTGTCTCATAGTCTCAGAAAGCAGAAATGATTTGTCCATGGTCATTAAAGATGGTATAAAACAAAACTGGGATTTGAATTATGATATATTTGACTTCAAGGCCAATGATTATTTCACTAGTCCTCTATTTCACTGTGGATGAGAAAGCATTCAACACACCTCAAGCATAAGGTATGTTCAAGTAATCTCTGATAGTAAGTAGTTCACACTTTTCAGAAAGGCAAGACAGGAAAAGATTTCTTTCTATAGGTACATTCATTCATCCAGTCTTTCATTTAATAAATACCTTCTAAAACCAAGTCATATTTGAAAATAGATACTAGCACTGTGATTCTTTGAGGTTCCAGTATTGCACTAGAATACCAGCCTATGTCTGAAGGATAGAAGAATATCCTCTAGGTGGAAATTCCCTAGTTAGTCTAGATTGCACTGAGTTTTAGCCAACACACATTGAGGTGGCTTTTCTTGTTGTTGAAGCATGTCTCTGTATGTTTAGATTATTGTCTCAAACTCTTCCCTATCCCAGGACCTTTACCATCCAGCTGTTCTAGCTCTCTTGAGACTGTTTCAGACCTCCCTAGAAACTAAGCAATTAAGTTCTGTGTCCATGAGGAGCCTTTAGGACTCTGATTCTTCTCTCAGGTTGGCAGCTGTTATAATTAGTGCTAATTCTGGCCAAACTATCAGATCTCCCTGTAGGCAACAATGTGGGCTCCCCACCTAGCAATTCCCAAGGGACTTCTTTTATCCCATGTCCATTCTGTGTCCCAATGTACAAGGACCTCGAGGTAGGCAAAATTTAGAGCCACAATGTCCCCAGCCAGTCTGCTAGACTGCCAGATGATTCACTTCACTTACCGCAGCTCTTGAACTGGCCCTTCTGTTTCCCTTTACCTACAAATACCAAATAGCAAAAGTCAAGGTGGCATCCTGAAAGGTAGTGCTAGCATCTGGGAGGGCAAGTGCTTGCAGTCCATCTGTCCCCATGAGGTGTGGCTGTCCAACACTGGGTCCTACTCCAGTTGTTTCAAACGGTGCTTGGGCAGACTGTAGCCTCTGTAGGACTTTAAGAAGGGACAGAGATGGAGAGAGCTGATAGATAGGGAGGAATTGGGCAGCCTCAGCCGAAAACCAGGGGCTGCTGACTCTTCTAGCAGAGTGGGGATTTTTGCAAAGGAGGAAGAAGCAGAAGATGGACGGAGCCTACGGGAGTGCCAAGAGTGAAAATCTTTGTGCTCCACCTTCTCAGTTAAATATCACCTCTCTTTAATTCACATCAGAGAGCTAGTGACAGCATTATTATCAATGTTAACAATAAATTAGGGCCAGACATCATTCCAACACAACTGAGTCTTCTTCGTTCAATAGGCAAGGAAACTGAGGCACTAAGAGCTTATTTAAAACTTAAACAGAAGTGCCAGGATTTCAACTTAAGCAGCCTGGCAACATGCCCATGCTTTTAACCACCACTTTATGCCACCTCTCATTTGACCTGAAGGATCAGTTTAATCCTATTAAATAGGAGATTCAGATTTATTGTTGTCATATGTTAGTTGATAGTAGAAAACTGAGTCTATAAGTGTCTCGGACATGGATTAGAAGGTGTTTAAATGTATGTACTATTAATTTAACAGAAACTGAGGGAAGAGTAAGCACTATAAACAATGTTGGCCTGAAGAGAAATTACTTATTGAGACACCTAGTGACAATCAGTTAAATGGAAGAAATCATTATAAAAGTACTAAATGTAGTTCTCTATGCCAAATCATTAGATAGAAGCATTACTTAGTGATAGTAATATCAAACAAAAGATTGCATCAAGCATTTCTAAAATTCAGCAAATGATTTTGAAATTATTAGAATAATTTGTACTATAATTTATATCACTTATTAAACAGTTTTATAATGTACATATTCTGTTAGTTTAGAAAATAAAAATGGATGTATTTTAAACACTATATGCACATATTGATTTACATAAAGCATCAAAGCCTTTGGAATCTGTGATTGTTTAGGGTGGAAAAATTAGAAAATGCTGATATAAATTGAAATTATGGAGGTATATGGGGCATTTCCAAAGGTCCTTAGAGTTTTCATTTCCATCATAGAGCTATGTTTAGGTGATTCTGATATATAATTCAAATTTTATATATAAAACTAATTTTTCAATTTAATACAATATATTACATTATCAATTTTCCCTGTAGAATAATACAAAATATACAAAAAAGAAAGTGATCCTATTGGAACCTTACTGAGACTGCTAACAAGAAGATGACATAGACTTTGTTGAGATACAAATGGTAGGTAAAGGGCTAAATATTGTTATAATAAATCTGACTCCTTTCTGCATATAGCCTTGCAGTGTGTGCAAATAAAATTTGTTTCTCAGCAAAATTAAAAATTGCTACTTGTCATAGAACTTCAAGGACTCTCACAAATCTTCAAACTATGCATTTTAATTTGTGAAAACCAAGCAAGGGTCTGCTATAAGAAGCATAAAGTTTGTGATTGATTACACATACCAAGACCCACAGAACCATGGATTTTCCAGTGAGAAAGGATCAGATCATTCAGCCCAATGTCTTATTACAAAGGTGAAGCAACTCAGACCCAGGGAGAGTGAAATACAGCCCTGGCTCAAGAAGTCTATTCGTGGCAGGGCTTGGACCAGAATTTATATATAATGGAGACACTTCCAGTATCCTCCTAACTAAGCCAAATATAGGAGAAAAAAAAGTAACAATAATTATTTACAATAATAGTTTTTATCTCAGTCAAGTTTTCCAAAGTCCAGAAACATTTTCTGTACCTATAGCAAATGAAGTAAAACTGTAACTAACTGAACTTCTGCAGGAGTCATGAAGTTGGCCAGAAAGGATTTGAAAGCATCCTAAGAAGGATGTGTTCCACATAGCAGTTTGGTAGTAGGACATAGCATCTGGCCAGTTTCTCAGAACCTGGAATGAAAGCAACAAAAGGTTGCCAACTCCCCCATGATCAGAAATCAGAGTCCCTGACAATGCCTATTAATTATGTCTTAAAATTAAACAAGCCACGTTCACATGCCACATGGAAGAGGTTAACATGCAGCTAGTGAAGCCTCAAGATCCCAGAATATTTGAAACTTTGATAGCTGTAGCCTGGTTGGAAATCAATAGCAAAAATTTTAAAAAGGCTTCTTGATATTATTTCATAAACTGCCTTTAAAACCCAAGTCTCACGTCCTTCATCTGAAGAAGGCTATAGAGCTGAGCTATTTATATTGTGGTACGGGTTTCTTTGTTTTTCTAGCAACATGCTTTTCACGCTCTATTCAACAGCTGCCATCTAGCAGAGGCTTTTTCTTCTGAGTAGAGATTTTTTTTTAAACCATAGCTATATAAAACAATAGGCCACATTCAGTTTCCCATCTGTCTTTTATGTCCTTCTGGATTGTTTAAAGAGGCAACAGTTTATTTATAAGCCCTATATTATACTCAAAATAATATTTGATGAACACTAGTTTTTAAAGTTAGCAGAGAAGTTACATAATTGTACCTTTAGGATATGAGAAAAAGCACAAGGCAGTTCCTTGTAACTGTCCTGACCCTGCTGAGCCAAGCACTTTGCTTATACACTTGATCTAGTTTTGAACATGGCATGTAAGGAACAAAAGATTCCAACAGTTCATCCAAAATGTAGCATTGTCACTTACAAAAACTTTAATACATCTAAATCCATGCTTGAGAGGAAGAAAGCAAAGTAAATTTATCTATCTTGACCAAAGATTTGAAATAAAGAGACTTTAGAAAACTAGAATGCTAAAAAACATATTACTGATCTGTTAATTTTGCTCTGGTAAATCATTTTGGTGGCTCCTCAAGTGAGAGGGTATTGAACATCGTTGCCCTCCTCCAAATGAGATCTGCTTAATTGAAAAATAAATCATTTTATGAGAAGGGTTCCCAACCTGCTAAGTGCCACACTTAACCTAGAATGCCTCAGGAGTGATTAGAACCTTTTTTTTTTTTTTTAATGTTTTATTTATTTCTAGGAGAGAGAATCAGCGTGAGCAGGGGAGGGTCAGAGAGAGAGGGAGTCACAGACTGAAACAGGCTCCAGGCTCTGAGCTGGCAGTCAGCACAGAGCCCGACGCGGGGCTCGAACCCACGAACCGCGAGATCATGACCTAAGCGAAAGTCGGAAAGTCGGACGCTTAACCGACTAAGCCACCCAGGCGCCCCGATTAGAACCATTTTATGTTTGCTTGCTTTCTGATTCTCTCAATTTGGTTTTGAAAGGTAGGTCATATAAAATAATACACACTCTTCCAGCACACTGTCCAGACAGTTCATCAGGGAAATTATTTGCAAATGTTCATTTGTTCCTTCTAAGGTGTTTATTTGCTTGGCTGGGGACTAAGGAAAGGTAATTCTTTTGTCAAAAGCAGTAATGCAGGACAGTTAGAATGCTTATTCATGAGTTCATGTGACAGTTTGTGTTTTATTTTGTTTGAAAGGAAAAGGAACTAATATATCCCGATCGCTTCTATGATCTGGAAAGTTTAAAAACATTTTCTCATTTTATTGTCAAGAAAAATATGAGGTAAATACTTCTCTTGAATAATATATATATGTATTATATATATATATATATGCCATGTTAAAATGTAAGATTCTATGAAAGTCATATTTATTTTTCAAAGGTTTTAGAAAATCTATAGATCAAAGGTCACATCAAATAAACATTGCATCTTCTTTAAATTTCATTCTCTTAAGTTACAGGATGGCAAGACATGAACTTTGACATAGCGGCTTGAGTCTAGATTATCAGATTTTAAAATTCTTTGAGAAAGATCAAAAACCACTTTTTAAAGATATTCTTCTACAATGTTTGAGATTAATTCAGTATATCTCATTTACTGGTGATTCTTACTGAAAAGTGTGTGGCCCACTTTTCAGCCCATAAAAATTGATAGAAAAATAAATATGGCTGAAAATAAGCAGATATCTTTGGAATGTAGGAATTCATCTTAGATTCTCCTATACTTTCAAATACTGTTGAAACAAAGTCCCATTGGAAAAGACACCTTAATCAAATGTAACTTTAATCACTGCTAGATATGTGTGCTCATAGAAGTCAACTGAAAGAGTTTCATAGAAGAAAAGAAGCAAAGAAATTTTACATTAAATTAATAAATACATCTGGGTGTACAGCCTCACAATTATGCATAATATTGTTGAACATGAACCATTTAAAGTAGATTAAAGTGTGAAACTGTTAAAGTATTTTTTTTTAAATGTTTTTATTTATTTCTAGGAGAGAGAGAGAGACAGCGTGAGCAGGGGAGGGTCAGAGAGAGAGGGAGTCACAGACTGAAACAGGCTCCAGGCTCTGAGCTGGCAGTCAGCACAGAGCCCGACACGGGGCTCGAACCCACGAACTGCGAGATCATGACCTAAGTGAAAGTCGGACACTTAACCAACTAAGCCACCCAGGCGCCCCTATTGAGATTACTTTTGTAAAGTTCAGAATGAATAAAGAAAGCACAGTATTGACATATAGATAAGCATATGCGGCTTCAGATAAAATTTGTCATGATACTATCAAATTTTGAATTAAAAATTGCTGTATTTTAAATTATTTTGATGGAAGTGAGGATAATATGCTCCAGGAAATGTGATTAAAAATGTGGCTATGCAATGAGAAAGCTATTAGAATCTCAAATGCATGTAAAGAGTTAAAAAAAAGTTTCATAAAATGTGAGAGCAGAACCAAAGAAATTCTCCATTTTAATTTAAATAACCTCAGTAGATAATTTTTGCAATGTCTTTAAAAGTTCATGTATTAAAATCACACTTCCTTTTTTAAAATTATGGCATTAAAATTTCCACGAGGTCACATTCTGGTAGTTTTGATATGTACAGGAATTCAGTAAACATTTGTTATATAATAAATTATTTGACTCATTCATTCAATCATTCATTCATTCAATATGTGTCTAGGCACGTTTCAAAGTGGTAATAATATTGCCATTATTCTGAAAAATTTTATGTTTGTTCAGCCCTTTTGAATTTATCTGGCAATTATCTGATATTTAATTATCTTTCCCTTTGTTTTGATTATTCTGTTATTTACTAAAACTTCAATTAAGATATTACAGTATGATCCAGGATATGACTGTATATGATAAGAAGAAAGATTCATATATAACATTAATTTCCCTATATTTTGTTTGTTGTGTGATATTTTTATTTTAAGTTAAACAATTCAGATATAGAAAATTAAGGTTATGGCTATATTCCTTGTTATTAGCTGGTCTCAAGTAAAATAATTTTGTCCTATTTGATAAACAACTTCACGTTTGCAATAATCTCCATGAAAACCTGTTAAATATTTTTTTTATTTTTCTAAAATATGGTTAGCATTAAAATGAGCATAAAATATTTTTCACATCTTCAGTTCTGAGAAATTGATATAATAATTTAATATTTCTATGCATTTTGCTATAATAGTATTTATGGATCAAAAATTATTACAAGTAGGGGTAGTTAAGTCGGTTGAGCATCTGACTTAGTCTCAGATCATGATCTCTTGGTGATTTGGACCTTTCACGTTGGACCCTGTGCTGACAGTTCAGAGCCTAGAATTTGCTTTGGATTCTGTATGTTCCTCTCTTTCTACCCCTCCCCCACTCACTCTCTGTCTTTCTCTCTCTCCAAAATTAAACATTAAAAAAATTTAAAAATTATCACCAGTATATAAAAATATCAAAATAATATGAAAGGTATATTTTGTATCTTATATACTTTCCCAAATACTATTTTCATAAATTCTATTGATATTTTCCAGGTAATAAATATATTAACATATTTATTATAATATATGTGACATTAAAGATAATATATTTTTAATTTTTTGTAAGTATTTTTATGGTATATCTAGATATTCAAAATATGAATTACCAGGAATTAGTATTATACTTTAGAGCACCTCATTCTTATTTTTATTCTGAATTACAGTGTACATTTTTCTAAAAATACTCTTTTCAAGTAGATACCAGTTTAAAATCTATGGATTTATGTTGAGCAATGAAAGTCACAGGCATGTCATGTTCATTTGTCAATATTAATTGACAGTAATTACAGTAAAATAATTTGGAGAAAAAACAGAATTATGACTTATTGATGATAGCATAAATAAGTTAAATACTAAATAAAATCTCTTTAAATTAAATACTAAGTAAAATGAAAGAGGAAGAATAATGGGTGTTATTATCTTATGAACATAATCATGCTTTGTTTTAAAAGACTATATCTGTAACTTTCCTGTGTCATATTAACTCCGACAGTGATGAAAGTGAATTAAAACTAAACACTTAAAAGGAAAGATATGCAGTAGTCATCATTTCATCCTGTAACAAACATTGCAGATTTATGAGGAAAAAAAGAAATAAAGCGATATGAATTGTTTAAATGTCAATGAGTTTCCTTTGTTATTATAGTACAATATGATATCCATATATGTATTCAAAATCATTTTCCTTTTTGTTTTTTGTTTTTCATTTGGACATATAAAAGAAAGAAGTGAGTTTTAGATTTTAAAAAGTCTCTTTATGTAACCATTCTGTTATCATAGCTTATGATAACATGAAATGGATAATAGTAAAAGTTATAGTGAATTAGAAAATTAGCCAAAATCATTTCCTGTGTCTTTCCTTCATAGTAGTTCCAAGATGTTCAGTTCCATATACATAATAGAAATACTAAACTAGAACTGACAGATAATGAACAAACATGAATATTAATGTGTCTATGTATATGTGTGTGTATATATATAAACACTCATGTGATATGATGCATCATGAATATTGAAAAATTGATTCACATAATTAATGCCAATTAGAAGTAGAATTATTTTACTTTTAATTTCTTTCTGATCATATATAGAACTATAGTCTGCTTGTATATGCTTGCAATCGTACTCAATTCACCTAGTTCTAGCAGTTGCCTTGTATATTCCTTAGATTTTTATACACTGATAATATTTGCTTGAAAGAGAATTAATTCTTACTTCTCACTTTGCATACATAGTTATGGCTTTTGTTTCTTTTTTTTTCCATTATTACATTAGCTATCACCTCCGGTAGAGTATTAAATACAATGGTGAGAGCTAATATTCTTATCTTTTCCTCAATTTTAGAGGGAAGGATGCCACTTCACTTTATTTATGTATTTCACTTTATTATGATGTAAGTTTTCATAGATGTAGGTTTCACATAGATGTTATATATTCATTATAGGATTACCTCTTTTATAAAACTGAGCTCCCTCGTACTTTAAAACGCCCATTGCATTATATGCTACTTAATCTGATATTTACCCTTGACTTTGCTTGTGTTTCTGCCCAACTTTTACTGTTTATTCTCCCTGTTATTTACTTTACATATGATCATCTTCATAGATGCAGGAAAAGCATTTGACAAAATTCAATACTTCAATGATAAAAATCTCAACAAATGGGATAAAGAAGGAATGTATCTCAGCATGCTAAAGGCCATATGTAACAAGCCTACAGCTAACATCATATGCAATGGTGAAACCTAAATGCCTTTCCTCTATGTCTGTTTGCAGATGACATGATATTATACATAGAAAACCCAACAGACTCCACAAAAATTTATTAGAACTAATAAACAAATTCAATAAAGTTGCAGGATACAAAATCAACATTCAAAAATCAGTTGTATTTCTATATACTAACAATGAACTCTCTAAAAAGAAATTAGGAAAATAATCCCATTGACCGTAGCATCAAAAAGAACAAAACCCCTAGGAATAAATTTAATGAAAGAAGTGAAAGATCTGTACACTGAGAACTATGAGATATTGATGAAAGAAATTAAAGAAGACACATATAGATGGAGAGATAATTCTGTGTTTATTGGTCAGAAGAATTAACAATGTTAAAATTTCCATAATACACAAAGTGAACTATAGATTCAATGCGATCTCTATCAAAATTCCAGTGACATTTGTCCGAGAAATAGAGAAAACAATCTAAAATATTGTCTGGAGCCACAAAAGACCCCAAATAGCCAAAGCAATCTTGAGAAAGAGGAACAAAGCTTCAGGCATCATACTATCTGAATTGAAATTATACTACAAAACTATAACAATCAAAGCAGTGTGGTACTGGCATAAAAAAGAGATACATAGAACAAAATTTACATCCCAGAAATAAATTCCCTTAAACATCAACTACTCTTTGACAAGGGGTCAAGTATACACAATAGAGAAAAGCTAGGCTCTTCAATAAATGGTGTTAGGGGGACACAATATTCACATGAAATACAATGAAATTGGACCCTTACAGGGGCGCCTGGGTGGCTTAGTCGGTTAAGCGTCCGACTTTCACTCAGGTCATGATCTCGCGGTTCGTGGGTTCGAGCCCCGCGTCGGGCTCTGTGCTGACGGCCAGCTCAGAGCCTGGAGCCTGTTTCAGTCTGTGACTCCCTCTCTCTCTGACCCTCCCCTGCTCACGCTGTCTCTCTCTCTCTCCTAGAAATAAATAAAACATTAAAAAAAAAAATTAAAAAAAAAAAAAAAAAAAGAAATTGGACCCTTACATTACACAAGAAAGAACAATTAACCCAGATGAGTTAAAAACTTAAATATAAAACCCAAAACTTAGTTTCATGAGCTTTACTTCTGGAAAAAAACAGAAAAAATTCTTGATGTTGCCCTTAGCAATGAATTTGAATATGACACCAAAAGAAAGCATTGAGAACAAAAACAAAAATAAATAAGTGGAACTACATCAAACTAAAAAGCTCTACACAACAAAGGAAACCACAAAAAGAAAAATCAACCTACAGAATGGAAGAAATCTTTGTAAGCCATATATTTGATGAAAGGTTAATATTTAAAATATATAAGGAACTCCCACAATGAAGTAGCAAAATGCCAAACAACCCATTTGCCAAAATCGGCAAATGACTTGTTTAGACATTTTTCCAAAGAAGGCATACAAATGGCTAATATAGGGTATATGAAAATATACTCAATGTCATCAATCACCAGAGAAATACAAATCAAAGCCGCAAAGAGATACCTCCCACCTCCCACCTATTACAATGGTTTTTATTAAAAGACAAGAAATAACAAGTGCTGGCAAATATGTGGGAAAAGAGAACACTTGTGCATTTTTAGTGGGGTATATACCCCCAATTTACACCAATTTAGTGTAAATTGGTATAGCCATTATGTAATAATAAAAGTAGAGCTATTACATGACCTGGCAATCCAACTTCTGTGTACTTATTGAAAGGAAATTAAATCAGGATCATGCAGGATTCATTGCGTTCAATTATAGCATTTTACCCAGTGTTGCACACCTCAATTAGGTACAAATAAGCATTTTTCACAACATTGCACAACTTCAATAAGTACAATTTTTATTTGTCTTTAATACTTAAATAAACTGGAGGTGGGGATAAAGTTTTAAAAAACAAATATCATGTATTGTAAGGAATCTATAGGGGAAAAGCAGCATGATTTTCCTCAGATATAAAATCCGAAGTTAAATAGCTATTTTGGAGTATAAGTGGTCTCTAAATTTTAACACTGATAAGTATTCTTGAAATCATACATTAACATTCCATAATTAAAATTCTCAATGTGATAACTAAGTAATCTCAAAAAATGATGGTAACACAAACCTTAAAAGGGTTTGTGAGATCATTGAATAATTTATAAAACAGAAAGACTAAGAAGGTGAATTTGCCACCTCAGATTCTAAGTGAAATTTCAGAGTTACAATTAAAAAATGTAGTATTGGGTCTTGAGAACTGAAAGATCACAGAAATTGCTTAATAACTGAAGGAAATATAATAAAATCTGCACTTATTTGAAAAAATCTCTCATCTCACATTACAAATCCATATGTATGTAACATGATTTAAAGATTGTGAAATATCTCTATATAACATTAAAACACTGTTAATAATATTTCCTTCAGTATTTGGGATAAATATCTGAACTATGTAAGTTTCTGTCTGTCTGCCTACCTACCTACTCATCTAAGGATCTATCCATATCCTTTTAAATATAATTAAAACAGTAGCTGGCATGTAGTAAACATCCAATAAATTGTTGTTGAATGAATAACTGATTATTCCTACTTATTACTCTGGCATTTTAGCACTATGTTTGTTATTGATGGAGGCATTGATCCGATCTCCACCTTCCTTCTGAGACGTGGCACACTGAGGACAAGTTCTGTATCTCTGCATCTTTATATTGTCATTCTCTAGCATAGTAGTTATGATATGGTTTTATAAAAGATAGTGATTTTGATGAGTCAATCAATGTGTAACATTCTGTCCTTGAAAACTGATTTTTTTGGGTATGCATTGCATTTCTGAGCAAAGACTCAGGATCATAAAAATGTCATTTTATTGACACGTTTGTAAGTAAGACATAGAGTCATATTAGGTAACTTGATTTTACCCTTAAATTGTGAGTAAATATCAATACTATTTTATGATCTTATTAGATATTTTTTACTCTTATTACAACACTAACTGGTATTTAGTCTTTATTATATCTTGGTAGTTGATCTTTCCAGCATGGCCATCATGTATCTATTTTACTTTTCCCATGCCTGTGGGAAACTCAGAAATAAAAAACAAACTTTCTGTGAAATTTTAGTAAACCTAAAAACAAAATATGCTATTATTGCTTGTATATTTTAAGCTTAACAGTGATTTTAAGAATGGAATGGGGTTCATTGTCATAAAAATGAGGATGTGGTTTTAATTAACTTTTTTGATCAGACTTCAAGTCAAGGTATCAATAAGGAAAGATGGATCTTGTTCTTAAATGACTAAAGTAAGTACTATTTTAATGTTTATCTCCTTAGACCTGTGATACATTTATGTGATATATTTATTGATATATTTCGATTTGGGGATGTGTTTTTACATATAATGGAAAGGATCTAGTCAAGATAGTCTTTTTCTGATATATTTCTGTCTTTCATTAAAATATTTCATCTATCCTTTCATATTTCTATTATAGATTGAAAACAGCAAAGAAAAAATAGTCTGCTTTTCTCATAGCATATAGCCTTGCACTGTCAGAAATGTCACAGGTTAATGGTACAGCTCAGCTCCATTTATCTTATGCTGACAACTCAACCAGCCTAGCACAATCTAGCAAAAACATTCTTCCTAGACCAGGTGACATTCTTGGCCTTTGTTCCTTTGATATGGTGGTCGTGAGAGCATTTAGTGCGCAATAACTTTGTACAAAAACTTTTGCTTTAGATTTCTTCAGCATTTTCAATAGACAAGAAATTTTAGAATTTAAAAATCATTTCTCAAATGTAAATATAGAGTTCTTTTTTACTCTCAACTAACCTGGATTATCTATAAACTATAGAGATTATTAAAATTTTTATCATTCAGAGGCTGTAAAATAAACCACAGAATGCATTTTTAATTTTGTAACTTTTTGATTATATTAACTTAGTTATTTGTAGTGCTGAAAAGTTAACTTTAACATGAAGATTCATATGAGGTCTTGTAAGCATTGCCCGGGTCAATTGGTAAATCAGTCTGAATATCTTTGAGGAATAATTCTCACTGTGTTGATGGGAATTTAAACAATTTATGACACTTGATTATTTCTAAACCCATTTCTTTGTTCTGAATTTGATATTGAATAATATCTTACCTTCTCTGCCAAGGAAACAATCATATTAAAATAGTGACTATAATACTTTTCTTCTTTAGTTTTGATTGTTCAGATTTAATAAGATGTATTTTTTCCTCTGTGATAGAAAATCAATTTTCAAAAAAGACAAGCAATGTTTTGATTTTGAGAACAATATATACACAAGTATGTGTCTGGATATGTTGCTGTCATTTTCAAGGTAGTTTTTACATTTTTTTCAATAAATTAAGAATGTAGTCCAAAGGGTCTATCTCTTGCATGATCATGACACCATGAATATTTGTCACATTCTGCCTTCATTGCTTTTATATAGTCAGTTTTATAAATTTTCTTTTTTAAAAAAATGTTTTATTTATTTCTGAGAGAGAGAGACAGTGTGAGCAGGGGAGGGTCAGAGAGAGAGGGAGACACAGAATCTGAATCAGGCTCCAGGCTCTGAGCTGGCTGTCAGCACAGAGCCCCACGCAGGCTCAAACCCATGAACCATGAGATCATGACCTGAGCCAAAGTCGGACGCTTAACCGACTGAGCCACCCAGACGCCCCATAAATTTTCTTATTAAATTTTTCATTTTCATACTGATGTGTAGTCTGTTAACTCTAAAGACACTGAATTTTTAAAATCAATTTTATAACTTTTTTGTATTTTGTAAGAGTTTTTTTAGAATTAGTAAGACAGAAATGATTAGCCATCTTTGATTTTGACTAAGACTTCCTCTGATAGAGCATTCTCTCATAACTAATATTTTTATAATATATTTAATTATTTTTATATTTTGTTTTCAACCAATTGTTTTATAGATAAAGCTAATATTTATTTTTGCTGAAGGATAAATGTGTTTTATTTATATCTGACCTTCAGATTGATGTTCTAATAAAATCTGTGAGCAAGATGTAATTGTGATTTAAATGTATACATAAGTAAGAGATGCTAGGTAAGTTATTTTCTATAATTAACAATGAAAAATCAGAAGAATATAACATTGGGCCAAGCAATAGTTTCAGTTTTCAAATATAGTAATTTATGTCATTAAAAAAAAAAGCAACTGCTTTTGTCCTTACTAAATTGTAGCTAATAGTTCTTTAACACAATGAAAGTTGTATACAGTAGCTAACATTGCTTCAGATATTCTCTTGAGACAGATTGTTGTATAGTAAAATAACCACAATTATTTTATTTCAAGATAAATAGTAACTCTAACTGCTGAATCAATTCAAAATAGAGCCCTGGGCTTTTTCTGTTTTGGGTGAGTCTAAGCATTATTTTGTAGTTCTGCAGCAAAATTTGCAGATCACGCTGCTGCATCATTTTGTGTTTCTGAAATTAGCCAATGAATTCCATTATTATTTTGCATTGATAAAATGAATTAGTTTTGTCTGGAAAATGTTTGCATATTTATATGGCTTATAGACTAACAGCTGGTGCTTAACATGTAGAGAATTATTAATTTATTTCACAACAACTCAATTAATGTCAAGGGAAGATTGATTCACTGGCTGATTAACAGTTTGGTATTGTCTATGGATTAATAGGCACATCAGCTTCACATATAGCTTTTCAAAGTTTCTGTGCTTTTACAAATTCTATTTCACTTACAATATTTCCTTTTGTTTTGGCAGTGTTAATGATTATTCCCATCTTGTTTATTTGGCCATCCTAATTCCTTTCATTCTATTACTTCTGTCATATTTCAAAATGTTGATGCCACTCTCAGATCTTACAGATAGTTTATATTATTTTATAATCAAATGTATCTGTATTATTTTCAAGATTATTGCTTCTTGGGGCGCCTGGGTGGCTCAGTCAGTTAAACGTCCAACTTCGGCTCAGGTCACGATCTCATGGTTTGTGAGTTCCGGCCCCGCGTCAGACTCTGTGCTGACAGCCAGCTCAGAGCCTGGAGCCTGCTTCAGATTCTGTGTCTCCCTCTTTCTCTGACCCTCACCTGCTCACGCTGTGTGTCTGTCACTCTCTCCATCTCAGAAATAAATAAAAACATTAAAAAACTTTTTTTTAAAAAAAAAAGATTACTGCTTCTTGTAACCATTCTACTTTTTCAGACATTCATTCAACCAAAATTTATGAAATACCTACTTGGTGCAAATTAATGTGCTCATGAATTCACTGTATTAGCTTAAATCATTGTTGAAAATGTACTATTATAACCTTCTGACTCTAAGTTTATTTTTTAATCCCTTTGCACTGTATGCTATACATAGTAAAGATGGTTAATGTACTGAATTAAAGTTTGTACATAAATGTGGGAGATCAAAATCAGCTAATACTCTGATATTTAAAGATATTAAAGATATAAATGTTTAGTTAGAGACAAAATATTTCCAAAGCCTTTGCTTTGGATGATCAACTAGGATTTCTGTCTTTTAGTAGACAGTACACACTCTGTTTTTCAGCAAAAAATTAATCTAGAGGCAACTTGTCCATTAGTGAGAGTACTGGTAAGTGCACTATTATTTTATGTACTAAGAACAAAAAATATCTGTTTAACCATGGTCCTTAGATGATTTGTTGACTGAAAGATTTTACTATGTCATCATGCCACTGGGAATAATAGCCAAGTTATTTATGCATATATAGTAATAATTGAATCCTGATATCTAACAGTGATTGTAAGATAAATCCATATTTCAGAGATGTTAAAATGTGAAATATAAGTTTCTTAGAATTGATTATATATGTAATGTATATGAGGTGCCAATCACAGTGCCTGGACATTTAATAAAACATTAGAGTATTATTGAAAAACAAGAAACAAATTGAATGTATGTTTGATTTTTCTTGTTATAAACTTTAAATTTAGTTTTGGTAATATTTACTAAGAAAGTTTGCAAAAATCTAGACTTGTCAACCAGAACTCCGTAGTTTAAGTTATTCATTCTGGCACAGCTTTATTTTTGACTTGCTAAGATGCCTAGTGAAAAATAGACCAATGCATGCATTTTATCATCTAGCTTAAAACGGAAATTCTAAAATGTCTTATTGAGACTCACCAGGTTCTTATTGATAATCCTGCTAAAATCAGGAACATTATCTCTTAATATAACATTCTCAAAGAAATGTATTTCTCTGACTATACTACACGCTGTAGTAAACAAAATTAATTGATATGTGTATAAATATTTCTGTCCTTTAAACATATTATTATGTCACATAAAAGGAGAGAAGAAACCTATTGTAAATATTTGGCTAATTACAGAATGTCCATCAGTATTTATGTACAACATAACCTTTCAAGATACTTTACATTATATTCTATCCTGTATCTTACATAAGAGTTTCAGACATGCACAAGTCTTTTCAGATCAATACTTTTCTTTCTAATTTACCTTTTTTTTTTTTTAATTTTTATTTTATTTCTAGGAGAGAGAGAGAGAGAGACAGCATGAGCAGGGGAGGGTCAGAGAGAGAGAGAGGGAGACACAGACTCTGAAATAGGCTCCAGGCTCTGAGCTGGCAGTCAGCACAGAGCCCGACGCGGGGCTCGAACCCATGAACCGCGAGATCATGACCTAAGCGAAAGTCGGACGCTCAACCGACTAAGCCACCCAGGCGCCCCTCTAATTTACCTTAAGTAAGTTAAGTATCCTAGTTTAAATAAATGGGTTACCATAAAAATTACTTTCTAATGTCATTTTTTAAAACAATTTCGATATACCAAGTACCTTACTAAAATGCATATTTTTCATATTTTTAGAATTCCATATTGAACAGGGATGTGCAGTGAATCTCAAGGGGATGAAACTTTAATATCTAGAAGGAATATTGAGTGGTTCCCTTCCTGTTTTGACTCAGTAGTGTATGCCCTTATATGTTCTTAAATTCCTCAACTATGGGCTTTTCAATTTATCAGATACTCATTTTTTTAACTTTACGAATCTAATGAATTTAAAACTATGAAGTAAACTAAAATGAAGAAAGGAGAAAAGGGAGGAGAAGGAGAAAGAAGAGGAGGAGAAATCCAACATCTTTCATTAAAAATGAATAAATTGTTTGAAAATGATGAGATCTTCACTGTATATTACAGTATTTTAGGAAATTCCAAAATAAATGAGACAGATCTTGCCCTGGAGAGGTTCAGTGTTATTAAAAAAAAAAAAAAAAAGACAGCTGTGTCCTGACAATTCACCAGCATAAATTATGACATAGCAGAGGTGTCTACAAAGGTGTGATGAGAGCGCAGATATGGAAGATACCACTTCTGTTTTGCTGAAGCACAAAAGAGTTAAGGAAAACTTCACAAGGATAGTTTCTGAACCTTGAAGAATAAGCAAGAGTTTGTGACATTGATAAGGAAGGAGAGTATGTTTTAGATAGGAATAGCAAGGATAAAGTGTGAAGGAGCAAGGCACATGTTGTTGGGAACTGTGAGGTATTTAATAATAGGGCCAGACTAGGGCCAGCATCATTATGGCATACCTGAATTGATTTTATTTAAATATTTTTGGGAAAAAGGAAGTTTATAATAATTTTTCTGGTGGTAATGGAAAGCATTATTCCATGTTAAGCCAAAGATAAATATATCATGGAGTGGAGAATAGCATTTAACAGATTCCAAATATATTGTGCATTTGGTAATGACTGCTTTGTACGTATGATTAACCACAGATCCTTCAAGTAAAGTTGAACTTTTCTCAGCAGTTATGGATACTTTGCCATCAAACTGTAAGAGAGTAAGTACAGGTGATAAGAAGTGATAAGAAATATAACTATTATAAAAATCATCATTTTACCCATGATCAGTAATATCTGTGGGACAGATTTTGGAAAAGGTTATCTAGAGGGTATCTGCAACTGGCTTAAAGGCTAATGTTTCAGGCTACTTGCAGGCTTGCACATGAAACCACAGAGGGTCATTATTTTAGTCCTTTTCATTCCAGAAGGGGAACAGAAATCCAGAGCCAGAGATTCATAACATATCCTTGCCATTTATCTTTCATCTGAGAGAGTATACATATGTGGAACACATTTATGCACAAGAGGGACCGAGAAATACAGTTAGAGCTTTGTGTCTAGTAAGAAAGGAAGAACAGATGTGAGTGGATAGCTTGCATGCGTTCACCTCTAAACAATGCAATGATAGAAATTCTTGGTTGGAACCATTGTATCTTAATCATTTAAATGCCTATTTAGTATAGCCAAATTCATTCACATATTTTTGCTAATGTTATTATCATTTTCCCTATTAAAGCATATCGAGCTGCATTTTCTAGGATATCTATTGTATTAGTTTGCTCATGCTGTTATAACAAAATACCACGGGGGGGCTGGGTGGCTTAGTCGGTAGAGCCTCCAACTTTCGCTTAGGTCATGATCTCGCGGTTCGTGGGTTCGAGCCCCGCGTCGGGCTCTGTGCTGACAGCCAGCTCAGAGCCTGGAGCCTATTTCAGAGTCTGTATCTCCCTCTCTCTCTGACCCTCCCCTGCTCACGCTGTCTCTCTCTCTCTCTCCTAGAAATAAATAAAAATATTTTTTAAAAAATACCGCAGATTGCATGACTTAACAGAAATTTATTTCTCATCGTTCTAGAGGCTAGGAGTCCAAAATCAGGGTTCCAGCCAATCCTAATTCTGGTGAAATCTCTCTTCCTGGTTTGCAGGAAGCCACCTTTTGACTGTGTCCTCACGTGGTCTTTGTCTCATGTGTGTGCAAGAGATAAAGGGAGTGATCTCTCTCTTCTTCCTCTTATAAAGATGTCACTCATCAATTTAGGGTCTCACCTTATGACTTCATTTAATCTTAGTTACCTTCTGAAGACCACGTGTCCAAATACATTCAAAATATGAATTTGAGGAGGGCACAGTTCAGTCCATGGAACCTATATGTCATTGTGTTTACTGATCTAGAATGTGTTTTCCTCCTATTTGCCTATAACTACTCTAATAACTGTAGTTTAAATTCCATCTTTAGTGGAAAAAATATCTGCACTTAAATTAGTCACTCTAAGTAATTTTTCATTTATTTATTTATTTCCCTTTAAAAGTTTTTTCCCTTTTCTAAAAATTTAAACTTTAATTAGTTAACATTCAGTGCAATATTGGTTTCAGGAGTAGAATTCAGTGATTCATCACTTACATACAACACCTGGTGCTCATCACAGCAATTGCCCTCCTTAGTACCCATCACCCAGTTGGGAATAGAAAGGGCATCTTTTAAGTCTTATGCTAAACCTGTCAGCCCTCATGCCAAAAAAAGTAATTGCCCTCTAGAAACTGTCACATCGTGTATAAATTATTCAAAATTTTAAAATTTTCTATAATCATAAGAACTGTGAACAGTTTGGTATTTTATTCTGTTGCAAGCTAACAAGTTAGCCGGTCATGGATGGTGGCAGAAGATACGAGACACCTGCATCTGAGACATAGCCCTTTCATTACCCTCAGCAATAGCAGTCGCATGAGTTTCAGCTTTTGCATCATTATCTCAAGACCTGTTTCCTTTAGTGTAGTATGAAGAAGACCAGGTGGTACCTATACACAGAGGAATATGAAATTTAGAAAATTTGAATATAAGGTGCAGTAAGCCTCCCTGAACTTTGTGCAAGAAGGAAACATTATATTTATTTCACTGAATAGTAAACTTGCCTTTTGCTCTGGATCATTCAAAGCTGTTCACTCTAAAAATATCCTTGAAAAGTTAGTTAAAACAAAAACAATGAATATCTCTGCATGTAAGAAATGCAAGGGACCCATGGAGAATTGTTTCTCTGTAATTTCAAGGCCTTCTAGAAACTTTTTTGAATATGCAACTTTCCTTTTTTTTTTTTTATTCTCCAAAAAGTGTTCTGTTTTGGCTCCATTTCCCCTGCCTAGAACACCCCCTGCTTTGCTTCTCCTTAGCTGTACACTGCCAAAATGGACAGATCCAAACAAAGCTCCTCTTTTCTGTGTCAGGAATTACACAGAATCAGAGTCTTCCATACTTGCAGCATAATATTTTAGCCTGTTACTTTTATCTTGGAAGGTAAGGAAAAACATGGGACTCCTGTATCAATGACAAAGGACTTTTTTCTCCCAGGAAAAGCAAAAGCAGTAACCAGAGCCTCATACTCGTATTTGTTTGTTCTCATGTTCCCTATGTAGCATGGATATAGGCCACATTTACCAATAAAAAATATAGAATACCCAATTAAATTTGAATTTTAGTTAAATATGTTTTTCATTATATATGTGTGTGTGTGGTGTACAATTTTGAATCACGTTTATATGAGAAACATCCATTTTTTATACAAAATTCAAATTTAATTGGACATCCTATATTTTATGTGGCAATTATACAGGGGGGCTGAAGAGGTCACATGATGTATGCCTGCATATACAGTGGACTATGTTACAGGAGAGAAAGCCAGAGTCTGGAAGAGAACTGTTTGGGTTTCATAGTGAACACAACCACGACTATTCTTTAGGAAGAGATGCAACTTCATTCCTCAACACTGCTTCCCATAAAAAGACAAAAACAAAACAAACAAACAAAAAAACTGGAAAATGGACCAAGTAAAGAGTAGTCAAGTCCTTGTATTCTTTGTCTACTCAGCAAGAGTGTGCAGGAATTCTCAGGGCCCACAGTGGACTGTCTCCCCCATGGTCTTGAAGCCTGTAACTGAAACCAGCCTTTTTCCAGTCTAAAAGACTGTACTTGGCTATAGCACTATCACTTTTTGTATTTGTATCTTTAGTATTTAGTCCAACCTAGCTTTGTCTTTTGATTTGTTCTATAATCTCAGTGAGGCCCGAGATGTGTCCTCCTTTTCCTTTTTTAATATTTCACATCTTTTATAATGTTCATAAACAGATGCTACTTAATGAGATCTTTTCAGATAATTGAAGATAACTGATGTCTTTGGGATGACCACCTTATAGCTTTTACATTTTTAGAGATAATAGTAAACAGAATAAATTCCTTGGGAAAATATTTATCTGAACCAATGTAGAAAAAGAGTTTCTTTGCCAGAAGCAAGTTGTCTTAATCTATGCTCTATAATAAATAACAAAGTCCCCCTTTGTTCCCCTAAACACCTGATTACCTAATATCTTTTTGTATTATCTATTATATATCTTGGCATTTGCAAATGAGCAAACAGAATTCCTCCTATCTACAGCTGTATAACTTTATGAATTTTGTCAGGTTACCATAATGCTAAAGCTTCTAGGTAGAATTTCAAATAGGTGTCCAGGCAATGCTTCTTTATATGTCCTCTTAGACAAAGTAAGAGGGTTTCCATTTGAATTTTGAGATAATCAGATAGCTATTTGATCCTTAGATCAAATACACATGTAAAACTACACACACACCCACACACTTTCATTTTTTTCCCCTTATCCCGTTATTGACCACTATTTGAACAGACATATCATTGAGGTAATCATTACTTTTTAATCCTCCCTACAAGGGACATGTGCAGTTTTGGGTCAGGTGAGAAGGAGCATTTGTGGTCGGGGGAGAAATAAGAAAATAAGAACAGATGGTTCCCTAGTTATGTCCTGTGTCAAGTTATATGACACTTTTCAATTGATTATTGTAAATAACTTAGTAATGAATCATTATGCTATGTTCTACATCTCTCATATGTATGAAGATAGAAATTTAAGGCCCATTTATATATATATATCTAACACCACTCTGTTGATGGATGCCGACAGCTCGTAATAATAAAAAGCTTACTAGTGATGAGTGCCATGGCTGCTCTTCCACTTACCTAACAACAAATGGGAATGTAAAATACATGGTAAAACAGCTACCACAGCACGAGTCCTCAAATTGATTTTAGCAAGAAAGCTCCTTATAGTGAATGCAAACCACTTGATTAACAAGAAAATAGCATTTTATTGGAAAACACAGTGCATCCTGTAATCATGTGTTTATACTCAGGTCACCCACTTGGATGATATTAAAATTTTGTGGTTGAGTTGTTCTCTGAATGAGCTGGTGCCCTGAAAGCACTCATTTAGTCAGGGTTTTTCATGTCCTGACATATTTTACATTCTTAATGAGTTAAAAGCACTCTGTTCATCTATGTGTTACCTATTGCTATGCATTGAAAGACCCAAATGTTTAATGGCTTAAAACAAATTTTTTCTTTTTTTTATCTCTAATGATTTTGTGGGTTGACTGGGTTTGGCTGGGCAGTTCTCAGCTGGGGTCTCTCACTGAGATGAAATAAGACATGAACTAGAGCTGGCATCATCTAAAGGCTTCACGGCACAGGATGTCCAGGAAGGATCGCTCTCATGATGGAAATTCTTGCAGGCTTCTCACAGCTTGGCAGTTGGGTGCCCCCCCCCCCAAACAAAACAAAACAAAAACTCTGAGATGAAAGCAGAATCTGCAGGCGAAGGACCTAGCTTTGGGAATCCCAGACTGTCCCTTCAGCTACGTTCTCTTTGTAAGGCAAGTCACGGATTCCAGCCTCAGTTCAAGGCCCAGGGGAAGGAGATCCAACTCCTGATGGTAGAATAGCAAGATTATACTGCAGAAGAATGCATTAGATACTCTTTGGAAAGTATTTTCTGCTACAGTTCTTAGAGGGTTACATACTTAGGTTTTGGGCTTGATAATCAAGTCTAGATTTCTATACTAAAAATTACTTGCTTAGCAATACTAATTAGACAAAACTGAATAATAATAAATGCCTGTCTAACCACCATTCTTGTAAACTACGGTGTAGTACCATCATAGTCTAATACAGATTTCCAGTTTCCAGAATGCATGTCTCTCTTTGTTACTTTGGCACTCTTTCTTAATACTACCTGGACTATATCCACTGTTGGTATGTAATTCACACTTCATACCTTAAAGGGATTTCCATGGAATGGAAGGGAACATCCTATGTATTTTGTTATTCCTACCAATATGTCATATCCTCACTCTGTCTGGTTTTCCAATGAAAGAAAAAGAGAGTAAGTGCCAAAAGGTTTTGGTTGGGATGGGGAGGGTTATCTCTGCTTTACCCCTAAATAGTCTCTGTCAAACCTATTCAAGCCAATTATCTTAAACAATTTTTGCAATGTAAATGAATCTTCCAGAAAAGTACCCTTGCAATTTCTGTCAAACACTAATCCCTTTTATGTATCATGGAGGTATCACTGACTCTAATTCTTAATCTTAAACTTGGCCACAAAAATAAATCAGTTCTAATATGAACCTCATGTTTTTCAAATGAGATCACAAGTTAGACACTTAAAATCATAGTCATAAATCAATTAATGAATATGTACTTTATTTTTATTTCTGAGATGAGGATGATGAAACTTCTTTCTACATTTGTATACCAGTTTAATGCCATTTATTAGGGATACAGCTTTGAACAAACTGGACAAAAATCTGCCTTCGTGAATCTTACATTCTAAAGCTTAAATTAATATATATTATTATGTATATATATGTATGTTATATACGTTGTACATTAAATTTAACCTCACTTATCAAAAAAAGGCATGGGATCAATCTCACTAAAAAGATGTAGGGAATAACAGAATTTTTACATGTTTGGAATATTTCAAAAAATAAAACATTGAAAGGACATTTTAATCATCAGACTTTTTAAGGTACCTTCATATTTCTCTATTGTTTTCAAGTTAA
This sequence comes from Hyaena hyaena, assembly GCF_003009895.1. Lineage (NCBI taxonomy): Eukaryota > Metazoa > Chordata > Mammalia > Carnivora > Hyaenidae > Hyaena > Hyaena hyaena. The sequence continues at coordinate 69,426 of NW_024081108.1, read as the reverse complement.
GTTTTATATATATATATATATATATATATACACACACACTATATATACATGTACATGTATACACTATATATAAATATATATTTATATATTATAAATATATAATTTATGATATAATATATAATATATAATACATATTTATTATACATAAAAATATATAGTGTATATAGTGTGTATATGTTTACATATATACACATGTATATATATATACATATATTTTATTTAATCTATCTACACATTCTATTATAATGTGAATATGAAGTAATTTGTCTAGTAAAGTAATAAACCAAAATATTAAAATAGTATAGTATTTAAAATTTGTTGTATATCTGTTGAAATTTGGTAAAATTTATTAACTGTATTTATAATATTTACAAACTTTGTACACTTACAGTAGTATGCCCCTTCTTTCCTGCAAACAAGTCACTCTTACCTCTTACTCATTTTATAATTTAACAAGTCCTCAGAGGGCATATATGAATTGGCATAAACTGGTCAACCTTTTGCAATGAAATATTTTCTAAAAAGCAACCTCTGTTATTGTACAAATTTAAAGTATTTTTTTTTTCTTAAGGGAATTGAGTGGTAACACATAGTTGAGCCTAAGTTAGCAAACGCTATTCCCCAAGCCTTGCTGATACCACCACTAGTGATGTTTTTGACAAACAACAAATTAAACAATCAGTCCTCATGCAGTCTGTGCTCAGGAATAAATGGAGTAGAAACAAATCAATAATGCCATATAGAAAAAGACAAAAGCAATAATAAAATAAAATTGATTTCCTAGTCTCCAAGAAAATATTACAAATAATGAAAAGGAAACTTAAAAATATGATTCTAAAGACTTGTATTTCTCAAAATTTGTCACGGGTAGTTACTGTTCTATTGCTACTTTGCTTGTGAAAATAGGACAGTAAAAAGAGGTGATGGGGATTAAGAAGTGCACTTATTGTGATGAGAACTGGGTGCTGTATGGAAGTGCTGAGTCCCTATGTTGTACACCTGAAACTAATATTACTGTATGTTACCAGTACTGGAATTTAAATAAAAACTTAAAAAAATCACAACCTTAGTAAGAAAGAAAATAAAAAGAAAAGTATTGATTCCCTTCCTTTCCTTGCTAATTGAGAGTACATTACTTATTGTTTTCTTTGTGCTCTTCCTAAAAGGATATAGGAAATAATATGGAATTTTCCATAAAACAAAACATTGAATGAGTATTTTAATCATCATAATCTTTTAAGGTAACTTAATATCTCTCTATGGGTTTCTAGAAGTTCTCATCTTTATATCATCTTTTGTCAAAACTGCACATAAAATGGGTTGATTTTATGTTACTTTTGTGTATATATATTTGGCCAGCTCAATGATACAATTATGTCATTATGTAACTTACTAGCTATTCCAACATTTCCTTAATATTCAGCCACAAGCAATTGATTAATGGTCTCTCTGCACACTGGATTATAAACTCCATGAGGACAGAGACCAGTATTTTCTTGCCCATCACTTTATTCTTATTTCCTAGCACCCGTCAGCACAGAATAGATAATACTGGATAAATAAATCTGAGTTTGTAGCTTTTTTGTTATTTGAAAAATAAAAACATTCATGGATAAAACTTCCCTGAGCTAGGAACCTCCTAACAGCAGAAATTCTATGGCAATTTTTAAAAAATTCCTTCATAAATTTTAAAATTTTGTCTAACAATTTGGTCATTTTTCCTTAGATAATATTGTATTTAATTCATATCAGTATAGATTTATAAATAGTATTACTGTATAAATGTAGAAAAAGTTTACCTGATCTCTGAATTTACTATAGTTCATATTACTCAAGAATAATATTTTCATTTCTACAAAATTTTATTCCAGCTGCATTGTTCTCCTTTTTTTGTTTAATTGACATGTTACTCTTTGTATGTTCACCTTTTAATGAAAAGAGTCATACTTGCCTATTGTCAATATATTGATCCTCCTTCCTCTACTTCAATAATAACCAGCTTGTTATTAGAATCTTTCTGCCAGGTCTACAATTAAAAGGCTCTTTTCTATTTAGTAATAAATTTGGTGAGCTATGCTGACCTGAGACTCACACTCTCACTGCATGGTCAGCTATGTTATTATGTAGATAGGAATTAATTTTAGGATAATTTGAAGCAATCATGAAGACTATGTAGCCCAAAGAGTATGCACTTTGCCCATGGTTCTCCTTGCTTTCATCTTCCTCTGCTACTGACTTCGTTCTGGGGTGTAATTTTTTATTTCCAGTCCAGTTTTGTCTTCGGATCTGCTGATTATTAGATTTGTAGTCCTGAGTGTAGTATTGGAAGGGAACAGAGAATGGCTTTGAGTTGCTCAAAAAACCATTCCTACTCAGTAAAATAATGACTCTTTTTTCTTTACTCAGTGATGGTACCGTATCTCTGAGGAAAGAATATGAATTACGTTTTAATGGACATAATTTATTACCTTCTCCTAAATGATTTTGCTTAAGGGCTCCATCTAACCTTTAGTTATCAGAAATTCCTTCTGGTTTCAGGCAGATGCCTGGCCATTTAGCCTGATTCTCACTGCTTTGGTGGGTTTGTTTTCTTTCTTAGTTTTAATATTTTTCTGTGGGAAAATTAAGGAGTGAAAATCAAGACCTTCTAGCTAGGCAGTATTTTAACATGAATATCATCAGGAAATTATTTTCTCACTTGAAGGAAATTGTCTTGGTAATATGTAAGAAGTCCAGCTATATGTGTATATACATATGTAACATTGATAATACATATATGCTTTGCACATACATTTTATAGTGATGATAAATCAAGATGGGAAAAATTATTTATGATCTTTAATGTAAACTCACTTACGGACAGAGGACAAACATTTGGTTATGAAATGAATTCAAGGTATATGTAAGATTAGTTCAAATATAAATTCTAACATGATATAGTCTGAATTATAATTTTGATCCCATAAATTCTCAGAAATCCCTTGATAGTAGAGAGAATTTTAATTTAGGAAAATATGGAAATTATAACTAATTCTATTAAATGTACTTTTTTTTATAAGTCCTTACAAACATTTCACTAGAAAGATGTCATGTAGAAGACCACAGTAGCAGGGCATAAAAATGTCCTTTCTTTCAATGTGCTTACTGTAGGACTTTTGAGTATTTAGTTACTCACTGATATACTTGGGATATTATGATGATAATTGGACAGGAACATTTGCTGTTTTTGTCATCTTTCTTTTCTTTCCACCTTTCTTATAGCAACAGAATGGTTTTTTTTCCTGAATAAATGGAAAATTGATTCATACCTGATGAGACTACTACCTTGGCCAGAGTGATTGATTAAGGAATAAATAAATGACTCAGAAGCGGGGGGTTTTTCCATCCAATATATTAAGGAATACTACCTATTTTCAGGGGCTGGTAGGTAAAGGAATATGCTGAATAAGCACATTGTGTGGAGTTTGCCTTTTACCATCTCTTTAAACTTTACTCAAGGGCAATATTCCCTTACCCTTGGGTTAGAAACTCAAGCAGGCTCATGACTTTTCTGTCCACCTTTAAAAAAAAAAAGACACAATGCTATACTACAATCATTTTATCCTGAAACAATTCTCAAATAAGAAATTAAATTGTCCCAATACTGTTTATAATCTCCAAACTGTGAAATTTACTTGGCTGTTATTGTTTTTCCTTCTTTTCTCCAGCTTGAACCTACAGTGTGAAAGAGGACATTGTGTGATTGACATCTCTTTTCCTTTGATTAGAGCTTTTCTTTCCTTCTTCTCGCTCTACCTTCCAGCTGTGGTTTTGAATTTCACAGGAAGGGAAATATGGGAAAAGAGAAGAGGTTAAATTAGAAAATACGTACCCAAACTCAATAATAAGTTCTTCAAACCCTTTATGCTGACAGATATGTAAAGCTGAATCTTATTTATGCTTCTGTGATATCTAGGCATTCTCTCCTGTATCTCTGTCTCTATTTTCTTGATCTAGGCAGATACCTATCTATTCCAAGTGGCCCACAGATTCTCCTTCTGCAACCACTGAGAAACCTTTTGGACTCTTCCTGCTGAGGGTTCCTTGGATTTATTAGACAGGACTCAACACAACTTCAATCCATTTTTTTTTCCTATTCTCTAACACAAACTTGATTTATGAGAAAAATTTTCTTATTTCTAATCCCTTCTAAGTCTAGCACTATAGGCTAATTCCACCATCCTAAGCAGATGTTGAACTAGTTCAGCGAATACATTTCAAAAACCTGAGTATTCTTTAATGCCCCTTTTTAAAATTTTTTTTTAATGTTTTATTTATTTCTAGGAGAGAGAGAGAGAGAGAGACAGCATGAGCAGGGGAGGGTCAGAGAGAGAGGGAGTCACAGACTGAAACAGGCTCCAGGCTCTGAGCCGGCAGTCAGCACAGAGACCTAAGCGAAAGTCGGACGCTCAACCGACTAAGCCACCCAGGCGCCCCTAATGCCCCTTTTTAAAAGACTTATTAAAAGAAAATATCCTAGGGGCGCCTGGGTGGCTTAGTCGGTTAAGCGTCCGACTTTCGCTTAGGTCATGATCTCGCAGTTCGTGGGTTTGAGCCCCGTGTCGGGCTCTGTGCTGACTGCCAGCTCAGAGCCTGGAGCCTATTTCCAAGTCTGTGTCTCCCTCTCTCTCTGACCCTCCCCTCTTCACGCTGTCTCTCTCTCCTAGAAATAAATAAAAATATTAAAAAAAAAAAAAAAAGAAAATATCCTACCTACCAACCTACCCACTCCCAAATGGTTGGGATAAGGAATTCACAGCACATTAACAACTCCTGACACCAATTTTCTCTTCTCTCTATGATACTTTCTTGACTTGGGTGGTGAATCCAAGAGTCTCGGAAAAAATTCTTCATCAGTGTTTATACAAATTCTTCTACAATATAGTGCCAGGAAGAGCCTCTCCTTTTATAATCCGAGTCACTAGGGAGAGAGACAGACAGATAGACAGAGACAGAGGTGGGGGCGAGGGGTGGGAAAGAGAGGGAGTGGAACATGCTATGGTAAAGTGTTTTGAGGCACTGAATTTTGCAGCAGCAGCAGCAGTTGGTCTCACCATTTCTGCTGTTACTGGTGCTGCTACTATCACAGTAGCTGATATAATTTTTTTATATATGTATAGCAAATTGTGGGCAAAATCAGTACTTGAAAATCTCATGTTATGCAGTATAGATTTCTTTCTCTTGGAAGCAAAACCAATGTTCGTAATTTTTTTCTGCCATAATTACTTCTTTGTTTTGTTCTTATTATCATATAGAAGAGAGATAACTGCAGTTCTGTATTACTTGGAATATTAAATGTAGCCCATAATTGCTGGTACTCTTGAAATTTTATTTTAACAGTTGTGCAACAGTTTTATATTTCTTTTAGAACTCTATTTGTAAACTATATTTCTGGAAGTATAGGCATAACCAAAAGGATAAAAGCATCTAATAAAATGCAAGAACTTAAAAACATTTTCAGAAGTGAAAGACAAAACAGTATGAGGACTTTTAAAGTTAAAATGTCACAATATTTATTTAATCATTAATATGGACTCAGTGTTATAAATAATACAATAGTAGATTGTGATTTCAAGAATAAACTTCACAAAAAAAGAATAGGCATTACAAAAATTGCTGTGCTACAAATAAAATCAGCCAGTGGATGAATCAAACATGTACCATATGTAATTAGCTCTCTTGTTGAAAACATCTATAAGAGAAAATAACCAAAAAATTTGTATGTAATTTCTGAACTTGACCTATATAATTATGTTTTTTGCCTTTTCCCAACAAGATATTTTTATACATTTCCTATTTGAGGGACAGTGAAAAAGCTGTTTTATAGAGAGTTCCACTTGTGGGACATGCAGAAAATGTGCAGCTTACAGAGCAGACCTCTTAAATGCTCACTGGTTATATTCATATGTATTCAGTAAGTGTATCAGTTAAGAACTAAAATAAAATAAACAAAACTAACTTGAAAATAAAGATATTTAACAATCTTTACCCAGAGAATAGTGTCCATCTTGAAAGCTACTCTAAAGAACACATACCATGATATGCTCAAAAGTCGTGCCTTAAAACCATGAACACAGAATACCCTAATGCCTCATATGATGGAATGAGCAAACATTTAAAAGTAGACATTATCAACATCCTGTATTGTGGAATGTCCTAGACCATTTCAAATCATTTTGCAGAAGGTGAATAGAGCTGAGCTGTTGCTTGAAAGTAATTTGTCTTTCAGTTATTATCTAGGAATGAAAATTAGAGATCTAAAAATTCCATAGCAGGAGGCTTTATGGCACATAAAACACAGAAATGAAATTGCCATGGCTTTGAAGTTGTTTTTCAAGTGATTTTTTGTGGAACATTTTGAGATGAGATTGAAGAACCTATACTGGAGTCTGTCTTTCTGTTTTCTGTTTTCTTTTTAACATGAACTTTCATTTTGTTTTTGTTTTGTACTCATAAGTTCCTGATTATAGTATAGAATGCTGATGATTCTATTATATGTACATATATTGTGGTTCATTGGTTTTCATATTATCATCGGTAATTTCATGTAAAAAAGCACAGAACCTCTATACAACGCTTCCAAATCATAGCTCATTTCCAAATTTAACTTAATTGTTAACAATTGGTGGCAATATATTCTATTCAATATAAAGAGTTTAGGTTTTAGAATCGCAAACTGAGTTTTAGTTCCAGGCCCGTTTATCAGTATTTTTGCAACTTTGCAAAATTAGCATAGCATAAATTCTTTAGGTCTCTTGATATATACTTTAAATTTTTTAAAATGTTTATTTATTTTTAAGAGACAGATAGAACATGAGTGAGGGGAGAGCATAGAGAGAGGGAGACACAGAATCTGAAGCAGGCTCCAGGCACTGAGCTATCAGCACAGAGCCCGATGTGGGGCTTGAACTCAGGAACAGTAAGATCATGACCTGAGCAAAAACCAGATGTTTAACTGACTAAGCCACCCAAGTGCCCCTGATACATTCTTTTTAAAATGTTTCATGGAGATATTTACATTGAAGGAGATAGTGTGTGTATCAAATATATACTCTGTGAGCAATTCTATGCCACCAAATGGGCAATCTAGAAGAAATGGATAAATTCCTAGAAACATATAAACTGCTAAAACTGAAACAGGAAGAAATTGAAAATTTGAGCAGACCCATAGTCAGTAAAAAAAAAAAAAAATTGAAACAGTAATCAAAAATCTTCCAACAAACAAGAGTCCAGGGATGGGTGGCTTCCCAGAGGATTCTACCAACTTTTATTTAAAGAAGAGGTAATACCTATTCTTTTGAAGCTGTTACAAAATATAGAAATTGAAAGAAAACTTCCAAATTTATTCTATGAGGCCAGCATTACCTTGGTTCCAAAACCAGACAAAGATCACATGAAAAAGGAGAATTACAGACCAATTTCCTTGATGAACATGGATGCAAAAATTCTCAACAAGATACTAGTGAATCAAATCCAACAATATATTAAAATAATTATTCACCATGATCAATGGGATTTCTTGCAAGGCTGCAGGGATGTTTCAATATCCACAAACCAATCAATGTGATGCATCACATTAATAAATTAAAGGATAAGGATCACATGATCCTCTCAATAGATGCAGAAAAAGCATTAAACAAAATATGGCATTCTTTTCTCATAAAAACCCTCAAGAAAGTAAAGACAGAAGGAGCATACCTCAGCATAATAAAGGCCATATTTGAAAGGCCCACAGCTAATGTCATCATCAATAGGGAAAAACTGAAGCTTTCCCCCTAAGGTCAGGAACATGACAGGGGTATCTACTCTCACCACTGTTGTTCAGCACAGTACTGGAAGTCCTAGCCTCAGCAATCAGACAACAAAAAGAAATAAAAGGCATACAAATAGGAAGAAGTAAAACTTCACTATTTGCAGATGACATGATACTCTACACGGAAAACCCAAAAGACTCCACCAAAAAAACTACTAAAAGTGGTACATGAATTCAACAAAGTCATAGGATAAAAAGTCAATGTACAGAAGTCAGTTGCATTTCTATACACCAATAATGAAGCACAAGAAAGAAAAATCAAGGAATTGATCCCATTTACAATTGCACTAAAAACCACAAATACCAAGGAATAAAACTCTTTGGTTAAAAGAGTTAAAAGATCTGTATGCTGAAAACTATAAAGCTTATGAAAGAAATCAAAGAAGATACAAAGAAATGGAAAAAAACATTCCATGCTAATGGATTAAAAGAAGAATCATTGTTAAAATGTCAATACTACCCAAAGCAATCTACACATTCAGTGCAATCCCTATCAAAATAACACTAGCATTCTTCACAGAGCTAGAAAAAATAATTCTAAAATTTGTATGGAAACAGAAAAGACCCTGAATAGCCAAGGTAATGTTGAAAAGGAAAAAGCTGGAGGTATCACAATTCTAGACTTCAAGCTGTATTACAAAGCTGTAACCACCAAGCCAGTATGGTACTGGCACAGAAAAAGCAGACACATAGATCAATGGAGCAGAACAGAGAACCCAGTAATTGACCCACAAATGTATGTCCAAGTAATTTTTGACAAAGTAAGAAAGAATATCTTCAGCAAATGCTGTTGGGAAAACTAGACAGCAATATGCAGAAGAATGAACGTGAACCAATTTCTTACACCATAAACAAAAATAAACTCAAAATGGGTGAAAAGTTAAGTATAAGACAGGAAACCATCACAATCACATGTAGGAGAAAACATGCGACAACCTCTTCGACCTCAGCTGCAGCAACTTATTCCTAGACATGTCTTCAACGGCAAGGGAAACAAAACCGAAAATGAATAATAGGAACCTCATCAACATAAAAAGCTCCTGCATTGCAAAAGGAGCAGTCAGCAAAACTAAAAGGCAACTGACAGAATGGAAGAAGATATATGCAAATGACATATCACATAAAGGGTTAGTATCCAAAATCTATAAAGAACTTATCAAACTCAAAACCCAGAAAACAATCCAGTGAAGAAACGGGCAAAAGACCATGAACATACTTTTACAAAGAAAATATATAGATGGCTAACAGACACAAGAAAAAATGCTCAACATCACTCATCATCAGGGAAATGCAAATCAAAACCACAATGAGATACCACCTCACACCTGTCAGAATGGCTAAAAGTAACAACTAAGAAAAACAACAGATGTTGCTGAGGATGCAGATAAAAAGGAACACTTGTACCCTGTTTGTGGGAATGCAAACTGATGTAGCCACTCTGGAGAAAAATTTGGAGGTTCCTCACAAAATTAAAAATAAAGCTACACTATGATCCAGCAATTGTACTGCTAGGTATTCATCCAAAGGATACGAAAATGCTGATTTCACAGGGCACATTCACCTGAATGTTTACAACAGCACTAACAATAATAACCAAATTATGGAAAGAGTTCAGATGTCCATTTACTGATGAATGGATAAAGAAAATGTGGGATGTATATACAATGGAATATTACTTAGTGATCAAAAAAGAATGAAATCTTTCCATCTGCCACAGCGTGGATGAAACTATAGTATGATAAGTGAAATCAGTCAGCCAGAGAAAGACAAATATCATGTGATTTCACTCAGCTGTGAAATGTAAGAAGCAAAACAGGTGAACATAGGGGAAGGGAAGCAAAAATAAGATAAAAAGAGAGGAAAGCAAACTATAAGAGACTTGTAAATACAGAGAACAAACTGAAGGTTTCTGATGGGCATTGGGTGTGATGATGGGCTAAATGGGTGATGGGCATTAAGAAGGACATTTGTGGGGGAGAGCACTGGGTGTTATATTTAAGTGATGAATCACTAAATTCTACTCCTGAAACCATTGTTGCACTATATGTTAACTAACTTGGATTTATATTAAAAAAACACACACAAAACAACAGCACAACAACAACCAAATATATGTATAACTCTAAATTCTAATCTAAACACTTTCAGCACTATCAGAGTACTATATGTCAATTTTTCACTGGGTTGGATTTTTTTATGATTTTGGAAATTCTTTATTTAAAAATAAGTGTATCTGATATAGAAGTTCACATCCCTGTGTCAGTAGTAGAATCTAAAAAGGTAGTGAAATATTATATGTCAGAGCTAGATGATTTATATCTGTGTATATCATGAAAGATGGGAAGCAATGGGTATAATTGCAGAACTAAGTAAATCACCAATGCATACATTATACATATTTAAATATCTATTCAGACTTATATTCTCTTTTTTAAAATGCCAGCTGTTGAGTCGTCAAATTAGTTCAATGTGGATGAGCTATAAAAGATTTTTTGTCATTTTCCTCTGGCCAAGTTTCTCCCACAAACTCAGAGGACTTTCAAGATATGGAGTTAACCTTTCAGAATGTGGATTACTGGATTAACATTTAAATATGAAACTACATTTAGTGCAAAATTGAGTACAGAGATCAATGTAAGAACATAACCAGATTCTCAGCTTCAGCACTGGATCTTTCTACTATCACAAAGATTTTCCTGTGTAAAGTATTCAGGAACCAATAGTATCTTTTAAAATTAATTTTTAAAATTTTAGCTGTGAAAAAAATACACAAACATAAAATTTATCATCTTAGTAATTTTTAAATGTACAATTCCATATTGTTAAATATATTAACATTATTATGGAACGAATCTCTAGAACTCTTTTCATCTTATAAAATCCAGTAAACAACTCACCATTTTCTCTCCCTTCAGTCCCTGGCAGTCACCATTGTACTTTCTGCCTCTATGAACTTGACTATTCTAAGCACCTCATAAGTGGAATCATACAGTATTTATTTATTTTGTGTGTGTGTGTTACTGGCTTATCCACTTAGCATAATATTCTCAAAATTCAGTAATATTTAGCATGCGCTATAATTTCCTTTTTAAGGCCAAATTATAATACATTGTACACATATGACACATTATACTTATCCATTTATCCATTAATGGGTCATTAGGTTGCCTACATCTTTTGGTTTTTGTGGATATGCTATAAACATGGATCTCTTCAAGACTCTACTTTCATTTCTTTTGGGTATTATCCAGAAGTGGAATTACTGGATCATATGGTAATTTTATTTTCAAGTTTTTGAGGAACCATCATACCGTTTTGCATACTGATTATACAATTCTACTTCCTACCACACTTCCAATTTTTCCATAGCTTTGCCAACATTTGTTATTTTCTGTATTTAAATAGTAGTCATCTTCTTGGGTGAGGAGTAATATTTCATTCTGTTTTTGATGTGCATTTCCCTAATGATTAGTGATGTTGAACATCTTTTCATGTGCCTGTTGGTCTTTATATGCAGTCTTTAGAGAAATTCAAGTTCTTTGCTTTTTTTTAAAATCAAATTATTTGTTTTTGTTGAATTATAGAAGTTCTCTGTGTTCCGGATATTAATCTCTTTTCAGATATATGATTTGCAAATATGTTCTTCCATTCCATAGATTGCTTTTGTTTATAATATACAATTTAATTTTTTAGAGCAGTTTTAGTTTCAGAGCAATATTGAACAGAAGATAGAGATTTCACATACATCCTCTGTGAATAGCATAGCCTTTTCCATTATCTACACCCGCAACTACAGTGGGGTACATTTGTTACCAATGTTTGTTACAAGGATGAGCCTACATTGATACATATCACCCACAGCTCATAGTTTACCATAGGGTTCACTCTTGGTGTTGTACATTCTATGGGTTTAGATAAATGAATAATGAAATATATTTATCATTATAATACCATACAGAATATTTTCACTGCCTAAAAATCCTTTGTGCTCTGCCTATTTATCCTTTCTGCTCCGGTCACCCTGGCAACCACTGATCTTTTTATTGTCTCCATAGTTTTGCCTTTCCCTGAATTTCGTGTAATCAAAATCATACAGTATGTAGCCTTTTCACTAATAATATGTTATAAACATTTCCCCTAATATTACATTACTGTACAATAGTCACATATATGTATTCATTATAATAGATATCCCAAACACATTATGCTGTTTCCTTGTTTTGGGTAATTCTGATTGCCTTTATATCTTTGTTATTGATAATGATAACAAAAACTTTGTACCAAGAACATCCAATTTACATGCTGGAGTTTAATATTAATGGGTTAGTTTCCAAAAATGGGACCATTGACCGAGTGTATGTACATTTTTACTTTCAACTGAAATGGCTACATCACTTTTCAATCAAGTGGTATGTATGAATTCATATACCTACCAAGGATGTATGAAAATGTCCATTCCCTACAATAATACCAACATTAGATAGTATCAATTTTTAAATTTTGTCTATCAGGTAAAAAGAGAAAAGCCCTTGATTTAATTTCCACTTTTCTGAACTTTTGTATATTTTCTGCTACTTATTTGTATTTCTTCTTCTACAGTTACATGAAATTGTTGCCCGTTCTTATTTCTTTAATAGTTTTTGACTCTACAAATAATAAGAAGCTTATCATATGGTGGAGATATACAACATTTATTCTTAAGACTGCATTTTGACTATTTCTTGTCTTCCTTGCTTATGGTATCTTTTGTATTCATAAATTTGGTAACTTTATATATTTGAATCTAGTTATCTATTACTTTATAGTTCCTGTTTTTTTTTTCTTTAAGGCATCTTTCATTCTAAAGTATAACAGTATTTTCCTACCTTTAAAACAATTAACAGATTGTTTTATCTTTACTTATAGGAAGATAGTTTTGTGTGCATGGTTTGAGGTAAAAATATTTTTCTCTTTGGGATATATAGATAATTATACCAAGAACATTATTTCTTAAATTTGTTTAATTTTTATTTATTTTTGAGAGAGAGAGAGAGAGAGAGAGAAAGCGCATAGGTGGGGTAGAGGCAGGGAAAGGGAGACACAGAATCCAAGCAGGTTCCAGGTTCTGAGCTGTCAGCACAGAGCCTGACACAGGGCTTGAACTCATGAACCACAAGCTCATGACCCAAGCTGAAGTCAGACGTTTAACCGACTGAGCCATGCAGGTGCCCCAAGATTATTATTAAGCCGCAATTCTCACCCCCATCCCCATTTTTCTTACTATATGATTATTATATTTGTGTCAATCCATTTCTGGAATCTATTTTGTGTCATTTCTATATCTATGTCAAAGTTTACTCAAATCTACTCTTTTATCACTCAAGTCGTAGTAGAAATATTATTGGGGTTTGACCTTGCTCCAAAGAGTTAGAATAATATAATTTTAACCTTCCATTATTTGGGAAATAAGGAATAAATAAATAAATGTGAAAATAAAAGAGAGGGAAGAATCAGACACACAGACAGAGAGAGAGAGACAAAGAAAAGGGAGGAAGGATACTTCAACTTATCTTCCCTACCTAGGCTTTAGTTTTTCAGATCTTGTAGTATATGCACTAATATAAGGAGTAAATGCATGTCATTCTTCCTTTCATATACCTCAGTGAACATGAAGCATGAGTTTTGGGGAAGGTTTTTTTTTTTTTTAATTTTTTAATGTTTTGTTTATTTTTGAGAGAGAGAGAGAGAGAGACAGGCAGAGTGCAAGTGGGGAAGGTGCAGAGAGAAAGGGAGACACAGAATCCAAAGCAGTTCCAGGCTCTGAGCTGTCAGCACCGAGCCTGACATGGGGCTCAAACTCACCGACCGGAAGATCATGACCTGAGCCTAAGTCTGATACTTAACATACTGAGCCACCCAGGTGCCCCTTGGGAAATTTAATGAAACAAACAAACAAACAAAAAATCCCAAGTTTGTCCTGAGACACTATTGCTTTTTTTTTTTTTCCTATTTGTCCTTTGCTTGTTCATTTATGTGTCAGTTTTGTTCCTTTGTCCCTTGTGTGTAGTAATTTCTGTTTCAAAGTGAAAATATCATCTGGATACTCAATTTATATGCTACACAAGAACTTTTTATGTAGTACTTATAACTAGGATTCCTGTAAAGAGATTTATGGATACTATAGTCACACTTAAATAACTTGGCTGCTGCTCTATATTTTATATATTGAGAGTAAAAGATTGTTTTGGTATTCAAGTTTTGATATTTAAAAGAGTAACTCAAATGTGCCTGGGTTAGAATTCTTAACTCTTTAGTAGTCAGAAAGCATCCCTCTTCTTTAGACTTTTAAACATTAGAGCTAACCATGTAGCTGACTTTATATTTTTCCAGGTTGTAGAAGAACTTTGGTTCTACTTTGATCATTCTAACACAGTAAATCTCATATCCTAAGAATTAAATGGAAATGATAATTTCATCGTACAAAGAACATAAGCTTTCTTAAGATCCATTTCCTGTGGTACAGTCGACTTTGTCTTTATTTTCAGATCTTCCTTGTCTTTATTTTCAGATCTGTTTTTTTTAATTCTAGACTAACCTCTAAATCAAAATTCACCAAAAAACATCTACTATTACTTTGTTTTCATTCTTGTGATCAGATAATTTATAGAATTTCAAAGCCATTGCTAAGATGTTTGAAGTTTTATTAAACATTCTTAGAAGCCAGTTTCTTCAAGGTAATACATATAACAGAAGTAATATTTGCCATTTCCTGGTCAAGTGTTGACTCATTTTGAATATGTGTTTAATAGGTTATAGATAGCCTAATCATAGAGTTATGACTATTCCATCTAATAATGCTGTAATAACATATCAGTCATCATTAGTTTTGGGTTAGAGTAGACAAACTCACTTTTTTTTATTTAACATTTTAAAGATAGGGATTATTTCATCAACACTTTTTACTGGCTAGCTTTTTCAGACATTTTCTAATGAAGTGCCTTCCCAGGCACCAATATGGTCATTTGACACTTATAATAGTAACATTTACATATTAAATTATGTTGGTTCCCATAGAAACTTAAAATGTGTATGCTCTTTCATCCTGAAATATAAAATGGGCTTGCTTACTGCTCTATAAGACTTGTATATTTCTAAGTTTATTTTATAATTAGAAAATAATATTCACTTCATATGGACTTTTTCAGGAAGCTAATCATTTGGGAAAAAGAACAAATAATCTATTATCACTCAGAGGCAAAGAATGTTATATTTCAGTGTTAAGAGCATATTATTTCCAGCTCTTTTAAATATATAAAATATAGTATATATGGATAGATAGATACATAGATACATAGATGTTAATGAATATATCTTACTATGTTAATGACTTAATGATGTGAGGAAAACTATTTTTTATCTTTCAAATGAATAGGCCCCAACAGTACAAAAAAAGTCACACTGTTCAATATTTCCTGTATTCTTTGATTTGCTACCTACATTTACCTTCTATTAATATTGAACATTTAATTTGTTACTAATATTTGTTTTTTTTTTAAATTTGTTTATGTTTTATTTATTTCTGAGAGAGAGAGAGAGAGACAGCGTGAGCAGGGGAGGGTCAGAGAGAGAGGGAGACACAGAATCTGAAGAAGCCTTCAGGCTCTGAGCTAGCTGTCAGCACAGAGCCTGACACGGGCCTCGAACCCACAAACTGTGAGATCATGACCTGAGCTCAAGTCAGATGCTTAACCGACTGAGCCACCCAAGTGCCCTGTTACCAATATTTGATACTGTAATAGCACTGCATTGAATATCTTTGTGCATAAAGCTTTTTCTGTTGTTAAAATTGATTTCTTTGCTTGATTTTAGAATTGCAATGACTGGGTTAGACATTTATTGCCAATTAGGCTTTCAGAAAGACTATGTCAGCTTAGCTTTTCACTCATAGTATGTGTGGTACTACATTATCAGTATATCTTCTAGTGTTTAAAAAAATGTTAAAAAATATTCTATACCCACTCAGTCATAAGCACAGGTGACAACCTTGACTTGCATTTGGTATCTGAAATGTATATGGGAGACAGTATTGTTGTACTGAGCCCTTACCATGTGGTACCTGACACTGTCTGCAGATAGATAATGACAGAATTGAGTTGAATTGTAGGACACCCAGTTGGTATTGCAAAATTGCTTGGACGTTCAGGGGAAACACCTATACGTTGGAATTGGGCAGAGAGTCTTACCCATCCTTAATAGGAGCTGCCAAGAACCTAACAATAATAGGAGTTTCATTAATCCAATTAAGGGTATTTACTCAAAATATAGGGCAACCATTATATTCACTGTTATAATCTTAGAAGCATTTTAATCAAATTTAGGACAAAGACAAGGACATCTCATATTTCCTTTCCTATTTGAGGGCAAAAAGGAAAAAGTGTAAATAAAGTTTGGTACAGAATGGATTGATAAAGATTAGAGCAGGAGGGTGGATGGAGTTTTAAAGAACAAAACCTATGATGATAAACCTATCAGATGCACTTTTAAATTTGAAAACTGAAGTGATTAGGCATTAGATTTGATGGAACATGTGAGAAACATTAGTGATAGATAGAAAATTAATAAAATGAAAAGAAGTCAACAACTGGCATTATTTGATGATGATATTAACATACAAAAACTAAAATCTATAGGCAAGTAATAAAATTTATAACAGATTTTGACTACCTCCTGTTAGGAGACCATTATATTAAAAGTGATTGTATTTTTATGTGCCAACAGTGATCAGAACATGTAAAATTATTTATAAGTTACTATGTAAGTAGCAATAAAATATGAGACACACTTAACAAAAGAAGTATAAATAAAAGTACAGTAATACCTTGGTTTGCCAAATAATTCGTTCCAAAAACATTCTTGTAATCCAAAGCACGTGTATATCAAAGTGAATCTCCCTGTGAGAAATAATGGAAAATCAGATGATTTGTTCCACAACCCAAAAATATTCACATAAAAATGATTACAAGACTGCAGTATAATACAATATAATAAAAATACAAAATATAAAGAAAAATAAACAAATTAACTTGTACTTACCTTTGAAAACCATGGTTGGTATGAAGGAGACAAGCGAGAAGAGGGTTATTTATGTAGGAAGACTTTCCCTATCACTAATGGAATCACTGCTATCTATTGGCTCAATGGAATCTTTTCTTTTTGTGAAGCTTTAACAAGGAAGTTATCCAATGACACTTGCTTTTGCCTTCTTTTGAGGATTTTGTAGAGATGTGACATTGCATTTCATTAAGCAGGTTTGTCACTCTCACTGCTACAGCCCTATTCAGGTGCTGCTTTTCTACAAAATTTTGCACTGTTTCCCACATTTTACATATCTCCCTAATCTCATTTGAGTGAAGGATCCCTCCACCCTTTTCTCCTCTTCCTCTGCAGACAAGATCTCCTCCATAACCTCTTGCAGTTGCTCGCTATGCCGATCCATCAGTTCGTTGGTGGTCAGCTCCTGGTCATGTTCCCCCACCAGCTCTTGAGTGTCATCCTCATTCGCCTCCAGTCCCATGGTCTTCCCCAAGAACACAGTGTCATCAAAAACTGGCAGCTCCTGTTCATGAGCAAGCCCCTCTAAATCACGTCCAAGAATGGCAGTCAGGCCACAGTTTTCTCCAAGCAGAGTTGAAGGTTCTCTTGATGACCCCATCCCAGGATTGTTGATGATCTTGAGGCAGTTCGCGATGTGGAAATGATTTTTCCAAAAGTCTTGGAGGGTAAGTTTTGTACTTTAGGTCACCTCAAAGCATTGCTGAAATAGTGCCTTCGTGTAAAGTTTTTTACAGCTTGAAACGGCCTGCTGATCCAAGAGCTGGAGGATTGGAGTGGTGTAGAGAGGAAGGAACTTGACCTTAATGAACCAGAATCTCTTCAGTAAGTTGTCCTCAAAGCTTGGAGGATGAGCAGGAGCATTTTCCATAACCAGCAAAGCTTTGAGTGGCAGATTATTTTCTTTTTTCTTTTTTTTTTAATATTTTATTTATTTCTGAGAGAGAGACAGAGAGAGAGAGACAGCATGAGCAGGGAAGGGTCAGAGAGAGAGAGGGAGATACAGAATCTGAAGCAGGCTCCAGGCTCTGAGCTGGCTGTCAGCACAGAGCCTGATGTGGGGCTCGAACCCACGAACCGTGAGATCATGACCTGAGCCGAAGTCAGACGCTTAACTGACTGAGCCACCCAGGTGCCCTGGCAGATTCTTTTCTGAAAGGTATTTCTTCACTGCAGAACCAAGAACCTCATTGAATCACTGAAGAATCACAAGATATGAGTGACCCAAGCCTTACTGTTGGACCTCCACATAACATTTAACTGGCTTTTCTGCACCATGCATTTCATGAAGTCTCATGCATTCTTGGAAAGAAACATGAGCAGGGGCTTGACTTTGAAATCCTCATTCGCACAAAACAAGAGGATGAGATGGTCTTTCATGGGCTTGTGACTGGGCATCGCAATCTCTTCTGTAATGTAGGTCCTCTTTGCATCTTTTTCAAAAAAAGTCCCATTTCATCACAGTTAAAAACTTGCTCTGGAAGGTAATACTCAGAAACCATGAGCTTCTGGAACTTGGTAGTCAATGCCTCAGCTGCCTTAGCATCCAAATTCATTTCCTCTCCCTGTCTCACAGCACTATGGATGCTACTTCTCTTCTTAAGGTTATCAAACCATCCTATACTTGCCTTGAAGCCTTGTTAATTTTCTGTTGACGTGTCTGACAGTTTACTTAGATCAGTGTGCAAGGCCTTTGCTTTTTGCAGATATAGTTCTCAGTCACAGTATTATCTGCTGGTCACATCTTGTTTATTCAAATCAGAAGCAACTTTTCTACATCTTCCAGAGCACATGGGCATTGCTTTAATATCGTCTTTATTCCTTTTTCTGCATCTAGCCCCCTTATTTCTTCTTTCTTCTTTAATATTGTGCAAATGGTTGATGTAGACTTACTATAAAATTTTTTAATTTTGGCCACTCGCATACCTCATTCGTACTTTTTGATGATTTCCTGCTTAACTTCCACTGTAATCATCTTCATCTTACCGCCTTTCTTTTCAGCCTTTTTCTACTTGGGGGCCATTGTATATGCTCGCATGGATGTTGACTACAGTACAGTATTAATAAACTCTTGCCATACTGTATTTAATGTAACTGGCAATAAGACAGCATATGAAAGGGTCTATATCTGCAGGCAGCCTGACCTAGAATGAAGCAAAGCATTCCCAAGCTTACTCTTGTATAGAAAAGCAAAGGATTGTTCACTTTTTTTTGAAGTGACAAAAAAATGCACTAGTACCAGTTGTGGGCTCCTTCCAACATTCTGAAAAATCACTGATTTCTGCCAAACACATCAGCCTGAGAACTTCAGAGAGAGAGAGAGAGAGAGAGAAAGAGAGAGAAAGAGAAGGACCATTGGCTCAGTTGTGACCATGTGACACTTGGCATCATCTCCTACTTGTATTGTAAAACGTTTTTCAAGTTAAAATTTATTAGAAATGTTTTCTCGTCTTGTTGAACATTTGCAGAACAAGTTACTCACGATCCAAGGTTTTACTGTATATGGAAAGCCATTACAATAGCCTAAGTAAATGGAGAAATGTATGATGTTCATGAATAGGAAGCATCTCAAGTCTGAATTCTCCCAACTTCATCTGTAAATTTAATGACTTTTTAAGAAAAATTTTCTCAAGAACTTGACAAGATAGTTTAAAATGTATTTGAAATAGTAAGGAATATAAAAGACACTTCTAAGGAAGAAATTGCAGTGTCTGTGCCACATACATTCCTATACCTGTACAAGAAATACTGAAACACATAAAAAGATTTTGTAGTGCAATAATAATTAACTCAGTGGAATATCGGTGTAGGGATAAACACACAGATCAAGAGATTAGAATAGAATAGCTCAAAATAGACTTATGTACATATGGGAGCCTGATATGTGTGAGAGGTGGCTTGAAGACCACCAGGAGAAAGATGGATTTTTTGAGACCTGTTGCAGAAAAAAAATTAATCATCCCTATGGGGGAAAATTGGATCATTATAGCACACTGATGCAAAACTCAATTCTGGGCAGATGAAATATTTGTTTTGAAAAGCACTATTTGGAAGCTTTTAGAAGAAAGCATAGAAGCTATCTTTGTAAAGATTTTCACTGTTAAGCAATTCATGAAAGTCATGTAGTGTAAGGAAATCTGAGAGGCCAAATATATAACTAACTGATAACAATTCCAGAAAGTGCAAAATAAGGTAAAAACTTAATCAAAATATGAAAACTTCTCCCTGGATTTAAAGACATGAATCTCCAGATTGAAAAGGCCCAGTAATGTACTGGTACAATGTAAGGAAAAGCAAACAAAAGCCAATGAAGAAAGAAACAAAGGTATAGTATTTTGAAATTCCCAGAAAGCTAGAATAATGATACTACCAAAAATCTTAAGGTCAATTTGGCTTCATGTCATCCATTTCATGCCCATCCCTAATTGAATTGGCTGGTAAGTGTTCAAGAGTCTACTTTTACCACATTTCTCACATCATTCCTTCCATTTCTTCTACAACCATGTAGTTCAGATCATCTTCCTCACTTTTCTAGATTATTTTAATAACCTCCAAATTAATCTTTGCCTAAAATCTCTCCACATTCTAATCTATGCACCTAGACAGTCAGGTTAACTGTGTTCGAAACTACCTCTTGATTCCTATTGCTTCTTAAACTAAGTCCAGTTCCTCATCTTGGGTGTTAAGGATATGTATAAAAATACTTCAACCTTAATTTTTAAGTGTTTCCCACTATGCAAATACATACCTCATGCTTTAGCTTTTCTGTATGTGTATGCATGAATATATCCTCTAGTCACTGCCTTGTCACTTAGTTATTTGCTCAACTGTGTCATCCACAGAGCGTTCTCTCTATACATCTCCTTTTGTAGAAATCCGATCCAGCCTTCAAAACCCAAATTAAATGCTACTTCCTTTATGACTCCTTTTTGAACCCTCAACAAATGTGAAATAGGCATTTATCTCATTGAAGATCCAAATTTACTTTAACAATTTCAAAATATTTGCCTTATTTCTTTTTTGGTTTACATTATAACTATGTGTATGTTGACCTTAGAGTTTAAATTTTAAGCTCTTAGAAGTAAGGACTTCATTTTATACATGTTTCTTTTCTAACATCTATCGCGTGCCTTGCACATAGGGAGCACTTAATAAACATATGTTGTATTGAATTTAGTTCTTAACTTTGTTCAATTTGTATACACTTTTAATATCAAAAAGAGAAAGCTTTGATTAAAAATTCCAAATTGTGTCCACAGTAAAATTTTATGTGTGTGAATTTATTACTTGTGCTTGATAAGTTGAAACCTCATAAAAATATTTTGGCATGGACCTATGTATAAAAACATATATGTATAATTTTATTCTATTAAATAACTAAAGCTTCTAAACAATCATTCTAATATTTTGTTTTTCATTTGCTAGTTTTTAGAAGCAGATACATATGTTCTCCTAGGTAATAAATCAAAAAGAACTACTGATATCAGTTTGGGTTCTCAGGTCTCAATATAATAATTTAAAATTTGTATTCATCTTTATTATGATTTAAGGGTTAATTATACTTACTAGAATGATTATTATTTTTCTATTTCCCTTTTTGATTATTATTTCTTCTGAAGTTTTAGTCAATGCAAATTATTTACTAGAAGAATGTATTTAAGGTAGTTTCCTTCTTACAAATTCACACGTTGTGTTTTAGATATTTTATTTAATCACAAAAAATGATTTAAAGACACTCAGGTATTTCTCTAAATTTTTTATCAAAGGAATACTATGAAGGAATTATTAAAGTATAAGTGTATATCATCTAAAGTATATTTTAGAGAATTTCTTATTACTTATAATATTATATTCTGGAAATATTAATGTACCTCTTATGAGAAGGCAACATGGATTAGCTATCAACATTCTGACTGGTGACATTCACAGGATTAGTGAGAAGGTTAGTTTATGCCTTCTGAGAGAACCATGATTTGGATATTGATACAAAAACAGAAAACCAATTTGGTTGCAGTGAACCATGGCAGTCTGGGGTAAAACATGTGCTTGAAAGAAATAAAAGGTACATTGTTCAGAATTTTATCTTCTTATCTCTTATCTCACATCATTTTTCATCTTCAAGTGTGATGATCTGTGGAGGAATCAGGTTATCCAAAAAATGTACCATTTGTTTATAAGTACAAATTTTTTCCAAGCTGCTAAAACTTTCTTTTTATTTTAAACATTGAGCAAGTCAACCTATGGGCTCTTTCATGTGGGGATAGGATTATATAACTTGGATTTCATGATTATGTAATCTGATTAATGTCAGAGAAAATGGAGCAGCAAATGATCTTTTTCTGCTACAGGAGCACCCTTTCTGTTTTGTATTTCTGGTTGAATTCCAAATTAATGACAACTCACTTGTAAAATATAAAAGTTAGTTTCATGTAAATTCTTTTAAAATATTCTGATAAATGGATCTGTTGCATTCCTAGTTTTAAGTTTCTTTGTTGTCATACAGTTACTAGATGCATTTTATCATTTCATCAGTTGAAATCAGTTTCTTCTGTCTTTGAGCTATTTTTAATGTTGTGTTATGAACAGCTTATGGAATTATTCTGTATGTCTCTGATACTGAAGTATGCAACTAAAATAAGTATTCCAGATACAGACTGAATATACTTGTGTAGTGAAGAATTTTACCTCCTAATTTTCATATGTGATGTCTTATACTTATCCCAAAATAGCAGTGGCCTATTTTCTTGATGCATATTAATGTAAATCCAGACAGCAATTAATTTGCTTTTCAGTTCATCTCTCCTTTCTTCATTCAAAATCTGAGAATAAATCTGCATCATGTTTTCTCCTCTAAATTCTTGTCTTTTAGTAACATGTTTGGTATCATTCAAGTATAAAATTATTATCAATTTTTACATCATTCCATGATATTACATTTGCCTCTTGTAGTTGAGTTAGGTATAACCTCTTTGTTGGTTCTTTCACTGTGTGTGTGTATAGGTGCATGCTAGTGTGGGGTATAGGCATATGTGAATTATGTGGGTGTGTATTGTAAGTATATATATTTGTGGTATTTGTAATCTAAAGACACCTAGATAGACTAAATATAATTACCTGGAACAGAATTGGTAAACTATAGTCCATGGACCAAATCTGGTCTGATAGATGTTTCTGTAAATAAAGTTTTATTAAAACACAACCATAGTAATTTTTATATACATTGTCTATTGTACATTTGCATTACACTTGCAGAGTTCAGTAGTTGTTCAGCAGTTGTATTTTACAATCCATAAAGCCTAACATTTTTTTCTATCTAGGCTTTAAAGAAAAAGCTTATTAACCCCTGACTTAAAAAATTGTTTATATGGTTAAGTGCTTAAGAAATATATTTAATGACTAAATTATCAAATTAACAAATAAATTAATGAATTTCATCATTCAAGGGTTATTATTATTTACATTGCTTACACTACTTTAAAATAGGGGTCCCCAGGGGGGCCTGGGTGGCTTAGTCGGTTAAGCGTCTGACTTTCGCTTCGGTCATGATCTCGCGGTTTGTGGGTTCGAGCCCCGCGTCGGGCTCTGTGCTGACTACCAGCTGAGAGCCTGGAGCCTGTTTCAGTCTGTGAGTCTCTCTCTCTCTGACCCACCCCTGCTCACGCTGTCTCTCTCTCTCCCTCTCCTAGAAATAAATAAAACATTTAAAAAATAATAAAATAAAATAGGGGTCCCTGGGTGGCTCCGTCATTTAAGCATCCAACTCTTGATTTTGGTTTAGGCCATGATCGGGGTAATGAGATCAAGCTCAGAATGGAGCCTGCTTGGGATTCTCTCTCCCAGTCTCTTTATGCCCCTCCCCAACTCATGCAAATACATGCTCTCTCAATCAATCAATCAATCGTGTATCTTAATATATAAAACTACAAATATGTTAATGAAAATAGGTCATAATTTTCATGCTTATATAATGGCTGTAGATATTTCTAAATAAAAACACTACACATACATAATCCGAAGCAACTAGGTAATTATTAAATTATTTTTGAATTTTCAGAAAATAAAATCTGTATATAATTACACACACATACACTAAAACACACATGAGAGCATAGCCTTCAGCTATTTTACACATTTTTATTTTGGAGATTTCTATATTAATACATACATGTCTACCTTCTATTTTTAACTGTGTAGTATTCCTTAATGGTAGGCATTCTATAATCAGGCTACAAGGATTTATAGCCCACCTCTATCACTTCTTAGCTATAGAAACTAAGGAAATAATTCACCATGTTTCTGTTTTTCATCTTTAAAAAAGGCATGATATCCCAGTATATTTGTGTGGATTAGATAAAATGATACGAATTAAGTGTTAAGAAGAGCAGGTAGCATTGAAAAGGCTGGATAGCAAGTGCTAGCTGTTTATTTTTCTTTTTGCTATTATTGTTGAACAGTCTCATTGTTCCCAGTATTTATGCTATTAAAGTTTTGCAAAAAAAAAAAAATCTTTTTAATGTGTAAGCGATGAATCACTGAATTCTATTCATGAAACCAATATTACAATAAAGGAATAAAGATCGGGACTTAGGTTGGATGTGGGAAGTATGTAACAGAAGCTGATGACATTTTAGGGCTACAAAGACTATCAGAAATCTTTCACAGATCTAAGAATAGGAACTTGGAACACTGACCTCCATCAAAAATACCATATGTTAAAAATAGGATCATAGAACTTGCATACTAAGTAATGCTAATCACATTAACTCTTAATGTTACCTGTATTATTGAATTGGACTATGAATGAAGTCTCTGTATGTAATAAAATAAAAATTCTATTTATTTAAAAAGGTTAAATATTTTTGTAATTTCTTTAATATCCTCCTTTTGTTTCTACTTCACATGAAGTGATAAAGTTATATATCCATGAAGTATTGTTGAATATTGTCTTAAGAATAGCATAACATAAAGATACTTGGTTAAAAATATGTGACTGAAAATGGCACCTAATTATAGATTGTGGTATTTCTTAGCAAATTATCAGGTATTTTTAATACTTTTGATAATAATCATTTTAATATTTGAATCATTTACTTAGTATTTAGAAGAAGAGAGTGATAAGTATAAATTTTATTCTTCATTTCATTCATCCATTTATTACTTACTGAGTACTAATATGTGATAATCATTCTGAAATAGTGATATTAAGAAGAGTTAATTATGAAGCCAGTTCTTTAGACACTTATGTTTTACTGTATTGAAGAAAATAAACATTCTATATGACCCTGTTGATAAGACCCATACATAAGAAAGGTGCAAAGTCTGTATTCTATCTGTTACAACTTTTTGGTTTAATCATCAAATGTAATTTATAACACTCAAGAGGAAAAGGGGAGTTTGTGGCTTGTATCCATGGGTTGCCTTTTTCTGTGATTTCTTCTTCCTTCCTAATGTTCCAAGATTTTGTTTGTTTGTGTGGGTGTGTTTTGCAGAATTTTCTTTACCATATGACTAAAGGTATGTTGTCCACCAACAAATTCTTTAGTCTTCCTCATCTGAGAATGTCTTATTTCCCTTTTATTCCTGGAGGATAGTTCTGCTAGGTATAAAATTCATAGCTACAGTTCTTTTCTTTTAGCACTTGAAAAACATTGTGCCACTTTCTTGTCTCCATGATTTTATATGATAATTCTGCAACTTTCCTTCTGGGACTCGGTTAATATGAATTCTAGATATTTTTCATATTGTCTCTTAGGTTCCTTAAACCCTTCAGGCTCTGTCCATTTTTTTTCAGTGTATATTTCTTGAATTAGATTAGTTGTATTGATCTGTCCTCAGTTTGATTGATTCTATCCCATATAATCTCAACTCAACTACTGAGTCTATCCAGTGAATTTTCTCTTACTGAACTTTTCAGTTCTACAACTTCCATTTGGTCCTCTTTAATAATTTATTTGGTGAGATTTTTTATCTTTTAATTGTTTTTAAGAGAATTTGTAATTGATTGTTGAATAATATTTATGATGGCTCCCTTAAAATACTTGTCAGACAATTCCAACATCTAATTCATGTCAATTTGGCATGAGTCTTTTCTTTCTATTATCATTATCTTGGTTTCTGGTATGATGGGTGCTTTTTTATTGTATCCTAGGCATTTCGTTTATTATTACATTTTTTTTCTATTTTGTCTGTGTCATAGTTAAATATTTTATTTTTGCAGGCAATCATCCTGCTTAGATCTAGCTCATAGTTCCTGGCCTACTTTTAAAGGGCTATGGTTCTTAAGATTGTTTAATTTTTAGAGACTTTGCAGTGTCATATTGATACTTTTGACTTATCTGATACCACTGGGCCTCCTACTGGTCCCTTCTGATGCTGTCTGAGTAGGCAGAAGTTGTTTCCTTGACTGAACCATAGTTTTCTCTCAAGGGGAGAGAGTGACTGACCTCAGATATGTGGAACTAAAGAGGTTCCCTTGTTGTGGCAGGGTTAATGCCTGTTTGTGAGTGATTTAGGACACTTCCTTGTCTAAGTACTTGTTATGACAAGATCTTCCCTACTATTGGCCCTTGGGCACATTAGTATTTTGAAGTGTGCCAGCAAAGAAAGTCTCAGGTTCACAGGATCAAAGACATTTTCTGTGGTGGACTCCTCATAGTGGCTAGATTGCTCTCACCTATGCTATTCCCACTACTGTGGTATTTCTCTCTGGGTGAGATGATCTCATGCCTGGTGGTGAACGAGAGCATTTTCTCTGGTTGCTTAATGTTAGTAGAGCTCTTGATTGATTTTCTCAATGATGTGCACTATCCTCTGTATTAGAGAGAGAAGAGATTCAGGCTGTGAACAACAAAGAGGCTTCCTGGTCTAGTCTGATCTGGTCTAGTCTATGTGTTGTGGTTGGTTCATTCTAGCAGGTTCTACCTGTCCACTCTGGTGTCAGGGGTCAGAGAGGAGGGGTCAGGCCCACAGGGACAAAGAGGCTTCTATTATTGAGTTTTGAGAGTTTTTTTTATATTCTAGATTAGTTTATCAGATATGTTTTGTGAATTTTTTTTTTACAGTGCATGCCTTATCTTTCTAATTCTTAATAATGACATTCAAAAAAATTCTTAAGTATGTTGAAGTCTAATTTGTCCATTTTTTCTTTTTACAGACTATACTTGTAGTGCTATATCTAAAAAGTCTTTGTTTAACCCAAGAACACAAAAATGTTCTTCTATGTTGTGTTCTAGAAGTTTTAAAGTTTTAGGTTTTACATTTATGTTTTGGATATTTTTAACTTGATTTTTTAATATGGTGTGAACTTTGAGCTGTAGTTCTTTGTATTTTATGTGGTGATCCAATTGTTCCAGTACCATGCATCAAAGGATCGTCCTTTCTCCACTGAACTGCCTTTTTATCTTTGACAAAATCAGTAGTGAGTCTATTTCTAGGCTAACTGAAGCTATTCTTTCTTTTTTCTAAGTTCCAGTATAATTATCAAACAGGGTTATATTAGCTTCAAGTGTACAATATAGTGATTGAAGAATTCTATACATTATTCTGTTCTTTTGATTTATTTGACTATGTGCAGCCAGTGTCACACTGTCCTGATTATTCTAGCTTTATGACAGATTTTGAAATCAAGTCATTCTTCAAATTTTTTCTTTCACAAAGCTTTTTTTAAGTATGTTAAATATTTTACATCACATGTATATTTTAAAATTACCTGTTCAACCTTTGTTCTATTTTTTTTAACTCTGCTTGGTTTTTTATTTAGATAGTATTGAATCGATAGTTCTATTTGGGAAGAATTACTGTCTTAACAATTTTGATTCTTTCAACTGATGAACATGATATAACTCCACTACTTATGTTCACTCCATTTTCTCTCAACAATGCTTTACAAAACATTATAGTTTACAGATATTGCACATCTTTTGTCATAGTTCTCCCTCAGTTTTTCATATTGTTTATAAATGGCATTTAAAAAGTTTTTAATTTCTTTTTTTTAAGTTTATTTATTTATGTCGAGAGGGAGAGAGAGAGAGAGCACAAGTCGGGCAGAGAGAGGGAAAGAGAGAGAGAATCCCAAGTGGGCGCTGTGCTCCACACTGAGCTGGACATGGGGCTTGATCTCACAACACTGAGATCATGAGCTGAGCTAAAATCAAGACTTGGACAATTAATTGACTGAGCTACCAGATGCCCCTAAAAATTTTAATTTCCAGTTGTTCATTACTCATATATAGAAAAGCAATTGATTTTTGTATATATTGATCTTATATCCTGCAATTCTGTTAAACTCATTTATTATTTTCCATAGCTTCTCTTCTAGATTTCACAAGATTTTCTACATATGTGATAATGCCTTCTGTGAACAAAGGAAATTCTACTTGTTCTTTTCCATTATGGGTGCCATTCTGGCCTTATTGCATTAGTTAAGTTTTTGTCTGTTTTTTAAATTTGCTTGCTTGTTTTGCTTAAGCAGAACATTTCCCAAATTTCTAAAATGAAGCGTTCATTTTTTTTCAGATTTTTATTAGTATTATTCATTTATTTGATTTGAGAGAGAGAGAGATCAAATCGGGAGAGAGCCAGAGGAAGAGAGAGAGAGAATCTTAAGGAGGCTCCACATTTAGCATAGAGTCTGACACACTCAATCCCATGACCCTGGGATCATGTGAGGCGAAAGCAAGAGTCAGACATTCAACCAGTTGACCCATCCAGGTGCCCCAATATTGTTTCTTTCCTTAAAGCAGTTGTATCAACTTAATTTCTGTTAATACCCATATTAAGACTAGACTAGTTCTGCATTTGAGCATTATAAAGAGCCTGCCAACTGACCAATAATATAGAGTTACTATTGTTTGGACCTTATCTGAGTGACCCTAATTAGACTTCTTTCTATTGTTACTTTAAACTTTTTATAGCTGATAATAGGGTGGAGCACAGAGCTGGCCATTATGAATCTGGTGTTAAGGACCCTGAATCTCTCTTTCTAGTGGAAGAAATTCCCTGTAAATCTGTTTGTAGTCTTGGGAAGAAGCCATGATAACATAGATCATCAGATCTATATTTGCTTATAAATTGACAAATGATAAAGGCTTAAAGAAGTCCTACAACAGTAGAAATGTAAGGGAATTTTCATCAGTAATATCAAGAATTGTATGTTTGTGCATTAAATATATCCCCAGGGATGTTTCACTGATAAATGTGCTATAGTGTCTCAGAAACATCAGGAGATTGTCACACTCTTGATAATATTTTCACTTTGTAGGCCTTCTTTTCTCCCCGTATGTGACAGCAGTTTACATAGCACTGACCTCATTTATCTCTGTGCTGCAGTGTAAATAATACAAAGCTTCTTAGTGATCCAGCTAACCTAAAATTTATTTTTGGACAGCTTTTAGGGTTATTACTGGCATTTGTATCCATTCAGTAAATACAGCAGTTAAACTTATAATTGTGCCATCAATCAATTTATCATTCTAGAATATATCTTTTACTCAGCTATAAATACTGTTTTGACTTGGATTTTTTCTATACTAAAATATATCAAAAACATTACTTTTTGAGGAATCAAATTTAATTTTTGTTAACAAAATAGATCTATTTATGGTTGGTGAGAATATAAACTAATGACAGAGAGGATGCCTGGGTGACGCAGTCGTTAAGCACCTGATTTCAGCTCAGGTTATGATCTCACAGCTGTGAGTTCAAGCCCCACTTTGGGTGAACATGTTCCACTTTAGATGATCCCCGCTTCTCTCTCTCTCTCCCTTTCTCCCTCTCTCCCTCTCCCCCCTCCCGCTTTTCCACCCCCATCCCTATCCCCCTGGCCCTCCATGGATTCTCTCTCTCTCTCTGCCCCTAGCTTACTTACACCTGTTCTCTCTCAAAAAAAAAAAAAAAAAAAAGAGAGAGAGAGAGAGACAGAGAAAAAGACAATGATGTATATAATTAGCAGGTAAAGAAATAAATGTTAAAAGGTATAAACAAGTGAATTTTTATTTTAACAGGAAACAATATTCTTTATTACTGGATTGGTTCACTTTTGTCTTTATTCACTATCATTTGCCATGACATTTGTAACTGAAACAAAATTATTGTGTGTTGCCTTCTGATGTTTACTATTTCCGAAGCTTATCTATTCACTAAATTGATTTTCTAATCCATTAAACTGACTCAACTTACAATTTGAAAAATGCACTGAGTAGGCGTATGCACATTCTATAAGTCTTAGTAACTTATGTTTCAGGAAACATTTAGAAAGTGTTTTTAAAGTCAGTGTGTGACTTCTTACACAATGAGGGAGAGCCCTGGGGCTCAAACTCATGGATGGTGAGGTCATGACCTGAGCCAAAGTCAGATGCTTAACCAACTGAGCCACTCAGGCACCCCAAACCTATCATTTTTATTAGTTAAGTGGAAATTAGTCTATGTTTCTATTTCCTGATATGCTTTTGAAAAATGTCTGCAGTGTTCTCTATAACTAGGGAGTTGGGCCAAATATAATTTTTACATAACTGTAACTATTTTACATTTATAAATTGTGCTGAAACTATAATCTTGACCAGAGTATCTTTAGTTGCCAAATCCCTAGTGCAGTGGAAAAAGCAGAGCCTCTGGAGATAGGATTGTATTTGAATGTTGGTTATTTTACTTAAGACTGCTGACTGGGAAACAAAAAAATGAGTGCTGACTGCCCAAACTCATGATCTTTCATTCTTGGTGGACTTCTAGAGCAGCACAGCTCAAAAGAACTCTCTGAGATAATAGAAATGTTCCATTTTATCTGTTAATTGATCAGTTAATGTATAGTTAGTGTGACTGAGAAAAATAATTTTTAATATTATAAAATATAAATACCTACATGTGGCTAGTGTTTACTCTGTTGGATAGCAGAGCTCTAGAATGTAAAAGTAATAATCACCATGACAATCATACCCTAAATAAATATATGCAGTGAAGAATGAGAAAAACCTAAATTTTAATCATTAATAGTCTCTTTTAAAAATTTATTCATTTTGCATGCATGAGCAGGGAAGGGACAGAGACAGAGGGTGAGAGAGAATCCCATACAAGCTCTATGCTGTTATCATAGAGCCTGATGCAGGGCTCAATCCCACAAACTGAGATCATGACGTGAGCTGAAATCAGGAGTCGGATGCTTAACCCATTGAACCACCCAGGCTCCCCTCAATTGGTGTTTAATCAAAACCATTAATGATTTTATTTTTCTGATTTGAAAAATAATAATGATATTGAAAAATAATAATGATAGGAAAATGCTAAGGAAAGCTCATCTGTACAATGTAGGCATGGAAATGATCTTTGATGCTTACTTGAAGTAACCCTATCTCCTTGAAAATACAATTATATTTCATGTAATGAATCAGACGCTCCACCAGCATATATAAGGAAGTAGTGAGAATGAAGTATTTATTAACTAACCTAACCTACATCACATTATGATTTTCTTACACTTAAATATTTACCCAATATGGAGTAAGTAGGGTTACATTCACAAACTTTCTTTTCCACTAAGGATGTTTGTAGTTATCTGCAAGTTAGAAGCGATTACAGTTGATTAGTGCTTAAAGTAGAACTTAGAAGGGGCGCCTGGGTGGCTCAATCCGTCAAGAGTCCAACTTCAGCTCAGGTCATGATCTCACAGTTCAAGCCCCGCATCGGGCTCTGTGCTGACTGCCAGCTCAGAGCCTGGATCCTGTTTCAGATTCTGTGTTTCCCTCTCTCTCTCTGACCCTCCCTGCACGCTGTCTCTCTCTCTCTCTCTCTCAGAAATAAATAAAACATTAAAAAAAATTAAAGCAGAACTTAAGGAATTTAAATGACTATTTATGTGTCTGAGAGAGAGAGACAGAAATAGAGATAGATACATGGGAACACAAAGAAAGAGAAATTTATAATGTGGTTTCTAACTATCTATGTAGGAAACCAATGACTTAAACTGTCATATATGAAGAAGAATATTTTAGTGATAGGTACAAAATATCTATTCTAATAGTCTATCCAATAATCTTTATAGCTTGTTCTGCATCAGTAATTACATTAATTATATATTGATCATACTATATAATCACTGTAGCTTGTACTATATAAATTGCATGTGTGTGTCTCTTAGGGATTCTGATAGAGGGTATTCTTTTTTTAAAAAAATTTTTTTTTCTAGGAGAGAGAGAGAGAGACAGCATGAGCAGGGGAGGGTCAGAGAGAGAGGGAGACACAGACTCTGAAACAGGCTCCAGGCTCTGAGCTGGCAGTCAACACAGAGCCTGACGCGGGGCTCGAACCCAGGAACCGCGAGATCATGACCTAAGCGAAAGTTGGGCGCTTAACCGGCTAAGCCACCCAGGCGCCCCTGATAGAGGGTCTTCTAAAACGAATGAGTAGGGGTGCCTGGGTGGCTCAGTCAGTTGAGCATCTGTTGCTCAGGTTTCACTCAGGTTGTTCAGATTTCCCTAGGTTGTGGAATGGACCCTTGCATCAGGCTAGACCTCAATGAGCCTGCTAAAGTTTGTCCCTCTCCCTCTCCTCTTCCCCTGCTCTCTTTCTCTCTCTCTCTTTCTCTCTGTCTGTGTCTCTCTCTAAAAACAAATAAGTGACATGAGTAAATATTGTCTTATAACTTTATTGCAGACTAGACGTAGGTAATCAGTGTCTTCATTTAACGACTGCTGAACACTTGCATAATTCTTTTATTATTTTATGGGATAATCATTTGCTGTATGTAACAGTATTATTTTGATTTTAGTTATTCATGTAGTTTGTTATACCCCAGTGTACTACATAACCATTGACAAGTTAATATGCTTACTAGAGTGATAAAAGTCATGAATATGCAGTCAGTCCACACTTTCTTTCACCATATCTATTTGCTCATTCTAACTGACTGGACATTTATAATAGATGTTAGATAAATAAAGCATTGATATATAATACTCAATTTTGATGATTGTATATGTGTAAATCTACAATGATTATGGCGAACAGTGGTTTTAATAGAAAAAAACTTGCTCAATTATAAAGTATAATTGGTTTTTTAATTAGGCAGTTTACCCCAATTAGTTTGGAAAATTATATAAATCTGATTAAAGGAGAGAAAATCAAGCTCCATTATTGAAGACCAAAACATGAACTTAATGACTATAGATCTCGTTAGTGTGGTGCACTTAAAAGCACAGCCAAAGAGCGATCTATACAAGTAAATAGATGAGCTAAAGTAAGTTAAAACTTTGTTTCTTTTATAAAAGCGGCAGCTTGCTACGTAGGAAATGAAAGGCCTTACTTTTGAAAGTTTCCCAGAAATACTCAATTTTAATCCTTTCTTAAATTTGTAATTGCTTTAAAATGGAGTTTTAACATATAAAATGAAGTAATACATTTAGCAGCACAAAAATCTTTCAAAGAAAAGATAAACATTTTATTCACCCCCAAACTCCTGTTTGGACGTATTTAAAATCCTACTAATAAATCTTTTCTAAGGTGTTAGGACTAAACATTTTTTACCTTATAATATTTTACTTTGAATTGTCAAGAGCCATATATTAGTACCTAAAAGAAAAAAATGTATTAGTTTGTAGTGTTTCCTTCAGTTTTCCTAAATAAGATGGTTAGTAAAAATAATTGTTTTCACTCACATAGGTAGTCTTTTGTATTTTCTGAGTTTATATGCATGTGTACATTTATGTATATAATATGAAACTCTTGAGTATCTAATATTAATAGGAAAGCAATGTTGGATACATTCAAATACCATTTAATAGCAGTAACTAACAATCATTATCATCAACTTAATAAAATTCATGAAAGTTCTTAGCAGAGGTAGGTAACTTTTTGGTCTAAAAGATAGAAGCAGTTAAAGATTATACAGTGATCATTTATCATAGATATTCTCTCAGTTTCTCACTTAATCCTGAGTTCTTGGTTGAAACAGATGGGTATTTCATTTCTTTGATAACACAGATACTGTTCATTTGATGCTAAATGAATAGGAAACTTCTAAATTCTTAAATCTTAACACCTTCTGTTTCCCCAAGTTTTTCATATTCAGTTCCTACCTAGCAGAGGCCACAGCTAGGTCATAGCCAGGAATCTAGTACCTAAGTAGTTGGGTGCTTAATATAGGCAAGTCTAATTTTTGTATTGCTCTAGTAAACAGGCTGCTTTCATTATTAAAATTTCTGGTTAAGTAAATACTTACTAGAAGCTCTTTTTTTTTGTTTTAACCCTACTTGAAAATTGGAGGAAATTGGCCTTCCATTATGTAAGGAAACTGGAAGCTGAGATATGCGTGCACAGATGAGTATATGGCTTTTCTGATGATGAATTTGATTCACATTTCAGAAGAGTCTAAAGTTTGCTTATAGAAAAGACTTGGTGGAGTGAAATTTAAGTTAGTTTTTTGTCTTTCAAGTTTTGATTTTGGCAGACAGGTTCACTAAGCGACTTTGAGCCTAAGAGAATAGAGACTAAGAAAGTTCCTCACCAAGGTATACTGGATCTATTGCCGCAATATAGTCCCCTTGCTTGCTTTAAATTCCCTTTGACAGTCTAACTTGAGGGGTTAATCTAATTAACAGGAGATGTGATACATCTATGGTATTTCTTGCCAATATTAACTCTAATGAATTACTACAAAACTGACACATATCTATAGTTGTACACATATTACATCTTTTTTGAGGGTGTTTAACATCTTTCATATCATGATTTTGAATATCCATAATTATTGCTGAGTTCAGATATCACAGACTATTTTTGCTGAAACAAACATATGTGTATGTTTGATGTTTGACAAGCTCAAAAATAATTACAGATCTTCTTCAACTTATGATAAAGTTACAACCCAATAAACCCATTGTAAATTGAAAATATCATGTCATGATTTCATTTAATACACCTAACCCAGGAACATGATAGCTCAGCCTAGCCTACCTTAAATGTGCTTGGAACACTTTCAGTACTTCACAGTTGGGCAAAATCGTCTAAACATAAAGTCCATTTTATAATAAATGTTGGATATCTCATTTAGTTTTTTGAATACTATGCTGAAAATGAAAAACGGAATAGTTATAAGGGCCTTGGTTGTTTGCCCTCATCATTGCATGGCTGACCGGGAGCTGTGGTTTGCTGCCACTGCCCAACATCATAAGAGAGTATTGTACCGCATAGCACTAGTCTAGGAAATGAGCAAAATTCAAAATTCAAACAATACTTTGCATACTTTGGAATGCATATCATTTTTGCACCACCATAAAACTAAAAGTCCTAAGTTGAACCATTATAAGCTAGGGAGCTTCTTTCTGTACTTATATAGGGGAGGCAAAACTTTTCCTTTATTGTCTCAGGGTCTCTAGCTAGACCTGAGTATTAGGTTGACATAAGACAGATTAATAGGAGAAAAACATAGAAGCTTTATTTAATTAAATTTCTTTACTTGTACATGGGAGCCATCACAGAAAAATTAAGACCCAAAAAGCAGTTAAGTCTGGGTGTTTATGTTGAACATGGAGTAGTAATTGTGAAAAAGTAACTAAAATACATGGGGAGATTAAAAATAGGGGTTATTTCAACAAAGCTTGTTTGTACAGTTTTCTCTTGGCCTTAACTCCCCATCTTAAATGATAAGAATGTTCTTTTCCTTCTGGCTTAGCTGGGGCATCTCTCATATGGGAGTTTTATCTACTGCTTTTAGGAAGAATAGAGGAGGTTAGAGTGCCCTTCTTGTATCTGTTATTTTCCAAGTGCCTTTAGCTCTAAATAATTCATCCTAATGCCAAAGTGGCATTTTTGAGGTGACACATTCTGCTACCCTTCACTTGTTAGGATTAAAACCAAAACATAGTTGGTTTAGCTCATAATGTCATACAGTTTCCACCAAGCTATACTTCTGGTAAATGAAAATAATAGTGGATATGTATGGGCATAGAGGATATTGAATACATTTAAAAATAGTTTATTTAAGTTTTGAGTATTGTTTAGCTTTAAATTGTTTTTGTCTTTTTTGTATAGTGTCCCAAAGTTTCAATAATTGAAAGTTCAGAACTTTGAGTTTTGTTTGTATTTAAATCTTTTTTTATAATTTTAAAATAATTATGATCCTGTTAATAAGTCCATAATAAAATCTTGTTTCTGCCATGTAGCCCTCATAACTAGTACTCTGACTTTTCCTCCTTTCCTCTTCTGATTTCCTACATCATGATTAAAGCTATCTCATGTTTTATTTGATGTCAGGCATATGATGGAATTACCAGTATTGGTCTATGGATTACTTGTGCAGTTTGTATGAATGAATATGCTAATGAGTTGTAGAGAATATTTTTAAAAAATATTAACTACTATTTTTATTTTCCAATATATAGAACAATTTATATTTTGTCAAAATAAGTTTTATATAATATGTATGTGTTCTAATTATAAAGGTAATTTGCCATAGAAATTTCAAAAAATAATAGATATATAAGGAATTCAAAAATTTGAAGTAAATAAGGAAATTAAAATTCACCCACATAGAGACTGAGATTTCACATTGTATTTAGGCTTAGCAAATGTCTGAGGCATTTTTACTGAATCACTGCAAAAAGGAGATAACATATTAGACTTCTGGTTTAACAACGACAAATTACCTTGAGGATTTTTATAGTGTTAAAGATCAGATACGTCACTCTAAGTGGATAAAATTTGTTAAAAGCTCAATGAATTCATTTTAAATTCATTTACGTATGAATTTTATTAGTAGTAGTTAAAATTTATCAACAATTACTATCTCTAACACTAACCATGTTTTCTCATTTACCACCTTGACTTGAAGCATGTATGTGTCTCAAAACTTTGACATCCATATACACTACACATGAATGGAAGTTTGGCTTCTGTTTTGAAATAGAACTAAAATATGCTTCAACTTCAGGTCTCAACCTTTGAGAGAAAGAATGGTCAAATGCTTATTTCAAAATAATTTTTGACATCCTTGAACATGTCTGTGACTAGTAGTCATAGGATTATGCAGCTTTCCAAAACATATGGTCATTAGCACAAATGAAGCATGACATTTGCCTTTATGTTAATATCCAAAGATTCATTTCCAAATAGAGATAAACGTATAAGACGTCATTTATGGATACGTTCATCTTTTGGAATTTTGACTTGAATTAAAAGATTTTGTATACTGTTCTCTTTTGAGATGTTCAACCATCTCAAAATATGATATAATAACAGTTATTGCATGTAAAACAAAACAAAACATTGCCAAGCTATTGCTTGAAATAAAATCTTATCAAACCAAGAATAACAGGAATGACTAATAAGCAGTGGTTTAGATACAAGCAGAGAAAATTGTATGCTGGGAACCACGAAGATGTAACCAACTGGCTGTGCATTGAGAGTACAGGTATTTGTTTTATATACACCCTCTACAGTCTACAGTCTTCCTGCCACTAGATTCCAGTGTCATACTGGAAATGTGCATGCCATGAAAACTAAAATGAGGACAAGTGATTGTACAGAAAATAGGAAGCAAATGCAAAAGTATTGGGAATAAAATAAATAATTAAAGACAACAATCTGGAAATAGCCTTGAAAATGTTTAGGAGGCATTTTATTCAAGCAGTACGCAAAATTTCTTCAGTTTAATGGATTATTTCACTTAACTTGCCTTACCAGTGTGGAGCAGATGTCAAAATTAGGAGTTGAAAAGAACAAAGGTGTACACCCTGGCCAATTACTAGTCATGTAAGAACCTGAGGGCAACATCATACATACACTCACAGAATGAGCCAAAAGATACTTCCTCTTCCACCAGCTTTAAGCGAAAGCTATAATTTATTGTTTTATATAAAACAGTAACAAAATTCACAGCTGATATTAGTAAGAAATTATTGTCCCTGCATCATTATATCAAACTTTTAATAAGTAATACTAATAGTGTTGATAATAAAATTATAAAAATATTTAAAAATTGTTTTAATTACATTTCAAATGTATTCTACCACTCTGGATACCCGTTTTATGTTGTTGATATGTGATTTTGGCTTCAGCTGTAATTTTAATGTCATAATGGATTTTTTAGTCTTTTATCTTGAAATATTTCTATACTTATGGTAAAATTACAGTAGTACAGGATTTTCTGTTATATGTAAAAAGTTATACATCATCCTTCCCCTTAGTCCTTAAAATTTTAGTGTGAATTTCCAAAGAATAAGGATATCTATAGAACCCAGTACAGCAGCTCTCAAATTTAGAAATTTTGATATAATACAAATTTAGAAATTAGATACAATAACTTTATCTCATTAATAGCCTACATCTTACTTTTGTCCTTTATCCCGGTAATACCCTTTGTGACATTTTTGGGATATAGAATCCAATCCAGGATCATGTTAGACATTTAGTTGTGTGTATCTTGTCTTTAATCTGGAATGGGCTTTGTCTTTTATGATGGTAGATATTTTTGAAGAAATTTAGGAATTCCCCCCTATTTTGTTGTTTCTAGTGTTTCCTCATGGTTAGGATCAGATTATGCCTTTATGTTTGGAAGGCTACGTATGTGATATGTACTCTTCAGGGTATCACATTTAGAGACACTGAGTGACTATTTGTCCCTTCTTGGTAAGGTCATTTGGTTACAGTTTTATCTATTTTATTCACTATATAGATACTATGTTTCTTTTTTATACTGAATAAGTAATTTATAGGGAGATACTTTGAGGCTATGTAAATATTCTGTTTTTCATCATCCTTTTTCTTGTAATTAGCATCAGTTCATGATTCTCAACTTTATTAATTAATAGACTATAAATATTTGTTGAAACCACCTGTACTGATACCAGGGAATGGCAGTGAGTATGAAACTATGGATTTTCTCACATAGCAACCTCAGGCACAGGTATATGCAGCCAACTCTAAAATATACTATAAAGTTCTAATGTAAAGTGACAATTATTCCTTGCTAAAAATAATGTAAGAAAGGCTTAGTTTGGTTTAGGAACTAATTTGTATTCCACTTTAGTGTCTTCTTTTGTATATGTCACTTTGTTCTTGTTTCTATGCCTTTGTTCCCTTGGTGTTGATATCCCTTATTTCAGGATCCTTATTCTCTTTGCAAGAAATTCTCAGTCCCTGCTAATGCAATTGCTCAAAGGTCACTTTAAGTACAATCTTTATAAATCGATTTCTACAGAATCTTTGCTTCTTTTGCTCCAAAATGCCCAGCAAAATGCTAACTGTCTATGTTAGTTGTTAACCTCAAGAATTGACTTGTGTGTGTTTGTTTGGTCCTGTAGCTCCTGCTCTTGCCTGGGAAATCAGTGTCTGCCCTTGTGTCTTTTTTGCTATCTTATTTCCTTTCTTGTGCTGAGGTCAAGGTGATGTTTTCTATTCCCTCCCCTTTGGCAAGATGAGTCAGGTTTTGGGTGTCTAAGTTGAAATGTGAGTCTGCTGTGCTTGCAGTATCATGACATCAGAAGAATCTCAGGAGTAATCATCTTTACAGTTTTATTGTCACTGTTTTACATGCCACATCAGATGATGAAAAGATAGAAATGATAGCCACTCAGTTCATCTCATTTGACAAGTTCTGAAAGCTGGTGTTGTTTATCATAATCCCAAATATCAAGTGCTTCATTTATTTGGACTCCCCTCTTACTCCCCTCTCTAGTAGCTGACTAGGGAATTACAGAACAGGAGGCCTTCCTTATAAGATTAGTTTTCTAAATGAATAACTTTATTCAGCTTATATAATTTAGTTTTAAACTGGCATGAACCGAATAAAGTATGAGCATATTTTTAAAAGGGAAATTAATGCACTCTATTGATATACAGATCTTTTCTCTTTGGTTCTTTTACTCAGTAACCTTTGATTCAATAGAGTATGAACATTAATAATACAGGCACACATTTTTTCAGTCCATTTTAACCTTTTATTCTTTCAGTCTTACAAAAAAATAACTGTAGAGACAAGAAGAGATTTGTAATTTTATTTCAAAAGTGGGGGAGAAATGATTATAGTGTTTTTATAGTTACTGTTTGTTTCTCAAATAGAGCTAGATGTCTCCTCTTTCTGTTTTGGTTTAATGCAGTGACATCTTCAAGTTAGTGTTCTGGCTTATTAAAGACTTGGTATTTTGTTGAGGGAACAGCATAAAAATATGTAGATTGTGTGAATTCAGGTGTGTGATGTTTTCAACAGCCTACAAATCATAAAATGCAATTTTCTCCTTTTAGTGCCAAGTTCATGATACTAAATGGCTTAGAAAATTGTATTAGGTAATTTTCTCTAGTGCATTTGATGCAAATTGCACTAATATTGTGAAGTGCCTTTGTTTAACACATTTTCTTATAAGTTAGATAAATTAAAATTTCTGAAGGATGGAATTGGATCAAGATGACTATGATTAGGGAGATGGCTTATTCCTCTCCAATAACATTAAATATGGTTAATTCCATGCATTACTGATGTGGACCTAAGTAACTTCACCATTTACTCTAATGACCACTTTCTTGCTTATCTTTTAGAAGATGAAGAGTGCTTTGTCTAATAGTTGTGCAATAAAATCTCTGTATTTCTGTAGATGTATGCCGGAGGTATTACCAGTTTCCATAAATGTATTTTAATCACTCAGAGTAGCTATTTTTCAGAGATGCCTAAGAATGACTCTGTTCAGTTTAGGGGCTTCTAAAAATCATACTGGTCTGAAGCAAGATAAAACTTTATCGTGCCTTCTAATGCTCGGGAAAAAGATATGTGTCATGTAAAATAATATGGAACCACAAAGACCTTTGTGGAATGAGAAATAGATACAGCTGATGGGGTGACACAGGCAGATAAGAATGACTTACCCAACACAAGACTTTGTCTTTGTGGTCTCCCATTTTTAATGTTAGGTTTCTATCTCACCCACCCATTTCTAGGAGACTATTTTTTTCATGCTGCTCCTAATCCATCCTGTACTACTTGTTTTGTGGTAAGAAATTAAATACAGACTTTGGAACTGTTAGGAAGTAGAGAGTTGAGGTTGAACTTGAATGTCTGATCTGTCTCCTACCATAGGTTTTCAATTATCTAAGGCTTAAAGTTGCAATAATGAGATGGAGGCAGTACTGAGGAAAATAATATATTATTATCATGAGGCATGGTTTGCAAATGATGTTCAATAGACTAGCTCAAAGAGAGAATTGACTAGATTCAAGAGAGGGAGTCTATGGCCACAATTGATCCTAGAGGACTGCTTTTGACCAAGGAGACTTGGGGCTGGGACAAAATAGTCTTATACAGACGAGAGATTCAAGAAAGGTAGAGGGATTTTCCAAAGATATCACAGAACTTGAGTAGCAAATGAAATTTGAAAACAGTAATCTGATAACCAGTTATTGAACTGGTATATTCTTTCAAATATACCCAGAATCGTATTACCTAAAAATATAAGTAAATACTGAGGATTTGTAATTGAAGAGGCAGTCTAGCAATGGTGTTTAAATAAAAGAGGTCCTAGAATGAATTAACAATTTGGATAGTTTACAGCCTACATTCACAAAACCATATAGCTTAAATCTCAGTGTTACATGAAGAGATTTAGTGTCACATGAAGATATTCCTCATATTTGATAATTATGAGGAAGGGATGACTAGTCTTCACTGCATCTACATTAGTCTGGTGATTGTTTTCTCTGGTGATAGCTCTGCCAAACATTTGCAGCAGTATATTATTTTGTTACAAAAATGAAATGGCCATGATATCGTAATAATACAAAAAGTAGTAAAAAGAAAATAAAAATAATTACATTTTCTGCCATGATTTGGAATGTTTCCAACAAAACCACTCATTTAGAATTTAGTCACTTATCTCATAGATCCCTGCTATTAACATTCATGTCATAAAGAAAGAGAAAATAAGCCATTAACTGCTTCCACAGTGGAGAAAATTAGAGATATACTTGAGAAGTATAAAGAGGAGCATTGTCATCTACTTCTATAATGGAGGTAGATTATTCAGAAAAAGACTCTGTGGAAAAGGGCCTTAAGATTGCAAGTTATTACTTTAATGGAAAGTGATTAAGAGTTAAGAGAGTCAGTCTGGTTTGATTTGCTTTAAAACATTACTCATAGCATGATTTGACCTTCCTCAAGACTCAGGGTCCTGATATTAGTTATAGTGAATAAAATGATTTCACTTTCATGGAAAGCAACTGCTCGCATGTTTTTGAGAATTTGAAAAAAGTATGTTCTCATAGTTGCTCCAATACTACTATTAATATCTGAAAACTAAATATATTTCATTTTTATTCCTTATATTACA
Organism: Hyaena hyaena; assembly: GCF_003009895.1. NCBI lineage: Eukaryota > Metazoa > Chordata > Mammalia > Carnivora > Hyaenidae > Hyaena > Hyaena hyaena. The sequence continues at coordinate 27,186 of NW_024081108.1, read as the reverse complement.
GTTTGTCTCTCAAAGTACAGTATTTATTCATATGGTTTTCATGTATTTTTTAAAGTTTAAATTCTAAAAAATTCCAAATATTAACAGATATCTTTTGTTTTTTTTTCTAGTCTGTAATTTAAATTTATTTCATAGGGTTATACTTTAAAAAAGACCTCAGTAATAGAAAAATCACATTTTGATAACCTAAGAATTAGTTTTTCCTTTGATATGACACCCAGTTATAGAACAGCAGGATTACAGAAAGGCAGAAAATAAAAATCAGAGCTGGCCAAAAGTTGGACAAGGAAGAGACAGAAGTAGGCATCAGTTGGCTAGGAAAATTACTGTCCCATCATTTTCTAGATCCAAGATTTTAATTGCTAATATTTCTTTGTCTTATAAATACTTTTAGCTCTCATTCTATGCAAGAACTAACCTAGTGCTTCTCATATATTTGTTCACTTCTTATAATAACTCTATGTGGTAGGTGCTTTTATTATACATATTTTACAGATAAAGAAACTGAAATCAAGAGAGGTGAAGTAATTTGCTTGGATTTTTTTACCTGGATATGTCTGAGCTATGCAAATAGAATGAAATGCTTATTAGTCTTGATTTCAATACTGGTTGCACAATATATTTCTTTTATTTATATGGACTAAACTTAGATTCCCTTTTTTGCAATCCCTTTACAACCCCAGTAAGGCGTAGAGACAACTGAACAAATCTTTTTGACACACACTAAACTAATTTACATATTTATTATATTCTTTTGTTTTCTTAAAAATATGTCTTTAAAATCTTGTTTCTTTTAAAAAGTAGCCACTTGGGTGGCTTAATTGGTTAAGTATCTGACTCTTGATTTTGGCTTATGTCATGATCTCACTGTTCATGAGACTGAGACTTGCACTGAGTGTAGAGCTGGCTTGGGATTCTTTCTCCCTCCCTTATGCCTCTGCACATTTGCTCGCTTTCTAAACAAACAAACAAATAAAAAACATGTCTTTTATATTTATCCCCATTGAATTTTACATTGTTTATACCCTCTCATCATCCTACTTATTAAGAGAATCTAAGAATCTAGATAATATCACATAACATGGATTAGGCTTAAAGCTTTTAGTCATTTCTTAAAGTCAATTACTAGGCACAGTAAGAGTTACCTCGATCTCTGACTGGGAGTGAAAGTGTCCATAAGCAAGAAACTGTGAGGAACCCACCAAACCTTGGTAACAGCTTGAATGTTACCCTGAACTTATTATCTAGATACTTGACATCTGTCAAAGACAGCTAAATAAATAATTTTTATAGTAATAATAAGTATTATTTTGCCTAGGTACATGAGTAGGAACTCCTCATTTTGAAATTATAATTTGTGTATTAATAACTATAGTCACACAACTATTAATGAGAGAGCAGAGACTAGAATTTAGATCTCCTATGGAGATATTCAATAGAGATTGAAATTTGTTTTGTTCTAATGCAAACTGAAAAAGTCAACAGCAGATGTTGATCAAAAGTGATTATGAAGCCATATTCTAAGAAGCTATAAGTGAAAAATTCTCAGAAATGGCAGTATTGTATTTAGTGGTGTGGACGTTCTGAGCACATTGAAAGCCTTATTCCACATAGATAGAGCTCAGCACAAGTGATTCTGTTTAAACATATCTTCATTCACTACTTTCATTCTACAGTCATAGAACATTTGGAGTTTTATTAATTTTTTTTTTTTTACAAATAGTTTATTGTCAAATTTGTTTCCACATAACACCCAGTGCTCATCCCCACAAGTGCCCTCCTCCATGCCCATCCCCCCTCCCCCCACATCCATCAGTCCTCAGTTTTTGTCAGCATTCAAGAGTCTCTCATGGTTTGCCTCTCTCCCTTTCCCCCACCATTTCCGCCCTTCTTCTCCCCCTTGTTCCTCCGTCAAGTTCCTCCTAATCCTCCTATACGTGCAAACATATGATATTTGTCCTTCTCTGCCTGACTTATTTCGCTCAGCATAACACCCTCAAGGTCCATCCATGTTGCTACACATGGCCAGATTTCATTGTTTCTCATTGCCATGTAGTATTCCATGGTATAGATAAACCACATCTTCTTGATCCATTCATCTGTTGATGGACACTTAGGCTCTTTCCATGTTTTAGCTATTGTGGAGAGTGCTGCTATGAACATTGGGGTACATGTGCTCCTATGCCTCAGCATTTCTGTATCCCTTGGGTAAATTCCTAGCAGTGCTATTGCTGGGTCATAAGGGAGTTCTATTGTTAGTTTCCTGAGGAACCTCCACACTGTTTTCCAGAGGGGCTGTACCAGTTTACATTCCCACCAACAGTGTAGGAGGGTGCCCGTTTCTCCACATCCTCGCCAGCATCTAGAGTTCTCTGATTTGCTCATTTTAGCCACTCTGACTGGCGTGAGGTGGTATCTCAGTGTGGTTTTGATTTGTATTTCCCTGATGAGGAGGGATGCTGAGCATCGTTTCATGTGTCTGTTGGCCATCTGGATGTCCTCTTTGGAGAAGTGTCTGTTCATGTCTTCTGCCCATTTCTTCACTGGGTTGTTTGTTTTTCGGGCGTGTAGTTTGGTGAGTTCCTTATAGATTCTGGATATTAACCCTTTATCTGATATGTCATTTGCAACTATCTTTTCCCATTCCGTTGGTTGCCTATTAATTTTCTGGGTTGTTTCCTTGGCTGTGCAGAAGCTTTTAATCTTGATGAGGTCCCAACAGTTTATTTTTGCTCTTGATTCCCTTGCTTTTGGGGATGTGTCAAGTAAGAAGTTGCTGCGGTGGAGGTCAAGGAGGTTGTTTCCTGCTTTCTCCTCTAGGGTGTTGATAGTTTCCTGTCTCACGTTCAGGTCCTTTATCCATTTTGAGTTGATTTTTGTGCATGGTGTGAGAAAATGATCTAGTTTCATTCTTCTGCATGTTGCTGTCCAGTTCTCCCAACACCATCTGTTAAAAAGGCTGTCTTTTTTCCATTGGATATTCTTTCCTGCTTTGTCAAAGATCAGTTGGCTGTATACTTTTGGGTCCACTTCTGAGTTCTCAATTCTGTTCCATTGGTCTATGTGTCTGTTTTTGTGCCAATACCATACTGTCTTGAGGATGACAGCTTTGTAGTAGAGGCTGAAGTCTGGGATGGTGATACCTCCCGTTTTGGTTTTATTTTTCAGTATTACTTTGGCTATTCGGGGTCTTTTGTGGTTCCATACAAATTTTTGGATAGTTTGTTCTAGTTTTGAGAAGTATGCTGGTGCAATTTTGATTGGAATTGCATTGAATGTGTAGAGTGCTTTAGGTAGTAATGACATCTTAACTATATTTATTCTTCCTATCCATGAGCATGGAATGTTTTTCCATTTCTTTGTGTCTTCTTCAATTTCCTTCATAAGTTTTCTATAGTTTTCATCATACAGATCTCTTGTATCCTTGGTTAGGTTTATTCCGAGGTATTTTATGGTTTTTTGTGCAATTGTGAATGGGATCAGTTTCTTGATTTCTCTTTCTGTTGCTTCATTATTGGTGTATAAAAATGCAACCGATTTCTGTACGTTGATTTTGTACCCTGCAACTTGGCTGAATTCTTGGATCAGTTCTAGTAGGCTTCTGGTGGAGTCTGTCGGGTTTTCTATGTAGAGTATCATGTCATCTGCGAAGAGTGAAAGTTTGACTTCCTCTTTGCCAATTCTGATGCCTTTGATTTCCTTTTGTTGTCTGATGGCTGATGCTAGGACTTCCAGCACTATGTTAAACAACAGTGGTGAGAGTGGACATCCCTGTCGTGTTCCTGATCTCAGGGGGAAAGCTCTCAGTTTTTCCCCGTTGAGGATGATGTTAGCTGAAGGCTTCTCATAGATGGCTTTGATGATGTTTAAGTAGGTTCCTTCTATCCCAACTTTCTCGAGAGTCTTTATTAAGAAGGGATGCTGTATTTTGTCAAATGCTTTTTCTGCATCTATTGACAGGATCATATGGTTTTTATCTTTTCTTTTATTGATATGATGGATCACATTGATTGATTTGCGAATGTTGAACCAGCCCTGTAACCCAGGAATGAATCCCACTTGATCTTGGTGGATGATTCTTTTGATATGCTGCTGGATTCGATTTGCAAGGATCTTGTTGAGAATTTTTGCATCCGTATTCATCAAGGATATTGGCCTATAGTTCTCTTTTTTTGTTGGATCTCTGTCTGGCTTGGGAATCAGAGTGATGCTGGCTTCATAAAATGAGTCCGGGAGTTTTCCTTCGACTTCTATTTTTTGGAATAGCTTGAGAAGAATTGGGATTAATTCTGTTTTAAATGTCTGGTAGAATTCCCCAGGGAAACCATCAGGTCCAGGGCTCTTATTTGTTGGGAGATTTTTGATCACTGATTCGATTTCTTCACTCGTTATGGGTCTGTTCAGGTTTTCTATTTCTTCCCGTGTGAATTTTGGTAGTGAGTGTGTGTTTAGGAATTTGTCCATTTCTTCTAAGTTGTCCAATTTGTTGGCATATAATTTTTCATAGTATTCCCTGATAATTGCTTGTATTTCTGAGGGGTTGGTTGTAATAAGTCCATTTTCATTCATAATTTTGTCTATTTGGGTGCTCTCTCTTTTCTTTTTGATAAGCCTGGCTAGAGGTTTGTCAATTTTGTTTACTTTTTCAAAAAACCAACTCTTGGTTTCATTGATCTGTTCAATGGTTTCTTTGGTCTCTATGTTGTTTATTTCTGCTCTAATTTTTACTATTTCTCTTCTTCTACTGGGTTTAGGGCGTTCTTGTTGCTCTGCCTCTAGCTCCTTTAGGTGAGCTGTTAGATTTTGGACTTGTGCTTTTTCTAATCTCTTGAAATAGGCCTGGAGAGCAATGTACTTTCCTCTTAGGACTGCCTTGGCCGCATCCCATAGATTTTGAATTGTTGTGTTTTCATTTTCATTTGTTTCCATATATTTTTTTTTATAATTTTTTTTAATGTTTTTATTTATTTCTAGGAGAGAGAGAGACAGCGTGAGCAGGGGAGGGTCAGAGAGAGAGGGAGTCACAGACTGAAACAGGCTCCAGGCTCTGAGCTGGCAGTCAGCACAGAGCCCGACGCGGGGCTCGAACCCACGAACCGCGAGGTCATGACCCAAGCGAAAGTCGGACGCTTAACCGACTAAGCCACCCAGGCGCCCCTGTTTCCATATATTTTTTAATTTCATCTCTAATTGCCTGATTGACCCATTCATTCTTTAGTAGGGTATTCTTTAACCTTCATGTTTTTGGAGGTCTTCCAGACTTCTTCCTGTAGTTGATTTCAAGTTTCAAAGCATTGTGATCTGACAGTGTGCATGGTATGATCTCAATTCTTTTATATTTATTGATGGCTGCTTTATGTCCCAGTATGTGATCTATTTTAGAGAATGTGCCATGCACACTTGAGAACAAAGTAAATTCTCTGGCCTCAGGATGTAAAGTTCTAAATATATCCATCAGATCCATCTGGTCCAATGTGTCTTTCAAGTCCATTATTTCTTTAGTGATTTTCTGCCTGGTTGACCTATCCATTGCTGTAAGTGGAGTATTAAAGTCCCCTGCTATTAGCACATTCTTATCTATAAGCTTGTTTCTGTTTGTGATTAATTGTTTTAGATATTTAGGTGCTCCCATATTCGGTGCATAGACATTTATGATAGTTAGTTCTTTCTGAAGGATGGACCCTGTAATTATTATGTAGTGCCCTTCTTCATCTCTTGTGATTGTCTTTAATTTAAAGTCCAGTTTGTCTGATATAAGTATAGCTACTCCGGCTTTCTTTAGTGGAGTTTTATTAATCTTAAAGTAAACGAACTTCCTTTTCAGAAATCATAAGGGACACATTATTCCTTTCTATATTCACTACAGTGAGTAACATTAACACAGGCAATTATAATTATTTGTTTTATAACACTTCATATATGGTGGTAAATAAATATAGAACTAGCATAAGATTTTCCTTAACTAGGCTATTCCATCGTATAATTAGCTCTTTTGGTTCTTTTTGTTTTAATACATTTTATATTTTAGAGAAGTTTTAGGTTCATAGCACTATTAGGCAGAAGATAGAGAGATTTCCCATATACTTCCCTGTCCCCATACATGCATAACCTCTCCCATTATCAACATCCCCACCAGATTGCCACATTTGTTACCAAGGATAACCTGCATTGACATAACATGATGGCCCAAAGTCCATAGTTTACATTACGTTTTACTCTTGGTGTTGTGAATTCTATAGGTTTGGATAAATTTATAATGGTGGGAATCCACCATTATAGAATCATACTGTGTAGTTTCACTGCCCTAAAAATCCTCTGTGCTCCACTATTCATTTCTCTTCCCTCTAAGCCTCAGCAGCCACTGATCTTTTTATTGTCTCCATAGTTTTGCCTTTTCCAGAATGTCAAATGATTGGAAACCTACAGTGTATAGCCTTTCCAGATTGGCTTCTTTCACTTAATAATATGCGTTAAAGGTTTTTCATTGTTTTTTTTTTTTTCTTAATAGCTCATTAAGATAAGCTTTAAAAACATTCATCCAAGATGTCTCTCACACTGAGTATGATGGCATGCATGACTAGGCCTTCATCTATCTTCTGCTCCTCTTTTCCCACTTTTTTAGTTTGGATATGTTGAACTTCTTTCATTTGCACAAATTTACCATGTAATTGATTATATTGAACAACCTAGCCCTGCTGCCTTTCACTTGAAAAATATCTTTGAGCTCCCCATATCAGGAATCCAGTATTCCAGAAAGCTTTATCTGACTCCCTAATAATCTGGATTATGTATCTATTCTATATGTTCCCATATCATCATAAACTCATTTATTTCCTGTGTTGTACCACTTCTCACACTAAAATACAACTGCCTGCAGGGTTTGCTTGATGAAGTCAGGGACAATGTCTTTTCCATTGATCAGTTTATTTCCAGCATCTAGCACAATTCTTGGCATAGTAGATATTATTTAATAAATGAGTGATTATAATCTTAGTGTGTTTTTCTAATGACATCTACCTAATTTTAAATTCATTTCTTCATAAGAATTAATAAATGAATTGTTTACAGTTGTGCATTTTTAGAATCACCAAATGCAAATAATTTAGACACACCTTGCTTGTCAGGTTAAACAGGAATCTTTTTAAAATTCCATTTATTCCCCTCTCTATCCTGCAAAGTATAAGAACAGTCAAAGAAAAAATTACCTTTCTATTTCCATCTGGTTATGTTATTTAGCATACTGCATATCATCTGCAGATATAGTTATAATCCATTATTTTTAAACAATGTCTCCTAATCTTATTCTGTCATCTTATTTACCTAGATAATACAATACCCTTTACAATGGATTTTTCATAGGAGGACATTGTTAAGAACCAATATACCCTTTATTGGTAATATTTGTCTACCTTCTAGTATAATTGGATTATATTTTTTTCTATTACTAGCAAATAGTCTTTGGAAATATAGATAAATTAGAGTGCTCAATTGGTTTTGCATTTAGTATTCATTATTTTATATACTATTACATGTCCTTTTAATTTTCCCTTTCTCAACTAAATGTATCCTTTAACCTTTTATGATAAAGAGTGCCTCATTTTCCTTGTAGGTATAATAGCTTCTCACTTCTTTCTGATTCTTTATTTTTTTTCATATAGCCTCCTAAAGATGATGTGACTAAGATGACTACTATAGTACTATAGTTAAGATAAAGAGATATTATTGATTCATAAATTGAGGTATTATAATATGTGTGTCCTATTTCTGGCCTCTTTTAATATGGTTTAATACCTCATTCCATTTTTATTGCCTCTAGGTAGTGAACAAATGTCTTCATTGAATTGCACAAAGAGATACATAAATCTTATTCCTGCGAAAATTACATTTAGTTCAGAGCTCATCAATGTGTATGAGTAATTTGAATTTATTTTTTAAATGTGCTTTGCTTTTACATATTTTAAATAGATTTTATCAACCTTTGTGTTTCTTAATTACCTTATATTGTTAGGTCATTTGGAATTCAGCCGATTGCCTTAATCTCAAGAAAATTAAAATAAATTTTTTCTGCAAATTTTAAAACTTCACCTTCTTTTCCAGATCATTAACACAACTATTGAATAGAGACACAGCTCTGGATCCAAAACTAACCCTGCTAATTAACCTCTTTGCTTCCTGAGGGTTTAGAACTTATTTCCACTCAGTTTCTGCCACTTAACTTGTTTTTAATGGTTTAGGGCCATTCCCAGGGGGGTAGAGGGCCCCAACCAAATCATTTTGCAGTCTTATTGCTTAATATTTTTGTACTTATGATATCCTGTGAAAGTTAACATCAAAGACATTCTTAAAGGGTAAAGCTCCTGGGAGCTGTGTGAGGAGAAAACTGTTGTTTATATGTAGCAAACCCATTCCCAAATCCTCTTCTAGCCTTTTTTATGAGCCAGGGCTTCTCAAATTTTAGAATTCATAGAGACTCCCTTGGGGCAGAATGTTAAAAATGTAGATTCCTATGACTCCCCTTGGATCTGCTGAATCAGAGTCTGGCATGGTTTGGTTGACTCACTCATCCTCTTAACAAAACAGCCCAGATGAATCCCAGTTGTCTACACTTTGCTTCTCAAAGTCTTGTCCAAGGATTAGAAGAATCAGCGTCACCTGGGAGTTTGTTAGACAAGCAGAATCTCCGACTTCTTCCTACGTCACTGAATCAGAATGTGAACTTTTTTTTTTTACTATAGTTGACATACTGTGTTATATTAGTTTCAGATGTATAACATATTGGTTCATCAAGTTTATACATTATGCTGGGTTTACCACAAGATGGTTTAGCTACCATCTATCTACATATATCCCTATTACAACATCATTGAGAATATTCCCTATGCTGTGCCTTTTATTCCTGTAACTTGTTCATTTTATAAAAAGCCTGTATCTCTCACTCATTTTACCCATTTTGCCCAACCCCCATCCTTCTTCACTGTGGCCGCCATTGATTTGATTTCTGAATTTACAGGTCTAATTCTGCTTTTAGTTTTTTAATTCATTTTGTTTTGTTTTGTTTTATATTCCACTTAGTGAAATCATGGAGTATTTTTCTTTCTCAGTCTGACTTATTTCACTTAGCGTAATACCCTCTAGGTACCATCCATATTGTCTCAAATGGCATGATCTCGTTTTTTGTTTGTTTGGTTTTGGCTGCATAATATTCCATTGTATATGTATACCACATTTTCCTTGTTCATTTAGTCTGTTGATAGACACTTAGGTTGCTTCCATGTGTTGGCTATTATAAATAATGGTACAATAAACAGAACTGCATATATCTTTTTGAATTAGTGTGTTTGTTCACATCTGAACTTTTAACAATACTCTTATTAGATATTTGCGCATTAAAATTTGAGAAGCTCTCTACAGACCACAGTTTGAGAAACACTGCAGTATAATAAAAGAGCCACCATGTCACTTATATTACCAGCTATAGATTTCATTTCTTCCTTCTCAGTTCTAGGTCTTGCAGTACCTGATGAATATGGATTTTTTTTTTCTAGATACTAAATTACATGCTACATAAATGATTTTTAAAAATTTTTTAATGTTTTATTTATTTCTGAGAGACAGAGATAACATGAACAGGGGAGGGTCAGAGAGAGAGGGAGACACAATCTGAAACAGGCTCCAGGGTCTGAGCTAGCTGTCAGCACAGATCCCCATGCGAGGTTCGCACCCACAAACCTGAGATCATGATGAAAGCTGAAGTCAGATGCTCAACTGACTAAGCCACTCAGGCGCCCCAAATTATTCTTGCCAAAACTGCTATGTAGGACATTATGTTAAACTTCCCATTATAACTTTTAGAAAGATTTAAGTAAAGATTAGGCACTACGTCTCCTTTATCCTACTGTGTTAAAGAAAAGAAATTATTCATTACTGTTGTTAAAAATGATAAAAGAGACCTTATTCAAGAGAAACTACTGCAGTGGGATTTTACAATAGGAGAGAAAGATTGAGATCAATTACAAATAGAGCAAGGACAAGTAGAGATATATAGCCAAGAAAAAGGATAAGGGTCAGTGGATGGTAAATTACTAGGAGGAAACATCATGGCTAGGGGAATCTTTCCTAGACCAACTTAATAGGATTCTTGCTGAAGGCAGGCTGCAGTGATGAGGAGGGTGGTGGATGAGGAATTTGATCAGATCTACAGAGTGATAATATACCAAGGTAAGGAATTTAACTAAACTCTTGACTCAGCAGGTTTCTTGCTAACACTGGACTAAAGGCTAAGGAAAGAGGCCAAAGTTGGGGCCAGGTCAAAAAGATGACTCAGAGGAGCCTGACTCAAATTTGGTTAAGGAAAGAGAATTTGGCAGATATTGCATATATGTTTTAAAGCCTTCTGTATGTTGAGGAATTTTAAAAGCCATGCTAATTTCCTGCTTTCATAGTATTCTGGCTTCTTGGAAATTCTCTGGTCATTTTTCTTACAAAATTTTTTAGAACAGCTTAGTTTTTATTTGTTTGTTTTGCTTTATTTTAGATCAGCTTAATTTTAACCTTTATTGTGGAAAAATCAGATTAAAGTATTATCTTTTAAAATTATCTTTCTAATTTTAATCTTACATTTTAAGTTATGATTGTGATTCCACCATGTATAAGATAACCATTCCCCCTCTCTTAAAAACAAAATATCTACAGATGTGTTTGTAATCATGTACTATAAATTTTAGTAAATTTATTAGCAATTCCTACTTAAATTATTTCATTTATTGTCTATTTCAAAAGTACTATTGAGGAGGAAATGCTTTTCCTGTAGTAGTTCTTTTGGCTGGTCTAAGAATTAAGTTGACATGAGACACAATAACAGGAGACAATTAAATTTAATTACCTATGTGCAGGGAATCCACATAAACATGAGACTCAAAAGATAGTCAGGCAAAATGAGGTATATCTATGCCATCCTGAACTAAGAAGTAGGAGGTAGTAGGCTGGGACATCAAAGGAAAGAAAAACAATTCACAGGAAGGTGAAAATGAAAAGGAGTAAATGTTTGGTAAACAAATATTTGATGGGCCATACAGAAATAATGGAACATAGAGAGGAATTTTAACAAACAGACTTTGCTAATTTTTCTCCCTTTGTGCCACAGCTAGTTTATATTATACTATACTTATCTATGGTGATAGCTCCCTTCCTGGAACAGGTCTTTTATTTAAACTTTTTAGGCAGTTAGTGGTATTGTTGAAGATTCATCTTGAACCTTCTCTTCCAATCAAGGGAATTGGAGAAGATATTTGCAAATGACATATCAGATAAGGGGTTAGTATCCAAAATCTATAAAGAATTTACCAAACTTAACACCTCCAAAAAAATAATCCAATGAAGAAATGGGCAAAAGACATGAATAGACACTTTTCCAAAGAGGACATCCAGATGGCTAACAGACACAAGAATAGATGCTCACCACCACTCACCATCAGGGAAATACAAACCAAAACCACACTGAGACACCACCTCACACTGGTCATGGTGGCTAAAATTAACAACTCAGGAAACAAGAGATGTTGGTGAGGATGAGAGACAGAAATGTGGAGAAAGAAACCCTCTTGCACTTTTGATGGGAATGCAAACTGGTATATCTACTCTGGAAAACAGTGTGGAGGTCACTCAAAAAATTAAAAATAAAATTAGCCTACAACCTAGCAATAGCACTACTAGAAATGTATCCAAAGAATATAGGAGTACTGATTCATAGGAGCACATGTACCCCAATGCTTGTAGAAGCACTATCAACAACAGCCAAATTATGGAAAGAGCCCAAATGTTCATCAACTGATGAATGGATTTAAAAAAAAATGTGGTGTATATAAGTGAAATAAGTCAATCAGAGAAAGGCATATATCATATATTTCCACTCATGTGGAATTTGAGAAACTTAACAGAAGACCACGGGGTAAGGGAAGGAAAAAATAGTTAAAAACAGAAAGGGAGGCAAACCATACAAGACTCTTAAATACAGAGAACAAACAGGTTGATGGGGCTTGCCGTCAAGGGGACAGGGAAAATGGGTGATGGCGTCAAGGAGAGCACTTGCTGGGATGAGTACTGGGTATAAGCAACAAATCACGAGAATCTATTCCCAAAGCAAATAGTACACTGTATACACTGTATGTTAGCTAACTTGACAATAAATTATATAAAAAAATAATAATATTCAGCCTAAAATAATCCACATACCAAAGAGACACATTCTGGGATGGCAAATTTTGCTTCCCTATAGCACCAATCCAAATGAATATGTTGATTTTGAATTAAAACCAAAAGCTTAAGGGGTAATCTACACTTAACTAGAGATGTATTAGTATGAAAAAATAAATATTTTTAAAAAGTGAACTTGCATTTAATACATGCCATAATTTGGCTTGAAAATGAAAAAAACAATAATAAAGTGAAGCAGATTAAGGTATTTCATAATTTGCAAGTCACCCTAAAGAGTTTTGATACAGAATCATCCTGTATGCATTGGCCTTTCATACACAACGGAATGATACTAAATAATAATTTGGAGGATGAAACATCAAGGGATTTAGTACGTAGCTAAATAGTTCACTGAAATCCAAAAAAAATATAGAGAGGTGTAAGTAGATAGAGACTCAGCCTGAGTAATTTTTAGAAGCTGCTAAGAAGGGTGGCCAGAAAGAGGCATGGACGCTGAGAGTAAAAAGGGCTTTTTTTGGATAGAGGAGAAATATCATTAATTATCACTAAATTATTTAATCTGTTCTAAGTAATGTATCTTCTCTTTTCTAACTGGGAGAATAGTCCATGAAAATTTTCACAGAATTGCCTTGCTGCCTCTTCATGCTTTGTAGAGATTTGTGTTTTGGAGATGTGAAGATATGTTGAGTTCTATTTTAAGATATACATTAGTGAGGATATGGATCTTCCTTAGATATTCTTACTTTCATAAACTCATGTGGGTTTTGCTCATGTAAGATTTTTAAAATATGACTATGAAATTCAGTTGTCCTTTAACCTAAAGAGTATGTCTATTATTTTCATGTTGCTACTTTGCAAAGAATACTACTCTATTTTTGCTATATTATTTTATTGTGTTGATTGAAAATCATCATGAAATCATAGATTCAAAAGGGAAATGAGGGTCTTCAATTGTAGTATCTGCCTAGATCTGGAACCCCTCTCCTGAGAGCTTGAACTTCACCCTGTTTAATTCCTGTTATTTCACTGGATGGCTCTACTTGCTGTAGGCTGTTTCTGTTTACTCTTCAATTTTTCTAGTTCTCTGCAGTTTATATGGCTGCTGTGTTTCCTTTGTCAATGTCCTTTTAGTGTTTGAAGATAACTCTCCTATCCCCTTTGTCCTTTAAAAAATTACTTAATCTATGTATCCTGACTTTCTTTCAATCTGTGAATCCTATAATAAAGCACAATAATATAAAGATATGATCTGAAAAGCTCTACTAGTCTGTGGTACTGTTATCTGAATCTGAGTTGTATGCTTTTTTGTAGATTCCATTAACTTCGAGATCACACATTCTGAGATACTGACTCGTAATGTAATTCGTTGGATTTGTATCTTTGTAATTTTATATGCATAGAGTTCTGCTTGTTAATTTATGTTCTGATGAAGTATATTTGTTTAGTTAAATCTGTTAGGAAGTTATTTTATTAACATGTTTAAGTTAAACTTCCTGTGACCTCTTTAACAGAGTTGTATTTAGATCAAATTTTGTTATGCTTGGGAAGAAAGGACTTTTGGTTTTGTCTCTTTTGGAAATGTTTCTCATAAACTAATATGTGGACAGTAGATCACATGTGTCAAGGGCACTGCTAATCATGTAAACATGCAAGTCCTACCAGAATCTACTAATATCAATCATCTATGTGATTAATAAGTTCTCCTGGTAATTTTTTCCTAAAATTTGATAAACTTTAAGAGACTTTACTTATTATCTCAAAAAGATTAGATCAAGATTAAAGGCTACATTCTCAATTAATTATGTTACAAAATAAAATTATACAAATCCAAACCATGAAAGACATGTTGGCTTTAGTAAATCATGTAAAATTTTGATTATCACATAAAACAAGCAAGGCATTTTCTCTCATAGGAATTTTGTCAACCAATATAGTAACCTAAATAAAAAAGACTATCAGACAAAATTAAAGCTTATATAATTATAAATTATACATTTATTAATAATTAGTATTTTATGATTTCTAAAAATACTTTAAGTTTTACATTTTATTGCTACATAAACTTTTACTCTCAGAATTGAAGCAGAAGCTGCTTTAGGTAGGAAAATTGACTTCATAGACTTACATGCCTTTCTCTTTTCACAAATCCCTTTTTAAGCTAGAAGCAATCAGTCTCTCTTTTTATTAAGTCAGAAAAAAAAAAAAGACATTTCTTTCTATGTATTTTTGCCAAAGGGAAAATCTTCTTTATATATTAAATTTGTTTTGCAGACAATTATGCTTCAAGAGGTATTAGAAGAAAGCCCTAGACCTTTGATATAGGATTTATTAGTGTCTATTAATGGAAAGTCCTAGACCTGTGAACTTGTTTTCTAGAATGAACTCCTAGGAAATCTATTTACAAGAGAACTCAGCTGGTCTCTGGGGAAAACAAAGGACAGGCACTGATGCTTATGTATGAAACACTAGAACTAATGTTCTCCAAAGAGAAAATGTAAAGGGGGGGTCACCCTTTATTCTTTACAGGGGTGTTCTGGGTGGACAGATAATTCATATGAAGTTAGTAGACATTTAAGATGTTTGGATCCTGTGATGGGAAACTTCCTGGATTATCAGTGAGGAGAAAGACTGTTGGGTGTGCCTTTTGATTTAGCCACAGGGCTATGTCAGCCCATGTTCTCTATGTTTTTACTAAAATAGAAAGCCACAAATTAGAATAATACTCAATCTTCTCAACATGTCCATCAAAACTGTACATAATATAGCTTCTACCTAGCTTTGTACTATTTTTTTTTTTAACTTACTGTGTTTTAGCCACAGTGACCCTGGAATGTCTTTCTTCTAGCTATTTCTGATCCCCCTTATTATCCTAGGCACTTTACAGATTGACTCCTTCACAACTTTTTTTTTAACTTTCCTTTCTCAGCTCCCATCCCCCACATTTTATAGAGACATAATTGACATCAAACTCTTTGTGAGTAAAAGGTGTACAATGTATTTGTGAGAAATAAGCCCACCAGCCCAATCAAAGGAAGGATGCAGTCGGAGACTTAGAATACAGTGAAGCAAAGCTTTAATCAACATTCTTGCAAGAGAGGGTGCCTGATGGACAAGCACCCTGGGGATGTTATGGCAGACTAGCATGCAAGTCCCTCCCCCGGTTCCTCACTGGCTGAGTACTGCAGAGATTATAGCCTTACCGGAGACTGCCTATGCCCATTTAAGGCAAAAAGTAGTCTGGAATGTACATTCCCTGAGGTGACGTAGACTTTTAGTTCCTCCTCCCTTTGATTTTGGTGCATCCTCATTGCAAAGCCCACCAAAATAATCCCATGAAATAGAGAGGGAAACAAAACCAGGAAGTGAAGTGTCTAAGTGTTTGGGTCTCCATTGTGTGTGGGGTAGGGGGTTCATATATATTTCCAATAGGTTGTAAACCTACTGTTAACAAGACAGCACAGCTTTCATTTGGTATTTCCAAAAATGAATTATCTCCCTTACTTCTCACATATTGACTTGATGAATTAATATTACAAAATGATTAACACAATAGCATTAGCTAACACCTCCATCATGCCACATAATTACCTTTGATTTTTTGTCGTGAGAACACTTAAGATCTACTCTCTTAGCAACTTTCAAGTATATAATACTTGAATACTATAATTACCCTGCTATACATTGCATACCTAGAACTTATTTAACGTTCTACTGGAAGATTATAGTCTTTGATCAATGTCTCTCCATTGCCTCCACCCCCACCTCCTGATAACCGCCTTTCTAGTCTGTTTCTAGGAGTTCACTACTTGTCTTTCTCGTCTCTGTTTCTAGGAGTTCAGTATTTGTCTTTCTAATCCCTGTTTCTAGGAATTCACTATTTGTCTTATTTTACTTATCATTAGGCCTTCAAGGTCCATCTTTGATATCATGAATGGCAGGATGTCCTTTTTTCTCATGGGCGAATAATATTCATATATATATATTCTTTGTCCTTTCATCCATTTTTCACTACTTAGGCTGTTTCCATGTTTTGACTATTGTAAATAACACTTGACTACTGTAAATAATACTGCTATGAAGATGGGGGCACAGATATCTCATCTACCCAGGGTTTTTATTTCCTTTTAATATATTCCCAGAAGTGAAATTGCTGGATCATATGATATTTTATTTTTAATTTTTTAAAGAACCTCCATACTGTTACATAGTGACTACCAATTTATGATTGGTTTATACCAACAGTATATGAGGGTTCCCTTTTCTCTACATCATCATTAGCACTTGTTATCTCTTTTATTTTTCATGATAGCCATCCTAACCAGTGTGAGATAATATCTCATTGTGGTTTTGATTTGCATTTCTCTAATGATTAGTGATTTTGAGCACCCTCTCATTTATATGCTGGCCATTTGTAAATTTTTTTTTGGAAAATTGTCTATTCAGGTCCTTTGTCTATTTTTTAATCAGATTTTTTTTCTGTTCAGTTGCATGAGTTCTTTATATATTTTGGATGTCAATCCTTTATCAAATATATGATATGAAAATATTTTCTCCCATTCTGTAGGTTGCATTTTCATTTTGTTGATGGTTGTGCAGAGCTTTTTACTTTGATGTAGTCCCACCTGCTTATTTTTGCTTTTCTTGTCTTTACTTTTTAGTGTCAAATCCAAAAATTCATTACCCAGAGTAATGTCAAGAACTTTATTTTCTACATTTTCTTCTGGGAATTTTATGGTTTCAGGTCTTACATTAAAGTGTTTAATTCATGTTGAGTTGAATTTTGTGTATGGTGTAAGATGGGAGCCCAGTTTCTCTTTTGCATGTGGCTGTCCAGATGGTCTCAATACCATTTATTGAAGAGACTATCCATTTCCATTGTCTATTGTTGATTTTTGTTTTTGTTATAAATTAATTGACTCTATATACATCATTTACTCCTGGGCACCCTATTGTGTTTCTTTGATCTGTGTCTGTTTTTATGTCAATACCATACTGTTTTGATCTCTATAGCTTTGTAATATAGATTAAAATCAGTAAATATAATGCCTCCAGCTTTGCTCTTTATCAAGATTGCTTTGACTATTTTGAGGTCTTTTATGGTTTCATACAAAAGGATCTGGATGTCTGTTTCTTTCTCCAGCTTAGGGAAGTTTTCAGCTATTATTTCTCTGAGTGAGCTTTCTGACCCTTTTCTCCTTCTAAGACCCCTATTGTGTATATAATAATGATTTCCCAGAAGTTCCTTAGACTATTGCTCTTTTTCATTCTTTTAAATTTTTGCTTCTCTGATGGGATGAATTTCTCTGCTTTGTTTTTGAGTTTGCTAATTAATTTTTCTGTTTCGTGTATTCTGCTATTGCACCTCCCTATTGAATTTCTGGTTTGTTTATTGAACTTTTTGTTTGTTTATTTATTTTGAGAGAAAGAGTGCATGAGCAGGGGATGAGCAGAGAGAGAGAAAAAGAGACAGAGAGAATCCCAAGCAGGCTCCATGCTATTAACATGGAGCCTGACATGGGGTTGATCTCAGAAACCATGAGGTCATGACCTGAGCTGAAATCAAGAGTTGGATGCTCAACCAACTGAGCCACCCAAGTACTCTGCTTATTGAACTTTTTAGCTCTGTTATTTCTGTTTGATACTTTTTAATATTTTATATCTCCTTATCAGAGTTCTCACTTTGTTCATGCATTCTTCTTCTGAGCTTGGTGAGCATCTTTATGACCATTATTTTGATTCTCTATAGGTCTGTTTCTATAGTTTCATCTTGGTTTTTGCTTGTTTGGAACATATTCCTCTGTTTCTTCATTGTCCTTGATTCTTTGTGTTGGTTTCTGTGTATTAAACGAGACAGCCACCTCTCTGATTCTTGAGAAAGTGGTGTCGTGTAGGAGAAAAACCTTGTTAATCAGCACAGCTCTGGTTGACTTTCAAACCAAGGCTTCTTCTTGATCTTACCTGCTCTCAGTAGCTTTAGGGTGTGCCACAATGTAGCAGTGACCTAAAAGGATGGATTGTACTCAGTACCTCTACAGGTGAACTGGAAGTTGGAGACTCAGAAAACAGCTAGGGAAGTATATCATTAGGCCTCTTCCTGAGGGAAACTGGAAGGTATTTTTGCCTTCTTCCACTGTTCTGGACTAGGGTATATTGCTGTTTGGGAGGGATGGGGCTATGCTTCTGGGCCCATTAAGACTTTGTTTGCTACAATCTTATTGGATCACTGAATAGAAGCCCCATTGGCTATCATAGCTAGACCATTTGGGGACTCTTATCTTGGGTAGCAACTGCTAAAGCTGGGTGCAGAAGTGTGCAAAGTATTCTTCCAGGGAGGTACTAGGGACTTGGGGCAGGCAAGAGAGAGAGATGTCCACCCAATTCCCCATTCTCACACTCAGGTGAGGCTCAGAGTTAAATGCATCCTAAATTAGAAGCCTAACCTTCTGGTAGCAACACTGACTTATTTTTTAAATGTTTATTTATTTATTTTGAGAGGGGACTAGGGCAGAGAGATTGGGAAAGAGAGAATCCTAAGCAGGCTCCATGCTATCAGCACAGAGCCCAAGGCAGGGCTTGA
This sequence comes from Hyaena hyaena, assembly GCF_003009895.1. Classification (NCBI taxonomy): domain Eukaryota; kingdom Metazoa; phylum Chordata; class Mammalia; order Carnivora; family Hyaenidae; genus Hyaena; species Hyaena hyaena. The sequence goes on along the minus strand of NW_024081108.1, from coordinate 8,396 downwards.
TATCAGAAACCTTGACACCAAGCCTTGAGCCAAAATCAAGTCAGGTATTTAACCAACCAAATCACCCAGGTGCCCCATGGTATCAGCTTTTAAACTATGAAGATAGATCTTATTTAGGGAAAGACTGGAAACTGGCCATTTTTTGCCTGTTCCCTCTGCACTCAGCCCTGGGGTGACAGCTGCAGAGAATATTTGCTCCTGTTTACTTCTTCTTTGTTTGCTATGGGTTCTTGGGTCTCATGGACGTAAGCCCCATTTGCTTTCACAGCTAGGTGTTTTAGGGGCCTATTCGTCAAATGAGAATCTTTAAAGTTGGGGTGCTAGATGTGTAGACCAAACCCTTTGCTCTTCAGGGAGAAGCTGGGAGTTGTGGTGCTATGCTGGGGATGGTGTTTATGGCAAGACTGTATCTTAGCCTTTCCTACCCATTACAATGTGGCATTTTCTCATTTACCCAATGTAGAAGTTACTCAGCTAGTGTCTGGATTTCTTTCAGAGGTAATTGTTCCATGTATAGCTATTCACCTCGTGTGCCCACAGGAAGAGGCAAGTCAGGAACTCCCTGTAATGCCATCTTTAAATGTCTTCAGTGTCTTTATAATGTCTCTTTCATGTCTTCAGTGTCTCTTCTCAACTATAAATTCCTCAGAGAGCCTTTTCCTTTGAATTCAATCTAAGGTAGCTTCTGTGTGTCACCCTATAATATTTTATTCATAGTATTAATTACTATTTATAATTTTATTTATTGGTTTTATTAATTAATTTATTTAATTATTTCCTTTCTCCCTCTACTAGTGCTTAGACAGTAAAACCTTGGATTGAGAATAACTTGGTCTGTTAGTGTTCACAAGACGAGCAAATATTTCTAATAAGTTTTAACTTGATAAACAAGCAATGTCTTGTAATGTGAGTAGTACGTGATGCCAAATGTCCCATGATCACAACTGAGCCAATGGCCTTGAAATTTGCTTTGATATACAAGTGCTTTTCCAGAAAATATTATGCTTGCAAGCCAAGGTTTTACTATATTTATTATATATTTTTATAATATATAGTTCAATAAGTGACTCATTCTCTCCATCCACAAGTTTGAGTTTTTATATATATGTATGTGTGGGTGTCTCATATGTCTCATACGTGTATATATGAGACACCCACACATACATATATATAAAGACACACACACACACTTTATATGAGATACACACACACACACACACACACATATATATATTTCTCAGAGAGAGACATATTGTGGAATATTTTCTATGTAGAACCCTAACTGATGGATGGAGAAAATGAGTCCTCATTGAACTCTACTCTTTAGTCTTTCAATATATGGATAGGAAAGAAATTATAAAAAAATTAACAATAATTTAAAATTTTAGTTTTATTAGAAGATATTATTTAAGAATTTTCTAATAATTTCATATATAACCTCTGACCTGGAAATTCTAGCATTGTAGTTAAACAGATTTTTATGTTATTTTAATTCAGTAGTAGTAACTTAATTACTTTATTCAATATAAATATATTTAGTGATTTTAGTGAGTTGAAATGGCATGGTTCAAAATATATGAATATAAAAAATTGTTAATGTTTATTTTATTTTTGAGAGAGAGAGAGAGAGAGAGGGCAGGAGTGAGGGAGAAGCAGAGAGAGAGGGAGACAGCCCATCTGAAGTGGGCTCTGTGCTGACAGCAGAGATACTGATTCACAGCTTGAACTCACAAACCAAGAGGTTATGACCTGAGCTGAAGTCAGACACTTAACCGACTGAGCCACCCAGGTGACCCCCAAAATATATTTTTAAATATTGTCAGATTCCTTAAATTTGCAGCATACCCATATTTATAGTTTAAATTTTCATATGGCTCAAAAAGATTGTTAAAAAGCATTAATTTTTTTTATTTATTTTACCACCAAATAAATCAACATTGTATTCCTTTTAGTTCAAAGAAATTTTTTATATATTATTTCTGAGAGAGAGGGAGAGAGTGAGAGAGAGCGTGAGCAGGGGAGGATCAGAGAGAGAGGGAGACACAGAATCCGAAACACGCTCCACCTCTCAGCTGGCTGTCAGTCCAGAGCCCGACGCGGGGCTTGAACCCACCAATGACGAGATCATGACCTGAGTCGAAGTCGGACACTCAACCGACTGAGCCACCCAGGCGCCCCTATATATTTTTAAATATCATGACTGCATTTTTTAAAACAGTAACAAAGCAGAAATATTTCTCTTTCTTTGATGATTTAAAGTAGTATTCAAAAGAAAATGGAATAACCTGCTTTGTTACCAGACACTTAACCAAAATAAAAGTTTCCTTTCATCAAACTTGAAAGATATGTTAAAATATAATGTAGATTACTTGTACTCATTTTAGTGTAGGAAGAAAATGGAACATATCTAAAGGAGTGATAGAAATGATTTGTTACACAAAAAGTGTGCTTGTACTAGATTAGATTTGATTTCTTATGCTTGTTACTAAAACAATTGATAAGAGAATAAATTTAATTTTCATATAAAAGATATACATTTAAGTATGCTTTATAATAACGAAATGTATGTTTTGACAAAGTTCAAGAAGTATTTGAATTTTTTATAACTATTCATCTTACTGATTATATTTTCTTATAGAATTTAGCGATATAGGTAGTCACATAGTCAGAAAAGTGTGTATTAAGTACTTGAAAAGTACTATTTATAGAATGAATAAATAAAATAATGAAGAAAATAAGCTCCTATCTTCAACTTAATATCTATACTCTTAGAATATTAAAATTTTGTGAATGGAAATATATTTATCAAATTATATTTTTCTGTTATCTTTATAATTTTTAAATTAATTTTATCAAGGTATAATTTATATATAATGAAAAACATTTTAGAAATACGGTGTGATAAATCTGGCAAATGTAAACACCCATGTAACCATCATTTTAACCAAGATAAATAGCATTTCCTTCATGCCAAAATATTCCCTATGTTCCTTTGCAATCTTCTCCCCTTTATTGCCCCAAACAAGAAATCCTCTGATACCTGACATTGTAAAGATGCAGTTCATGATCTCTAGCTTCTTTCTTTCTTTTCTGAAGTTGACAGTTACTCTTGTTCTGTTGCATACAAAGTGCCCTTTTTTCTCTGATATCAGATATTCTCTTTTATATTGTTTATACAATTATTATGAACCTTGGTGATGTTGCAGGTTCAGCTTGCTTTAGATTTGTTGAACTTTTTGGGTCTTAACATTTATATTCATGAAAATTGTAAAAATTCAGCTTTTATTTATTCAAATATGTTTATGTTCCACTCTACTTTTCCACCTGAGATTACAATTACACCTGTGTTAGACTGCTAGATGTTGCTCTAAATGTTACTGCAACTCTGTTATTTATTACCTTCTTTTTTTTCCTCTTTGGGCTTTACCTGAACAATTTTTATTACCCTGTCTTTAATGTCTCCAGTTTTTTCTTTTGCATTAATGTTTGTATTGAAACTGCTTATGATTTCTTGAGTTCTTTTAGCTGAGAGTTTATATTTTATAGTTTTAAGTCAAAATGAGGGAAAAATTGACTATTGTTTAAATCTTGTCCCACTTTTTTCCTAATTATCTATACAGTTCCTTTAAGTCCTTGACTATAATTATAATGACTCTTTAAATGTCCTTAGTGTGTCAAATATATCAGCTTAGACATTTCTGGGTTTATTTCTACTGGCTGATTTTTCCCCCATGTAATGGATCACATTTTCTTGCATATTCACATATACGGTAATCTTTCCTGGATACTGAACATTTTGACTATTATGTTGTTTATTACCTTGATATTGTTGTTTGTCTTCAAAAAGTTGTTGAAGGTAATACTGGCAAGCTAATTTACTTGTGGATCGTAAATATATTATATATAATTTTTGAAAATGTTTAAAGCCTTTTTTAGCTTAAGAATAGCCTTTCAAGTTTCTATTCCTATTATTGAGGCCCCATACTACGTATTCTCCTAAATGCCCCAAGTGTTCAACAAAATCTCTACACTGTGGTTTGTCTGAACTTAAACTTCTCTTAGTCCTGTGTAATCTTTGGGAAATATTCAGGCTATCTCCCCAGTTATTATTCTTTGTACATGTTTATGGAGTTTTACCATATGTATACACAGATTTCTATTTAGAGAAAGATTCAAGAGAACTCTTTTGCAGAGTTTTGGAGCTATTTTACTTTCCAATTTTCTGACTCTCAAATTCTAGCTGCCTCAGACTCTCTAACTGCACTGTCAATGTCCTCAGCTCAGTGAGCCCACTATCCTTTAATTGGGTTTTTCCTCTTTGTGCTGGAGTTCAGTTAATGCCTCCAGATAGAAGACCACGGACTTACAAGGTTAAATTTGTTTGTTTCCCAGCACTCAACTATCACATTCCAATTTTGGCTAGTTTCCAGTGTATGCAAACAGTGGTTTAACCTACTTTGGAATTAGCCTATTACCAGTTACTACCCATTCACTTTATTTTTTGTTGAAGTATATTCATACAAAAACCTTTGAATTTTTGTTTTATATATTCTTATATAAATCAAATATCAGGTTTATAATTTTGGTTTGTTATTTATATCTATGTCATTGTCACTGAAATGTACAAATTATTTTTAGAACAACTGTGCATAAATATAACCATTCTATTGCAAGAGAAAAAAATGATAGATCAGTTGGCTGTTGAAAACTTCCATCTTTAAATACTTATAACTCTTCCAGTAAGTGATAATCCTTTACTTAAATATTTTCAATGTTTAAATCTTACTGCAATTGCAATTTTTGAGGGAAAAAAACCAGAGAAAATAGATATTTTCAAGTGGCAGTAAATTATATTAAATAATAGTAAATATATCACATAGATGCATAAATGAAAAAATACTTATAGTTGGGTTTCCTAAAGCACATCACAGTACAAATCAGTGTAAAATGGTACAGTGGTACAAATATTCATCCTTTTGTAAATTATATCTTTAAAGAATCACTTAGTAATTTGGAGAGAAATGAATCATTTCAATAATGTTGTTTTAGAAAATATAGAAAGATCCCTGATGAAATATAGTTTAATTGTTAAATAAATTTTATATAATGTACATGTTCTATATAAAGTCAGCTCTATAATTTGAAAGTCAGCTTGCTGTTCCACTCAACTTTTTAGTGGCTGAAGTTTAATTCTTAAAAAGGAAAAATATGAACACAGGCTTCTACCTAAGAAGAACAAAACAAATTCTCAGAGTGAAGATTCAGTTCATAATTCTCAGAGTGTTAGCTTGCTTCAGCTCAGATATTCAGTGATTGGTTGCACAAACTTTTCCAGAAACTCAGAAGTGGAAACAAGATGACCCTTAGTAGAAGGAATCTCAGAAGGTAATGCTCTAAAAGAGAGGGTGTTGTTGGATGAGGGATATGTTGGTCCTCCCATTTAAAAACAGTGATAATGAACTAGCTGTTTTGAATCCCATTAAAATAAAATGCTTAAGAAAAGAGCATTGCTGATCTTTTGAGTTTCAACAAAACAGTGAGTAAGAAGCAAGGCATCATTAATGTGAACAGAAGGTAATAATAAATTAAGGAAGATTATACAGGAAACTGCCTATAAATTGAGAAAAAGAATCACACCAATACAACACCAAATAGATCTTGCTCATCACAGAAATTTTGAAATTTGCTCTCAAGACAATTAGATAACACTGAAAAAATATGGAGGTTTGTTTATTCAGTGTTGTAAAGACCACCAACCAAAAAGGAACAAGTCTGTCATAACTTGACACATTGAATAGTTGGCAGCCAAGTTTACCTTAATTATTTTTGCTTCATATTTTACTCGAGTTTATATTATAAAATAAATAGATCTGTTGCATATCTTGCTATAGTTTAACTTTTCTAGTATGCTGTGCTGTTTCCCTGGAGTCTCCACTGCCTACTCCTGTCACCAGAATGTTATTACTTTTTGGATGCAGGATCAGCAAAGGCCTCTTCATTCAGACAGTCTTCCTGTCCCCTGAACCCAAGTCTGATTCTTTCTCTGGAGACTGAGATGTCTTATCTGAGTTTAATTATGTCCTCATTATGTGATTATTTTAATCTTGTTTGTGTCCCTTATTTTTATTGTAAGCCCCATGCCCTCAGGATCTGTATCTGTGTTTGTCACTGTATTGTCAATATCTGGTGCAGTGACTAGTGTTGAATGGATGACCATAATTTGTTGTTGGATGAAGTAAGACAATTACTTCAGCCAAGAAAGGACACACTCACTGACCAATAATTTTTTTTTCTGTTATGTTAAACCATATTTTCCCAACTTCTCCAGTTATGCAATGGAATCTTGAGAAAAATCAAATAATTACATAGTAAAGTATGTTGCTACCTTTTTCTAATAAATAATTATTCCTTTAAAGACTGTGAAGTCTAATAAACAATTTTTTGACTGTCCCCTCACCCTTTACTATAACTAATTTGCTTATAATCACCAATTATATTTTACATAGCATCGTCGAAGACTTGGGAAGGATATTAAAAGAACTCATATTTATTGAGCATCTATCATGTGCTTTCTAGACCTTCATATAATAATTGTTTTACTTAGTCTTTATAATTGACCTAGAAAGTATGTATATATGGCCTCTTCCTTCATAGAAGATGAAAACGAGACTAAGTGTTTAAAACATTTACCTAGCTGGTAAGTAGAAGAGTCAATATTACAGTCTGAATGTATCTTATACCAAAGCTCCTGCATACTCTTTCCACTCTTCTAGAATATTGAACTAAATTTTTTGTTCTAAAAATTTTAGATTACGTTTCTGAAGCCATAAAATAGTAGGAAAATGTCAAGTACCATGTGCTATTTATACAGTGGATAAAAATGCCTTGCATTTTTGCATTTTGTAATGCCTTGCATTACATTAAAGTTGTACTTTAGAGCAGCATGACATTTAAATTGTTTGACTAGCTTGCTTCTTTGAACTACTTCACTATGGTGGAGAAACTCTTCCATTCACGTGTAGCAAACATCTTAGGTGGTATAAGAGTATATGGTATTTTAAGAAATTAATATTGTAATACCATAGTTGAAAGAAACTATGAATCATTATTCTTTTCAAGCTTCTGGCTTGAATCCTAAGGTGGTTTGCATTTTTTAGTATAGATGGGTCAACAGCTTCCTTAAACTTAAAACGCCTACAAGCCATACCAATATTTCATTTATTTTTCAACTGTCCAACCAAAATTTCTGCCAAAATAATTTAAACCTTTTCATTATCCATATATAACAGAAATCACCAACTTCTGTGTGTGTGTGTTTAAATCATCCCTCTTCTCTGAGCTAATATTACTTAAGATAAGACAAAGACTGCATGTCACCTGCAGGATGGTTTGTCAAGTTTCTTTATTAAAATTTATGTCATTATACATTATTCAAGTCTCAGTAGTGACCCTTAAGGTAAGTATATTTATAGCTTTTATGATAACATATTAAATTCAAGTAGCTAATAATAGAGAAAAAATCACTCCAACAGTTTACTATGCAACTGTTTGATTTTCCACCAGATTCCATTGTAAAACTGGAGGCTATGAAAAATGTTTAGCTACTTGAAATTATAAAAGTTTGTAGGCCTATAAAGTAAATATCCTAAAAAAGAAATTATATACCAAACAAAAACTAATAATCTTTATGCCAAAGTAGTAACATTTTTTAAAATTTCAGTGCAAGAGAAACATGGAAATATAATTATACTACTAGTGATTCAGTATGTGTTTTGACACTGACAATCTTTTCCTATTTTAGCGGTAGCATCAAATTATTAAATGAATCAAATGCATCAAACTACTTTTTTGTGTATACACTACTTAATCAGATATTCATAATTTTATTAGGTTTTACTATTATTCGCCCCCACCCCCATGGATGTAGGAAGAGTCAAGTAAAAAAAAAAATCATATTTTTCTTATCACAGGCGATAGCAAAGTTCAGGCTTTATTTATTTATTTTTTTTTACAAATAGTTTATTGTCAAATTTGTTTCCACATAACACCCAGTGCTCATCCCCACAAGTGTCCTCCTCCATGCCCATCCCTACTCCCCCCCACATCCATCAGCTCTCAGTTTTTGTCAGCATTCAAGAGTCTCTCATGGTTTGCCTCTCTCCCTCTCCCCCACCATTTCCCCCCTTCTCCTTCCCCTTGGTCCTCCGTCAAGTTCCTCCTAATCCTCCTATACGTGCAAACATATGATATTTGTCCTTCTCTGTCTGACTTATTTCACTCAGCATAACACCCTCAAGGTCCATCCATGTTGCTACACATGGCCAGATTTCATTGTTTCTCATTGCCATGTGGTATTCCATGGTATAGATAAACCACATCTTCTTGATCCATTCATC
>NW_024081107.1:1372451-1517360 GCF_003009895.1 Hyaena hyaena | reverse complement strand
AAAACTGAGGACTGATGGATGTGGGGGGGAGGAGGGATGGGCATGGAGGAGGACACTTGTGGGGATGAGCACTGAGTGTTATGTGGAAACTAATTTGACAGTAAACTATTTGTTAAAAAAAAAAAAAAAAAAGACTTGATTCCTGACTTAAGGCCTGTCCACATTCTTGTGGGAGAGATTTTCTTATAAACAAATGTTATCTTTAGAGCCAGGATACAACATTCATAGGACAGTGATAAAAATTACTAAGTACTTTACATGCATTTTTTTTCTTCAAGTTCTTTCAACTATTATACCCATTTAATAGATGAGACAGATAAGGAAATCAAGGCTCAGTGAAGTTAAGAGACTTTACTAAGAGTATTTCCACTATTAGGAATGGCTTAGATGGGATAGACTTTAGGCACTGGGATCCTTGTAAGGAAATTATTGCAAAGGTTCGTGATGGTGTGGGTTTGAATTTAGCAGATGCTATGGGCATAATGGGTAGGACAAGCCTCAATATACTGCCTTGCCTATATTTCCCTTTTAAAAGGTTCTTTCTACAACCCTCTTTCTCATAAATCACCATGTTAATACAGACTGTTAGTTATTGGATTGAGAACAGATGCTTAACATTTGTGACAACATGGATGAACCTGGAAGCTAAGTGAAATAGGTCAGACACAGAAGGATAAATACTCCATGGTGCTGCATATAAGAAGAATCTAAAATAGTCCAACCGAGAGAAGTAAAGGGTAGAATGGTGATTGCCAGGGGGTTAGAGAAGGGGGCAATGGGAGATATTAGTCAAAGATACAAAGTTTCAGTTATACAAGATTAAAAAGTTCTAGAGATACTGATATTATACTGTCTATAATTAATAATACTGAATTATATACTTCAAAATTTTAGAGAGTATATTTTATGTTAATTGTTCTTATTACACACATGTAATAATACTAATAAGTAAAGAGAGCAAGAGAACACTTTTGGAAGTGATGGGTATGTTTATGTCATAGATTGTGGTAATGGTTTCATGGATGTATATGTATCTCCAAACTCATCAAGTTGCATACATTACATAAATATAGGTTTTTATATGTCAATATTTCAGTAAAATGGTTTAAAAATAATGAGTGCTTAATTTAAGAATAGCCCAACTATAGATCTGACTAATGAGTCAGTCCTAATTACTAATGAGATAGTCCTGCAAAATAGCCAGAAAAAAATCATGGCAAAAAAGCCTTTGCCAGGAGATGTGGTTGAACAATTAGATCTTGTGACTTAAGGTATTATTTGTTCTTGAGACATAGAGAAAGAGTTAAATATTCAGAAGCTGGAGTGAAAATTGAGTGAACAAAGAGGGTAAAGTAGTCACTATGGGGTAGACCAGTGGGCTGTGATCACTGAACTCCTGATGGCAAGACACTGTGGTCACTAGAGGCATATTGGATCCTGAATGAACTTCACGTTCCCTAAGCAAGTTCTGATCACTTCAAGCCTCGCTTTGTGGCCAAATCCCATGGTTAAGATTCACATCATCTTCTATCCCTACATGTTATCCCCTAAATCCTATTCACCTGAAGTAAACCAAAACTGCTAATCTAATATTTGTGTTAACAGTAGGACCCAAATTTGGAAAATTTTCAGTTTTTATCATTATTGGTTATTTTAAAAGCTATAATTATTGGAAAAGAAAAGGCCACTACATTTTGCAATAAACCACACAAAACCAAATCTGACACATGTGGTTTCAAACCATTCAGAGTTTGAATTTCCAGCAAAATGAAGAAGGCAATAGACTAAAAACATACCAGAGAATATAACAACTAGAAACAGTGTAAAGTGGAAAATGCACCACAAGAAATTAAAGGAACTAGTATGGTTTGGAGAAAGCACAATTGAACTCTGCAGGAACTGCCTTTGTTTCTCTCTCTTAACATGTATTTGCTACTGCAGATTAATAGCTTCCATTTGGGGAAGAAATGGCCCTGAATCATTGTTCCATTTTAGGAACCACAGGTGTTGTTGTACACATTGTTTATAACCTTAGGGATGAATAAAAAAACAAAACCTAACCAAAAAAAAAAAAAAAAAGAAAGAAAGAAAGAAAATAAAAGAAAAAAGACAGTGACCATGGACCTGAATGAGCTTTGCCAACATTTCCTTCCTGGTCATTCCTACACATCAGACACACAATGGCATGATAATAAGCACAAAGTTCCACTGCCTATGTGGAATGCCAGTTTTAAACAAGAGTGAGGACATGAGTGTGTATATGCATGTGTATGTGAAAAAGAATAAAAAAATTAATGTGACTAATCTACTCATGTCTTGCATATTAAGTAACTTTCAGAATTCACCTCATGGAAGGGGCCACTAGTTCTGAAGAATGTAGATTAATAAGCCTCCTTGCTTAAAAAATGAGCTTCAATATTTGTGCGAATCATAGAGTCAAAAGAAAAAATCGATGGGCTATCGACTACTGGGGATGATCACATTCATTTTGCCTTTTGTGGTTGGTGAAATCCATGCTGCAATTACAGAGACAGGCTGGCAGCAAAGAGCCTCAGTCGGGCTTTCAGCTCCACATTAATCCAAAACTCCCCATTTTAATGCAGATATAGATTGCTGCGAGTCAATAGCTGACTGCTTGAATTGTGAAGTAGCAGTTCCAGGAGGCTCTGGCAGGCCAGAGCTTACAGTATTTGGGAATTTCAAAGCTTTGCTGTGTGAACTAGTGTAGCTAAGGCTTGAGGGGAGGTGCAGTTGTGCTGATGTTGTTGAAAAGATCAGTCTTTGGGATCTAAAACACAGATTATAGCAAATTCAAGGTGGGTGGGTCATAGAATCGTAAGATTGTAGAGCTGGGAAGGACCTCAGAGGTCACCTGGTCAGACTCTTTCCTTAAAGATGAGGAAATTGAGGTCCTTAGAGGTTAACTAACTTGCATGTGGTTACACAGCTAGTCTGCAGAGGACCCTATACTGGAAAAAGATGTATCCTCCTGGGCTTCCTGTTACTCTAAATAGGCCATGAAAAAATAAAAATTCATTTTATTTACTAGAGCACACACATGTGCACATGCAATAGATGCTTCACTGAATAGGTTTCCTTTAATCCATTTTTAATATTCAGCAATCCATTAAATACAGTACTGAGGAAATCCTTTTCATCACTAGGAGTATCTATGTGGCTATGCCAACATAAAAAATAACTGTAACATGTTACAACTGTGGAAAAGGTGAGATACTGTGTTTGAAGTATTAAAGGAGGCAAAATTTTTTAAAATATGTTTTGTAAGTGGTAAGACACTATGCTTATGTTAGAGTAAAGGGCTATTTTAAGGCACACTTTTTGGGGGCAGTTTTCTATTTCATGCAGCATTATTACTTACATCAAACTAGACTGTGAATGCATTGAGAGAGATGAATAGTATCTTTCATCTCTTCATCATCAGCAAATAGCATAGTGCTTGGCATGCAGTAGATGCTTAGTAAATATTTGCTGAATATTGAACATTGTATATCTAAATTCATATAATAAGCCCTTGCACTCAAACTGTGGTCTGTGGTCCAGCAGTATTGACATTGTTTGGGAGTTTTTAGAAATGCAGAATCTCGGACCCCATGCCAGACTCATTGAAGCAGAACCTGCATTTAACAGGGTACTTAGCAGGCTCATTAAAGTCTGAGATACCTTGCAGTAAGCTATGCTGAACCAAGTTTCTAATTGCTCAGACCTTTATTACAATGAGTTTAGGTGTAAAGTCTGCATACGAAATAAAAATCCTGAGTGGTCAAAATTATCCCTAACTGAATGGCCCTAAAATCATCCACACACAATGAAAGGACAGTGTGTCAGTGTGTGTGTGTGTGTGTGTGTGTGTGTGTGTGTGTGTGTGTGTGTGTTGTCTCTTAGTTAACTGATGGAACAGTAAGTGGGTTTACCTTTCCCATCTCATTCGTAATAGGAGTGTGTTTACAAGCAGAATGACACCATTTAAATAATGACTTCTATCTTTTCCTAACTCATATAATTTGAGTTTAACACACAATAAGACTCCACTGTCCATGGAAAATATTTCTTGTAAGTACAGTGATGCATTTCTTAGTATTATGACCAGAATACATTAATTTGTCCAGTTAACCAAGCTCATTTATAACAGCTAGTCACATCGAAATCCAAGGTTTTCACCCAGTTATGCTGCACTTTACTGGATGGTTATAGTATACACATCTTTCAAGTGGAATTTTGAAACAGGGTGATAGGGACATGAATCATCACTCTCTCTCTCACAACACCTTTAATACCAGTGGGCTTTGTGGGTTATTTATGGCCTGAGTAGCTCCCTGGATGCCACACATATCTCAAAAATGTCAGAGAATGGCCTTGGATCAGGGAGCTCTGACTCTGAATCCTGTGCTCCTTTCTTAAGTATATATAGAAACTGAGCTGATGCCTGAGTAACTGGACCTGGGCTCCAGCACAGAGCTTTATCCTAGGTTTTTCTGTCTTCTTTCATGATCCCACAGCAGAAAATCCCATTTGAGCTGAGGCTGAGATAAGGGCCACATAGGGTGAGAGGATCCCCCTGCCCTGTTCCTGTCCTGAGTCTTCTTCCAATCTGTTAGTTCTAGCTTTGTTACCTGTACTGAAATACTTTGAGAAGACAGACATATGGTTGATGGAGGGGGGATCGCCTGTCTCACAAATGGGATGGTTAGATTTCAGCCACTTAAATGGGATGTCCTAGAAGCAATCAGCTTACTTTTACTAGCTTTAAAATGAACTCCAGGACTCTCTGGACTTCTGTGGAGAGCAGTGAATTTGCCCTGCAGAGAAAGTCCTGGAAGGATTGATCAGGAATAAAGGGTTCTCCAAGGGCATGTCTGATCACTGCGGCTGCTGCCCCTGTGTTTTATCCCTGTCCTCGTCTTCCATCTCTGACCTGCTTTCTGTGTGCCTTTTTATTTTTCAGGCTCAATCACTTTGTAAAGTCTCCCTCTTGTCTTCCCTTCTTATGCCTACTTCTTTAATTCTCTAATGAAAGATTTATGCAGCCTAGGCTGAGCATGCTCAGTAGTGGCAAGCATGTTGTATTTATAAGGGGATAGCTACAGCAATAACTCTCTATGGTGTTTCTGTTGTTCACATGAGAATAATTCACCAGATCAGCAAACAGATCATGTGGAAATCTCTTGCTTTATGACAGAACAGATCAGTTCAAACTGAAGAGTTTACTGGAATATACTGCTGGGAAGCCTAGTTTGGCATCGAAGATAGTCGCTTTGGTTCCCACTGGTGCTGACCAGTTCATCTCAACAGCTTGCTTTTAGACACCGGCATATAGCCTGAAAAAAGGATTAAAATTCGAGTTAGCCTACACTGTTCTGGCTTTTAGCCAACCATGACTCTGTGAGTGTATAGCCTGCTTTAGGGAAATTATTTTTCCCAAGCAGAATTTGGACCTTTTTTTTTTTTTTCAATTGAAGCAAAGGCAATTCTACATAATGACATAGCCACAATCTGCTTTTTTTGGCTATCTATAAACAAGGTCAATATCTGTGCATTATTTGTCTCTCTTGCCACATGACACTCCTGTAAAATTATAATTAAATAATATGCTACTTAAGATGGAGATAAGAGTCTGTTACTTAACTCCTCCAAATTCCAGTTTCCATGGAAATGGCTGAATGAATCTAAAAATCATGGTGTGTGTCCAATAGTAACATTGAAAGTAAGGGAGAGATTGGAAAATTTAGGGAGTTTTTTGAACAATATTGGTATTACTGGATTGTGAGGAAAGATAATTAATCTGTAATTGACCTGGAAAATAACTGAAAGGAACCTTTCAGTAGATGCCACTGGAACATGTATCTGAGAATAGCAGGAGCTGCAAGTGAAGGCAGGTCTTGAAACAGTTGTTAGGTCTCTTGATTTAAAGAGCATCTTGGGGAAAGGCATGCTGTTCTGTTCAAACAGAGTGGAGATCCTTTGGACTGGACTATGTACATTTAGTCTCCTTGTCACTCCTGTGCTGGGAAGCAAGCAGGGCTACTTCTTGAGGGCTCCTAGGAAGATGGACATATCAGTAGAGAGTAGACCCTATATTAACCACATTCAAGTTGCCTCAATAACACAGAGAAGTCTCTTTGACCTATTAGTGGAGTAAAGCTCTCTGTCTCCTTTCTACTAACAAACAGACTGCTGGTCTAGCAAAGCAAAATTGCAAGCTTTATAAATTTTCCCTCATTTCTTCATCTGGGCCTGAAACATGCACATAGAAGCCAGCAACATCTCTGCCAGATTCCATTTCATCTCCAAGACAAGCATATATTCTTATGTTTTAAGAATGAACAAATTGAGGTAATTACTATATACATGAAAAGACCCAGCAATAAATAGCTGACACTTATTGCACACTATTTGCCAAGCCCTTGACATAAAATTGCCTCTTTTAATCCTCACAATAGCTCTAAAATCTGAGAAATCTATACATCAAATTTAAATAAACAGAGTTCCCATTGAGGTAAAAGAACTTAAGTAAGTAGCAGAACAGAGATAGGAGCCCGTTTTAAACTTCTAAGCCAATACATGATTGAGAACAGAGCAGTTATTCCTTCAATAAACAGAGGTACAGAAAAAAAAAATAAGAGAAAGCTTAAGAAAATCTCTATTTTGTATTATCAATGAAATTTAACAATGATACTTTCAAAAGTAATATTCTGTCAGGGAAGATTACTTTAAGATAATAATTTAAAAATATAACCAAATGAAAATACAAAAGGATATGTGAATTACAGATTGCTCATAGTAAAAAACAAAATACACAATTAGTGAAGATAAGGATAAACCCGAGAAATTTTACAAGAATTTGGTGAAAGGATATAATTAAATAGGAACAAAGAATAAACACATGAAGAATAAATTGTGAAGTTTCTGTGTATGTGTAATAAGGATTCTAGAAAAGTGGAACAGAACATAGGGAAGGAACGCAATGAAAAATAATAGAAGAAAATTTATCTGTGTTGAAAAAAGATGTGTTTGGATTAAGTGTACTTCCCAAATACCAGGCAAAATTCATGGTGTACACACATACACACACACACACACGCTTATATATACATACACACATATATATGCTTATACACACATATGTATAGTGAAGATATATACATATATATGTATACACACACATATATATATATATATACATACATGTGTATATATGTATATATATATATATACATACATGTGTATATATGTGTATATATATATATATATATATATATATATATATATATATATGTATCCTGGAGAAGTTTTTTAACTTGGAGAAAACAAAATATTTCTCTAAGAACCTAGAAATTCAAAAACAGGCTATCTCTTGAAGAAAGTCTGCTATCAGTTTTTCCCGAAGAAATGGGAACATCTCCTAAGTTTTGAATGAAAAAGACATTAAATTAATCACAGAATTCTGTGTCCAGCCACACTCTCATTCACATGTGAAACCCATGGAAAGACATTTCAGACGCTCATCTTCTCAGAGTATGGGGACCTTGCAACCTTTTTTGATACCATTCCTTAAAGAACCACTTGAACTGAATGAGAGGGAAAAAAATCAATATCAGGGAAGATGTGATATTCAAAAATGTATCTTAAGTGAAATCTCTAAAATTGGCACATAACTTTTATTCATGTTAATAAAAATTTGTGAAAACACCAGAAAAAAATCTCCCAAATGGTACCACCCAATAAAACTTTATGGAGATAAATGTTTTCTGCACTGTTTGACAGGGTAGCTACCAACATGTCTGATGGTTGAACACTTAAAATGTAGCTACTGTGACTTGGGAATTGACTTTTTAATGGTATTTCACTCTATTTAAATTAAAAAAGTTTTAATGTTTATTTATTTTTGAGAAAGAGAATGAGAGAGCATGAGGGGGGAGGCACAAAGAGTGAGAGGGGGACACACAGATTTCAAAGCAGGCATCAGGTTGTGAGCTGTCAGCCCAGAGCCTGACACGGGGGTTTGAACTCACAAACGGTGAGATCATGACTTGAGCCAAAGTTGTATGCTTAATCAACTGAGCCACCTAGGCGCCCCAAGTTTCTTTAAAATCATATACCCACGTATGGCTAGTGGCTACCCTGCTAGACAGTGTAGCTCTAAAAGCAGATATATAATATAAAAATTGAAGATGGCAAGTATGAGTAGAGTGGATAGATCTACCTACCAAAAGTATCAACAATAACTGTCATTTATAGAGTCCTTTACTTTGTATTGAGGCTTCTGCTAAAGGTTTTCAGTATATTCTACTGCAACGGTGCTCTCTCAGAGATTATATTTGTCTTTATGTGAGAATATGCATGTTACTTTTTGATTGTGGAGAAGTTTTCTGATTGTTGGAATAATCATGAGCAAAAATGGCCTTAATTAAAGCTCTTCTGTGTCCTAAGAAGACTACAAAGCATATAGGCCTCATTGTGATGATACAAGGTATAATAGACATTTGGTGGTTTGAGTGCCCTAATAACAATCTCTTTTATCCCTATCCCTATAGATGAGCAGATTTCTAAAATTTATATGGAAATACAAAATATCTAGAAGAGCCAAAACAAATGTGAAAAAGAAGGATGAACTTGTAGAGCATTAACTTCCCTATTTTAAAACATAATTACAGAGCTATAGTAATCAAGGCAGCGAGGTACTGGGGGTAAGAATAGGTATAGATCCATGGAACAGACTGTGATTGTAGAAAAAGATCTTTATATTCAATATTTTTTATAAAGGTACCAAGGTAATTCATTGGAGAAAAGGTAGTCAGGTACTGGAATAATGGAACATCTGTATATGAAGAGTTGAGTTTAGGCCCTCAGCTTATACCATACAAAAATTAATTCAAAATGGATCGTAGACACAAAAGTAAAAGCTGGAATGAAATGTTTAGAAGAAAATATAGAATAGAATCTTTGAGAACTTGAGGTAAGCAAAGATTCTTAGATATGACACCAAAAACATTGCTCATGAAAGAATTATTATTAGTGGTATTAGTATTAGTATTATTAGAGGCTCATAAAGGGGCCTCACTAATTTAAAAACATTTGCTTTCAAAAGACAACATTAAAAAACAAAAATACAAACAATAAATGAAGGAAAGTATTTACAAAACACATATCTAATATAGGACTTATATACATAATTTACAAAGCACTCTTAGAACTCAATAATAAGACAGACTACCCATACGAAAATGGGCAAAAGAGACTTAGAGGTTGGACGGTGGTGGCTGGGTAGGACCCTAGGGTCCCTTTGTCCCAAAATACAACTAGATAACTATAAAATTATTCTAAATACCTCAGGAATTGACCTGAAGACTGACAGAACAAATTTCACAACTGAAGGTAGAGAGGAGGCCGATTGAAGAAGGTAGGAGGCATGGAGATGTGGTTTTGGAGAGGGATGGATTGTGGACACTGTGGTGGGGAGAGAGCTATGGTTGTGGAGAAAAGCAAGAGAAGAACAAGCACACAAGGGTAGTGCATGGAGAAAACGATATTAATTGCAGTTGACTTAGAAACAGAGAGGGACTGAATTTTGTGAACTCTGGCAACCAGTGGAGCTTAAAGCCTGGAGTTCTAAAGTTCAGCAGACTTGGCTGAGACAGAGCCCCAGGGGCACTGAAATACTCTTGGAGAGAAGGTAGGCAAACAATCTGTGGACATACAACATGGAAATACCAATCTAAAGAGCATGTGGGACACACAGTGGGGAGGTTTTTTGCATATCTTGGAGGATGTTCCAGGGAGGGAGCATTCATGGAGAGGGTTTAATGGCAACAAAGGGACTAGCTGGCACCATTTCCCTCCCTTGGCCCTGCACAAGCACAGAGCTATCTGTGGGAACCAGTACAGCATTGACAGTCACTACCTAACTTGCTTATATCAAGCCTTGTCCCCACTGACATACTCGAGTGGAACTGCCCTTCCTAGACTCACTTTCCTCATTCCCAGGATGGTGAGCCCCCTCTCTCAGAAGACTGGCCCAAACACATGCTCACACCATGTCTCCCAACTTGAGAGTTTTGCAGAGCCTCAATTCTGGTAGAGGTGGCAACAGGTCTCATTTCACAGGGAGACCAGAGCATACCTAGTTAAAACAAGCCACATTTAGGCTAGGGAGCAAACACTTCCTACCACAAACAAAGAGAGCCTCTGTAGAAAACTGGCCTGAAGACTAAAGGGGCCAGGACAAAACAGAGCACACATAGTACACATTGGAGACACTCCTGGGATCACCAGACCCCAGGGAACAGGGGATACTACACAGCAGGGCACTAAAAGGCCATTACTCCCAAGAATAGGAGACATAGTGACATCCCTAACACAGGAACACAAACACAGAGACTTAGACAAAATGAGAAGACAGAAAAATTTATCCCAAATGAAAGGACAAGACAAGAACATGGCCAGAGATATAAGAGAAACATTTAAAGTAACGTGCTTGATGGAGTATTTAAAACAGTGTTCATAATGATACTGGATTTGAGAAAAGAATGGATATGAGTGAGACCCTTAACACAGAGTTGAGGAATAACATAGCAGGCATAGATGTCTCAATAAATGAAATGAGAAATTCCACTTGATGGAATTTACAGCAAGTTGGAAGAAACAGAGGAATGATTTAATGACTTAGAAGAAAGAGTAATGGGAAGTAATCAAACTGAACAAAAGAGAGAAAAATTAATTATGAAAAACAAGAATAGACTTAGGGAACTCTGTGACTCTAGCAAATGTAGTAACATTTGCATAATAGGAGTCCCAGAAGAAGAAGATAGAGAAAAGAAGAAAGAGAATTTGTTTGACAGAACAATAGCTAAAAACTTCTCTAATCTGGGGAAAGAAACAGATATTTAGATTCAGGATGCACAGAGAAATCAACAATCCAAGGAAATAAAAAAAAAGGAGACTCACACCGAAACATGGTGTAATTATATTGCCAAATAAAACTATAAAGAAAAAAAATTTAAAGCAGCAAGATAGAAAATTAGATAGTAACATACAAGGGAAAAGCCATTAGGCTATCAAGGGATTTTTCAGCAGAAACTTTCCAAGCCAGAAAGAAGTGACATGATATATTCAAAGTGCTGAATGGAAAAAATCTGCAGCCAAGAATAGTCTATCCAGCAAGGCTATCATTTAGAATAAAGAGTGTCCCAGACAAACAAAAGCTATAGGAGTTCATGACCATTAGCCAGCCATGCAAGAAATATTAAAGGGGAGTCTTTGAGTGGAAAGCAGAGACCAAAAGTGACAATATCAGGGTATGAAACACAAAAGCATTGACGATGAATATTTCTGTAAAAAATTAGTCAAGGAACTCACAAATTAAAAGGATATAAGTATTATATACTGAAAACATGGCTAAGATAGGAGTAAAGAATGTGTTTCAGCTTAAATAGCCATTCACTTAATCTAGATTGCTAAAAACAGAAGAGATTGTATATAAACCTAATGGTAACCATATATTAAAAAATGCAAATAAGTATGCAAAGAATAAAGGGACAGAAATCAAACCTATAACTAAAGAAAAATCAGCAAACTATGAAAGAGAGAAAGTAGAGAAAGGATCATAGGAACTTTTCAGAAATAACCAGAAAACAAATAATAAAATGGCAATAAATACATATGTATCAATAATTACTTTGAATGTAAATGGACTAAACTCCCCAATGAAAAGACATTTGGTGATAGAATGGAAAAAAATACCCCTCTATATGCTGCCTAGAAGAGACTCATTAAAATATTTATTTATTTATTTATTTTTTATGTTTTATTTATTTATTTCTAGGAGAGAGAGAGACAGCGTGAGCAGGAGAGGGTCAGAGAGAGAGAGGGAGTCACAGACTGAAACAGGCTCCAGGCTCTGAGCTGGCAGTCAGCACAGAGCCCGACGAGGGGCCCGAACCCACGCACTGCAAGATCATGACCTAAGCGAAAGTCGGACGCTCAACCGACTAAGCCACCCAGGCGCCCCTAAAATATTTTTTTAATGTTTATTTTAGAGAGAATGAGAAAAAGAAAACGAATGAGCAGGGGAGGGGCAGAAAGAGAAGGAGTCACAGAACCTGAAGCAGGCCCAAGGCTCTGAGCTGTCATCCCAGAGCCCAGTGTGAGACTCAGACCCACAAACTATGAGATCATGGACCTGAGCCAAAGTCGGATGCTTAACTTACTGAGCCACCTAGGTTCCCCTAGAAGAGACTCATTTTAGACTTAAGGACACCTGCAGATTGAAAGTGAAGGGATGGAAAAATATCTTTGATGCAAATGGTATCAAAAGAAAGCAGGAGTAGGAATATTTATATTGGATAAATAGAGTTTAAAACAAAGACTGTATCAAGAGACAAAGAAAGGCATTATATAGTGAGGACATCCAACAAGAAGATATAATGTGTAAACATTTATGCACCCAACAAAGAAGCACCCAAATACATAAAAGTAAATAACAAACATAAAGGAACTGATTGATAATAATACAATAATAATAGGGGACTTGAACACCCCACTTGTATCAATGAACAGATCACTTAAATAGAAAAGAAACAAGGAAACAATGGCTCTGAACTGGAGCAGGTGGGTCCAGCAAATGTATTCAGAATATTCCACCTAAAAGCAGAAGAAGACACATTCTTTTAAGTGCACATGGAACAGTCTTCAGAATAGATCACATGTAAGTTCACAAAACAAGCCTCAACAAATTCAAGAAGACTGAAGTCATACATGCATCTTTTCTGACTATGGTGCAATGAAACTAGAAGTCAACCACAAGAAAAAATCTGGAAAGTACACAAATACGTGGAGTTTATATAATATCCTATTAAACAATGAATGGAGCAACCAGGAAATAAGAGAAGAAATTAAAAACATGAGAACAAATAAAAATGAAAGCACAATGTTCTAAAAACTTTGAGATGCAGCAAAAGTGGTTCTTAGAGGGTTGTTTACAGAAATGTAGGCTTACCTCAAGAAGCTAGAAAAATTTCAAATTAACCTAACGTCACACCTAAAGGAGCTAGAAAAAGAGCAACAAACAAAACCTAAAACCAGCAGAATGAAGGAAATAATACAGATTAGAACAGAGATAAATTATATAGAAACTAATAAAACAGTAGAACAGATCAATGAAACCAGGAGCTAGTTCTTTAAATAAAACGATAAATTGAAAAAAAATTTAGACTTAGCAAGAAGAAAAAAGTTATCAAATAAATAATATCACAAATGGGAGAGGAAAAATCAAACACTATTCAAATACAGTTATAAGAGAATATTATGAAAAGCAATATGCCAACAAACTGGACATCCTCGAAGGAATGGATAAATTCCTAGAAACCTATAAACTACCAAAACTGAAACAGGAAGAAAGAGAAAACTTGAACAGAACAATAACTTGGAAAGATATTGAATCAGTCTTCAGAAAACTCAACAAACAGAAGTCCAGACCAGATGGCTTTACAAGTGAATTCTACCAAACATTTAAAGAAGAGTCAATACCTATTCTTCTCAAACTATTTCAATAAATAGAAAGGGGAGGAAAATTCCCAATTTATTCTATGAGGCCAGCATTACCCTGATACCAAAACTAGATAAAGACACCATGAAAAAATAGAACTATAATATTTCTGAATAAAAGAAATACAGAAATTCTCAACAAAATACTAGCAAACGAAATCCAACAATAGATTAAAAGAATTATTTACCTCAATTGCAAAGGTCGTTCAATATTCGCAAATCAATCAACATGATACATCATGTCAGTAAGAGAAAGGATAAGAGCCATATGATTATTTCAATAAATGCAGAAAAAAATTTGGCAAAGTACAGCATTATTCATGATAAAGACCCTCAACAAAGTTGGCTTAGAGGGAACATACCTTAACATAATAAAGGCCATCTGTGAAAAACTCATCATCCTCAAGGGTGAAAAGCAGATCAGGAACAAGATAAGGATGTCCATTCTCACCACATTTATTCAACACAGTGCTGCAAGTCTTAGCCACAATAATCAGACAACAAAAAGAAATAAAAGGCATCCACATTGGTATAGAAGTAAAACTTTCAGTATTGCAGGTGACAGGGTACTATATAGACAAAACCCAAAAAGGCTCTGTCAAATAACTGCAAGAACTGACAAACAAATTCAGTGAGGTCTCAGGATGCAAAATCAATGTACATGAATCTGTTGCATTTCTATATCCCAATAATGAAGCAGAAGAAAGAGAAATTAAGAAAAAAAATCCCATTTACAATTGCACCAAAAATAATGAGATGCCTAGAAATAAACCTGACCAAAGAGGTGAAAGCCCTGTACTCTGAAAACTGTAACACACTGATGGATGAAATTGAAGGTGAAACAAAGAAATGGAAAGACATTTTTTGCTCATGGATTGGAAGAAGAAATATTGTTGAAGTGTTATAGTACCCAAATCAATCTGCACGTTTAATGCAATCTCTATCAAAATATCAACAGCATTTTTCACAGAACTAGAACACACAATCCTAAAATTTCTATGGAGCCACAAAAGATCCCAAATAGCCAAAACAATCTTGAAGAAGAAAAGCAAAGCTAGAGTCATCGCAACTCCAGACTTCAAGTTATATTACAAAGCTGTAGTAATAAGTACTATATGGTACTGTCTCAAAAAAGACACATAGATCAATGAACACAATAGACCGCCCAGAAATAACCCCCCAATTGTTAGGTCAGTTAATCCTCAACAAACAAGAAAGAATATCCAGTGGGAAAAAAACAGTCTCTTCAACAAATGGTATTGGGAAAACTGGACAGCTACATGCAAACGAATGAAACTAGACCACTTTCTTACACCATACACAAAAATAAACTCAAAGTATATTATAGGCATAATTAAAGACTTGAAACCATAAAAAATCCTAGAAGAGAACACAGGCAGTATCTTTTTTAACATAGCCCATAACAACTTCTTTGTAGATATGTCTCCTAAATCAAGGAAAACAGAAGCAAAAATAGACGATTGGGACTACATCAAAATAAAAAAAAACTTCTGCATGGTTAAGGAAGCAATTAACTAAACTAAAAGGCAACCTATGGAATGTGAAAAGATATTTGCAAATGACGTATCCAATAAAAGTTTAGTATCCAAAATCTATAAGGATCTTATACACCTCAACATCTAAAATAGAAATAACCCAATTAAAAATGGGCAGAGGACATGAACAGACATTACTCCAAAGATGACACATAAATGGCCAACAGACACTTGAAAAGATATTCACTACCACTTACCATCACGGAAATGCAATCAAAAGCACAGTGAGATAACATCTCACACGTGTCATAATGGCTAAAATCAACTAACCAAGAAACAATGGGTATTGGCAGGGATGTGGAGAAAGGCACATTGCATTCTTGCACTATTCGTAGGAATGCAAACTGATGCAGCCACTGTGTAAAACAGTATGGAAATCTTTCAAAAAATTAAAAACAGAACTACCCTATGATCCAGCAATTGTACTACTGGGTATTTACCCAAAGAATATAAAAACACGAATTCAAAGGCATATAGGCATCCCTGTGTTTATAGCAGCATTATTTACAATAGCCAAGATATGGAAACAGCTAAGTGTCTGTTCATCAGTTGATGAATGGATAAAAAACATGTGAGATGTGTGTGTGTGTATACACACATATATGTATGACTATTACTAAACAATAAAAAAGAATTAAATCTTGCCATTTGCAATGACACAGATAGAGCTAGAGAGTATTATGATAAGTAAATTAAGTCAGTCAGAGAAAGACAAATACCAGATGATTTTACTCATATGTAGAACTTAAGAAACTAAGTGAGCAAAGGGGGAAAAAGAGAGACAATGACAAATCAAGAAATAGTGTCTTAATTATAGAGAACAAACTGCTGGTTACTAAAGGGGTGGTGGGAGTGGGACAGGTATATAGGTGATGGGGATTAAAGAGTGTACTTGTTGTGATGAGCACCTGGTGATGGAAGTGTTGACTCATTATATTGGACATCTGAAACTAAGAAAATACTGTATGTTACCTAACTAGAATTAAAATAAAACCTTAAAAAAAATGGGCAAAAGGTATGAAGAGCCATTTCACTAAAGAATATACATAAATACGTAATAAGCACATGAAAAGATAGATGTGCTTATCATTACTCATTAGGGAAATGATTCAAATCCACTAGAATGGCTATAATAAATAAGAAGAGTAACAAATATTGGTGAAGATGTGGAGAAATAGGAACCTTCATACACTGTTAATGGGAATGAAAATGTTGCAACACCATGATAACAGTTTGGCATTTTCTTACAAAGTTAAACAGAAAACTACCATGTGGCCCAGCAGTTCTAGTGTGAGCTATATACTCAAGAGAAATGAAAACATACACATAAAGATTTGTACAAAAATGTTCATAGCAGCATTAGTAGATAATAACCCAACATTGACAACAACCTAAATGTTCACCACCTAGTGAATGGATAAACAAAATGTTGAATACCCATACAATGGAATACTACTTGTCAATAAAAAGAATAACGAATAATAAATAGTATACCATGGATTAAAATCAAAATTATTATGGTAAGTGAATGAAGCCAGATGCAAGAGACCATGTAATATGTTTCTATTTAGATGAAATGCTCAGAAAATGCATATTTATAGAGATAGAAAATATTATTAGTGGTTGTTTGGATTTGGGGGTGGGAATGAGAATTAGCTGTACATGGGCATGAGGGATTTTTTTTAAAGAAATGATGAAGAAAGTTAGGTTATTTTCTGACCTTTCACAGCAAGAAGTTAGTAGTTACTATGTAAAGTTGAAATGTGATAAACAAACAAATTGATGGCTACAAACCCTTAACCTGTAGAAGGTTCTTTAGAAGGTAATAAACATTTATCTAAAGTCCAACAATTTCCTCAATTTCATGTCATGTAATTTTTCTTTAATTAAAATCAAGCACAGTATATCCATATATTTATCCATCTGTTTACATATTAATGGTAATAATTTTCACTCAAGGTTAATAGATATTTCCTAGTTGTGAGATTTTCTAAGATTTTTAAAATTTAAAATGTTTTAAAATATGACCTGATTTTTTGAAAAATAAGAAGCAGATATCATTTTAAAAGGTCGTTGCTTAAAAATACACACACAAAATGAAACAAGATAACTTTTAAGTATTTAAAAAGATCGTGATCCTTTTTTACTTAATCCTCAGGATTTGGTTGTATGCCTGTTATGAGATCCTTTTCAAGTTGCTTCATACCACACTTAATCTTTATAAACTGAAATTTGTACTCTTAGATCTTGAGTTCTTTGAAAAGGAGCTACATCTTTTTTATGACACAGGAGGTTCTAACTCATACAAATGGTAGGTACACTTCTTGGGTTGATTACTCCTGTGTGTTGACTATTATGGACAACACATTAGACATCACATTTAACTGACAGCCTCTTTTGGAAATTAAGCTGATTTTTCAATAACGCTCAAGGTCAGCAGACTTGATAGTGTTGCTCAGCTGTATAGAATTCATAATTTAGCATTTAAAATTTAGTTTTAGGGTACACAAGCAATATTTATTTTAGCTCTGCCACAATAGCTATTATATTGGGGTAAATTATTTAATCATTGTCTCAGTTTCTCCATTTGTAAAAAGGGGTACAATAACAGATCTTAAGTCTTATTATTGTGAGGATTAAATGTATGGATCTCCATGGGTGGGTCAGTCAGTTAAGCATCCGACTTAAGCTAAGGTCATAATCTCTCAGTCTGTGGGTTCCAGCCTCTCATTGGGCTCTGTGCTGACAACTTGGAGCCTGGAGTCTGCTTTGATTCTGTGTCTCCCTCTCTCTCCCTGCCCCTCCCCATCTCATGCTTGCTCTCTCTCGCGCTCTCTCTCTCTCTCTCTCTCCAAAATAAATAAACATTAAAAAAAAAGTTTGTGGATCCAAGGAAAGTCTTGGAGTAGTTGTTGCCACCTAACATGTCCTCAGAAATTGTTGTTTTTCTTTGTGGAAGAGGAGCTCGAGTGTAGTGTAAAGAATATTAGTTTGGAGGTCTGGGTATAGACTCAGCCTTGCCAGTCAGTATCTGGGCAACCTTGGGGAAACCATTTCTCTTTCCTGGGTTGTAGTTTCATCTTCTAAAATGAAAAGAATGGAGTAAATGATCCCAAAAGGCCATCCTAAATCAGTCACACTGTGAATTTATAATCAGAATATTTAGTCCAGTTAGCAGATTAAAAGAAATTCAGTGTGAAAAATGATTGATTTAAATGACCTTGATTGTGTTTATTACCCACGGTAATGGATGCCCCAGAATAATTGTTTTCCCGTATTTTTTAATAGCTTAAACTTGGCCTAAAAATATGTATTTTTCCTCTCTGTTCCTTTTATCCTTCCTTCACCCCCGTCACATTTTTCTGATTTGTTCATTTTATGTTCTAAGCTTCTGAGTTAGTGTAAAATTTTGTTACTCCAAATTTGCCTCTTTCCAATATGATTTACAACAGAATCCACCACTTTGAACAATCCCCGATTGGAATAAGAAGATCCTTATAAACTCTGCCTTACAGTGTGTACATGGGCCTCATTCTGTAGATTTTCATTAGTCCTTGTTGTTATTTTTTTTATTATTAGTTTTTAACAAAATAGAAAGAAGGAAAGAAAATTGTTATCATCCCCTCGGGCATTTCTTAGTTATGGGAATGGAAGTTTAACTACTGGTGGAGAATCCATGGGAATTTGAAATGGTTTTACTGTTTATTCAAACTGTCTCCTGTTGAAAACAGTAAGCTTTGCCACTGATTTCACAGCACTTGTTTAACTCAATTATGTAAACACTTGGCACTTTTGATTCTTCTGGAGTATTATTAAATTTTAAAAATGCCTCTTAGCATACTAAAGATAAAATTTATTCTGCATGCCTATTTAGAAGCATAATGTAATGTAGGAGGAGGGAGGCAAGATGGCGAAGTAGGGAGCTCCATACATTTTGCTTGCCCCCATCTCTCAAACAGAGAAGACCTGAACCCATAGGACACTGAACCGCAGGAGTCTGGGAGGAAAACAGACAGAGTCCACTAAGAAGGCAACCTCATAGGGATGTCTCAAGAAACAAGCCAAAGTACACATGGTGGAGAGTCCCAAATACAACTATGAGTAGGGAAATAAAATAACCAAAGTCTCAACAAGAGAGACCAAGAGACACCATTCAAAGAACTCTTCCTGAACAGACAGGCCCTGGACAGTCAATGAGCATTCTTTAATATAGCAGTACTCACAGATGCAGAGCACATGACAAGCTTTTAAAACTAACAAGAGAGAGAAAGCTACCCAAAATGATGAAATGGAAGAACTCTCCTCTAAAGAAATTCCAGGAAGAAATGACAGCTAAAGAACTATCATATATGAACAAGAATTTAGAACAATAGTCATAAAATTAATTGCTGGGCTTGAAAAAGGCATGGAAGACACCAGGGGAACTATTGCTACAAAGACTATGGACCTTAAAAATAGTTGTGATGAATTAAAAAATGTTATAAATGAGGTGCATAATAAAATGGAGGCGTCCAATGCACGGATTGAAGAGGCAGAGAGGAGAATAGGTGAATTAGAAGACACAATTATAGAAAAAGAGGAATCTGAGAAAAAGAGAGATAAAGTGATACAGGAACACAAAAGGATAGTTCGAAAGCTTAGTGATACAATCAAATGGAACATTATCCATATCATGGGAATTCCAGAAGAGGAAGAGAGAGGGAAGGCTCTGAAGGATAGTACTTGAACAAATTATAGCAGAGAAACAGACATTGAAATCTAAGAGGCTCAGAGAACTCCCCTCAGATGTCACTTGAATCAATCTTCTGCATGACATATCCTAGTGAAACTGGAAAAATATAAGAACAAAGAGAGAATTCTGAAAGCAGCTAGGGATAAAAGGGCCCTAACATGCAAAGGGAGACCTATCAGAGTAGTTACAGACCTATCTACTGAAACTTGTCAGGCCAGAAAGGAATGGCAGGAAATCTTCAATGTGATGAATGGAAAAACTATGCAGCCAATATCCTCTATCCAGAAAGCCTGTCATTCAGAATAGAAGGAGAGATAAAAGTCTTCCCAAACAAACAAAAATTGAAAGAATCCATCACCACTAAACCACCCCTACAAGAAATCCTAAGGGGGACTCTAGGAGGGGAAATGTTGCAAGGAAGGCAAGGTACCAGAGACACCACCACAAGATGAATCCTACAAAGAACACAATGACTCTAAACTCATATTTTTTAATAATAACACTGAATGTAACTGGACAAAATGCTCCAATGAAAAGACATAGGGAAGCAGAATGGATTAAAAAAAAAAAAAAAAAAAGAAAATCCATCTATTTGCTGTCTAAAAGAGACTCATTTTAGACCTGAGGACACCTTCAGATTGTAAGTAAGAGAATGGAGAAATATCTATCATGCAGTTGGAAGTCAAAGAAAGCTGGAGTAGCTGTACTTAGACAAACTGGACTTTAAAGTAAAGGCAGTAACAAAGGATGAAGAAGGGCATTATATAATAATTACAGGGTCTGTCTGTCAGGAAGAGCTAACAATTATAAATGTCTACACTCCAAATATGGAAGCACCTAAATACATAAAACAATTATATCACAAACAGAAAAAATTCTTATGGATAAGAATGTGCTAATAGCAGGGGACTTTATTACTCCACGTACAGCAATGGATAGATCAACTAGACAGAAAATCACTAAAGAAACAATGGACTTGAAGGACACATTGGACCAGATGGATTTGACAGATATATTTAGAACTCTACATCCTGAGGCTATGGAATTCACTTTCTTCTCTAGTGTGCATGGCACATTCTCCAAGATAGATCACATACTGGGTCATAAAGCAGCCCTCAATAAATATAAAAGAACTGAGATCATACCATGCACACTTTCAGATCACAATGCTATGAAACTAGAAATCAATCACAGGAAAAAGTCTGGAAAACCTCCAGAAACATGGAGGTTAAAGAACACCCTACTAAAGAATGAATGGGCCAACCAGGCAATTAGAGAAGAAATTAAAAAATACATGGAAACAAATGAAAATGAAAACACAACAATCCAAAATCTATGGGATGTGGCAAAGGCAGTCCTAAGAGGAAAGTACATTGCACTCCAGGCCTATTTCAAGAAACTAGAAAAAGCACAAGTCCAAAATCTAACAGCTCACCTAAAGGAACTAGAGGCAGAGCAACAAGAATGCCCTAAACTCAGTAGAAGAAGAGAAATAGTAAAAATCAGAGCAGAAATAAACAACATAGAGACCAAAGAAACAATTGAACAGATCAATGAAACCAAAAGTTGGTTTTTTGAAACAGTAAACAAAATTGACAAACCTCTAGCCAGGCTTCTCAAAAAGAAAAGAGAGAGCACCCAAATAGACAAAATCATGAATGAAAATGGACTTATTACAACCAACCCCTCAGAAATACAGGCAATTATCAGGGAATACTATGAAAAATTATATGCCAACAAATTGGACAACTTAGAAGAAATGGACAAATTCCTAAACACACACTCACTACCAAAATTCACATGGGAAGAAATAGAAAACCTGAACAGACCCATAACGAGTGAAGAAATTGAATCAGTGATCAAAAATCTCCCAACAAATAAGAGTCTAAGACCTGATGGCTTCCCCGGGGAATTCTACCAGGCGTTTAAAACAGAACTAATACCAATTCTTCTCAAGTATTCCAAAAAATAGAAATCGAAGGAAAACTCCCAGACTCATTTTATGAAGCCAGCATCACTCTGATTCCCAAGCCAGACAGAGATCCAGCAAAAAAAAGAGAACTACAAGCCAGTATCCTTGATGAATACGGATGCAAAAATCCTCAACAAGATCCTTGCAAATCGAATCCAGCAGCATATAAAAAGAATCATCCACCAAGATCAAGTGGGATTCATTCCTGGGTTACAGGGCTGGTTCAACATTCGCAAATCACTCAATGTGATACATCACATCAACAAAAGAAAAGATAAAAACCGTATGACCCTGTCAATAGATGCAGAAAAAGCATTTGACAAATACAGCATCCCTTCTTAATAAAGACCCTCAAGAAAGTCGGGATAGAAGGAACCTACTTAAACATCATCAAAGCTATCTATGAGAAGCCCTCACCTAACATCATCCTCAATGTGGAAAAACTGAGAGCTTTCCCCCTGAGATCAGGAACACGACAGGGATGTCCACTCTCACCACTGCTGTTTAACATAGTGCTGGAAGTCCTAGCATCAGCCATCAGACAACAAAAGGAAATCAGACGCATCAGAATTGGCAAAGAGGAAGTCAGACTTTCACTTTTTGCAGACGACATGATACTCTACATAGAAAACCCGACAGACTCCACCAGAAGCCTACTGGAACTGATCCAAGAATTCAGCAAAGTTGCAGAGTACAAAATCAACGTACAGAAATCGGTTGCATTTTTATACAACAACAATGAATCAACAGAAAGAGAAATCAAGAAGCTGATACCATTCACAATTGCACACACAAACAAAAAAATGTAAAATACCTAGGAATAAACCTAACCAAGGATACAAGAGATCTATATGATTAAAACTATAGAAAACTTATGAAGGAAATTGAAGAAGACATAAAGAAATGGAAAAACATTTTATGCTCATGGATCGGAAGAATAAATATTGTTAAAATGTCATTACTACCCAAAGCAATCTACACTTTCAGTGCAATCGCAATCAAAATTGTACCAGCATTCTTCTCAAGAACAAACTATCCTAAAATTTGTATGGAAACACAAAAGACCCTGAATATCCAAAGTAATATTGAAGAAGAAAACCAAAACAGGAGGCATCAGAATCTCAAACTTTAGCCTCTACTATGAAGCTGTCATCATCAAGACAGTATGGTATTGGCACAAAAACAGACACATAGATCAATGGAATAGAATGTAATATAAAAGTAAGAAATGGTGGAAAAAACCTTTTATATTATGTAAATATATATTTACATAATATAAATGTAATATAAAAGTAAGAAATGGTGGAAAAAACCTTTTCTCTGAGATATGTAAGCAGTCCATTTTTTACTTCCACTTATAGATTGCATGTATTGTATAAGTTAATGAATTTAGCCAAAGTCAAGTCTGCCAGGCTATTGCATACTTGTATTTGTAATTTTTTTAAAAGTCTGCTACATGTTGCTTTTGTGAATGGAGATCTCATTTCACAGGATTAGATTAAATATTCACTGTTTTTTGTGAGTAACATAACTGCTTCTAGTATGCATGTTACATATTCTTACAATTACCTCAAAGGAACAGACTTTGACCCTTTATATTTCACATCTTCCCCTTTGTTGTTTTGGTATATGAGAGGGTGAGAGGAGTGAAAAATGTCCTTGTCTGCAAACAGTATAGAAAAAGATATAGCTTCCATTTCTTCATTAAAGCCTTGACAAAGGCTGCTTGGGCTTATAGAGAATATGATCACAAATATAAGGCTGAAATAAAAATAAATTAAATTCTTCAGTGTTAGTGCAAAACCAAAATATGAGGTTATAGGGTTCAGAGCAAGACCAACTTTTCTTTTCTCACTCAGCTCTTGGCCTGAGAGCACAATAGTGCATGGTTTGTAAAGAATCACAGTAGGCTCTATGTGTCAGGACTGATGAAGGGAATTTACTAAAATAAACTCAAATTTTTACTCTGCATGGTGTATATTATTTCCAGGGAACATTTTTAAAATCTTTTCTCCAGTTTTTCCCCTTGCATTTGAATGCCTCTTCATACAACTTAAATGCTTTAAATTGCTTTCATAAACATTAACTCATCTGTATCTTATATAATTAAAATATAAAGAACATTTAATAACAATTATTTTTTCCCAAATCAAGCAAACAAAAATTTACACACATTTAATTAAGGACAAAATTTTCTTGTGAGTGCTGTATATTCATGGAACCATTTAATGCTCTCTTCATTTCTCCCCTGATCCTATTCAGAGTTTGTTTCTTGCATCATAGTTGTATATTCCAAGATTAATGGAGGAAGGCTGGAGGGACAAGGATTCCAGGGGTAATGTGTCTCTAAAGATTCTTCTCAGGTGGAACAAGATTTGGGTTCCGTGGTATGATGCTGGAATTGGAGAGATGGATATCCTAGGTTTCTTAATTTCTTCTTATTTTAGTTTTCCAGTGTCCTCTTTATTTCTAGTGTCCTTTTTCTCCTCCAGATTTGCAATGGCTTGCTAATGTTTCTCCTAGGGTAAGTTGTCCCATATGGAACTCAATAGTCTAGATGCGACTTGAGGTAGAAACCAGAGGGATTATTAGCAACTTTGATGTATCTTCTGCAATTCTAAATGTGCATCAGGCATTGAAAAACTTTTCCATGTCAAGGTGATGATCCAAGTTGCACTTAAACAATTACCTCATATCTCAGAAAGGATATTTAAAGCAGAGTATAATGACTGCACAAAGGCTTATGGGAGAAAAGTCCATGTCATATGCAGGGAATACTACACTGGAGGAAATGACAGTTCCTTTCAGCCTGTTACAGATTTGTTGAGTATATCTTATATGAGTGTTTGTTGAAAATATCTAAAATGTTTTTATTCATGTTACTCATAAAAATATTGATTACAGTAGGCCCAAGGACATGGCTCTAGGCCCCAGGGCGTATCATTAAGGATCCTTTTCTAGTTGATTGTGATTCTGATTAGTTTTTTGAGAAAAGATGTTTGTTCAAATATGTTTCCCTAACTGTACTGTCACAATCCCTAACTTCTTTGTTTTTTGTAACAGGATATATGAAAATCTATCAATGTCATACCAAAACCAAGGTAATAATACTCTATACCTACCCCTTGGCCCAGCACTTATAACCCTTAGGTATTTATCCAAGAGAAATGAAAATATGTTTACTAAAAGACCTGTGGAAGAATGTTCATGGGAACTTTATTCATAATAGCCCAAAACTGGAAATGGCCAACATGTCCATTAATTACAGAATGGATAAACAAAACATGTGCATACAATGGAAAACTATTCAGCAAAACTATATATATATATATATATTATATAATATATATATTATATATATATATAAATTATTGATATGTGCAATATGGATGAATCTCAAAAGCATACTGAATGAAAGAAGTCTTATATAAGAGTACTTTCTGTATGATTTAATTTATGGTACTTCTAAAACAGTTAAAACTAATCATATGGTGCAAAACAATCAAAACAGTGATTGTCTCTGGGAATGGGTAGGATCAGTTATTGACTGGCAAGGGGCACAAGTAACTTTCCAAGATGATGGTCATGTTCTCTATCTTGGTAGTAGTTGTCAGGCAGGCATATATGTAAACATATCAATGTAACTGGCACGCTGATTAGGACATGAAACATCACAGTGTACCTAATGCAGCTCTTTTTGCTTATTTCCAGTTATTACCTCCCAAAGGAAACAGTATCCGTCAAAAAAAAATAAGACTTGCCTGTTTTTGAATTTCATAGTGCTGGGCAAGTGATGAATGTGAAAATATTAGATCTTCTGGCTTTTTCTTTTAGTTACAACAACTGAATAAGATACTGCAATACTTAATGTATCAACTGGTTTGATGAAGCAAATTCTGTCTACATGACCTCCATAAAGGGTGAATTGACCAACTTGATCTTCTACACATCTGGGTC
Source organism: Hyaena hyaena (assembly GCF_003009895.1). Classification (NCBI taxonomy): domain Eukaryota; kingdom Metazoa; phylum Chordata; class Mammalia; order Carnivora; family Hyaenidae; genus Hyaena; species Hyaena hyaena. The sequence goes on along the minus strand of NW_024081107.1, from coordinate 1,491,583 downwards.
TTCGAGCTATAGTTAAAGTACCTGTTTGCCTGATTGAAATGTCTACTCTTCATTCAAATATTTAGACTTTGGTTAGACACCCACTAAATGAGGCATGTGTGTACAAAAGCATTCCAAACTGAGCAGATATAAGAAATATTATCCTTTAGAACCCATTTGATCCTTTTTCTTAAACCCAAGAAAACATAAATGCAACAATATATCAATTTGACTGTAAATATTATCTAAGTATGTCCTTTAAAAGCCAACGGAATGTCAGATACAATTTATTTTCCACCAGTGCAAGCTGAGACATTAAGTGGCAATTCTACTTCCATTAGCTAAATCTGGCAAATATGCAACTGTTTAAAGGCATTGTCGATAGCCATTGCACAATTAAGTATTTGTACTGATGCCTTATTAAATTACCCTTTTCAAGTAGGCATAATAAACTAGAAGTTCACTGTACAGATTTTCATGGTGAAAGTCAGATCAGTATGGGATTTATTTAGAGAGAATTTAGTGCACTGAGTAATGAAATAAATTTCATATGTCTTGCCAAAATAAATCTTAATTTCCTTAAAACTTCTTTTGTTTATAGGGTCAAGAAACAGGAAAATAAAAATTCCTGCAAATATAATTGTCATGATTTATAACATTAATGAAGCCACTTTATAATTCCAGTTGTCTTTTTAATAACAAAATCTATTTTGCTTTTAACTGAGAGCATTGCTGTACGCAGGGATTTCCAATCTTCCCATAAAAAGCTGCTACATCTCCCCAACTTTAAGATTCCTACAGGGGCTAAATGATAAATAGTGAATGGGGAGGGGGATGACTGAGGGAAGTGATGGAGAAAGAATTAGAACAGGAGGCTGTGGGGGAGATTATTGAGCAACAGCAGAAGAAAGCTTTGAGATCTAGGGAGATCCTAATCTTCTGGGTGGACTTTCTGCATCTTGTCTGCAAAGCAGTGTTAACCAGAAGAGTCTTTATTTTGTAATGCATGGGTCTCTTTTTTCTTTTCTTTTTTTCCCCCCTGAGTATTCTTTTTTTTTTTTTTTATGTTTATTTATTTTTGAGAGAGAGTACGCGAGCAGGGGAGGGGGAGAGAGGCAGGGAGACATATTCTGAAGTAGGCTCTAGGCTCTGAGTTGTTGGCACAGAGCTCCATGCTGGGCTTGAACTCAAAAACCCTAAGATCAGGACCTGAGCCAAAGTCAGACACTTAAATGACAGAGCCACCCATGTGCCCCATGGTTCTCTTTTTCCTTAGTAATTATAGTTCTCATCACATAATTCTTAAGCAATTATGTCTTTCTGAGTCTGGTACCACATTAGTTTCTATATAAAAATAATTAGACTCCCATTTTCATCTTTTCATTTTCTGCTCACCAAACTTAAAAATGTTTGATTCCTGTTGACCTTCAATTACAGACTCTGCCATATAACCAAATTTTCTATCACTGTGGTTTGTTCACAGAAAATACTTAGTGATTATTTGTAATCAAATTCAGAATGATATATGTGAATTCTTGAATTCTCCTAAAATATTAGATAATGATATAGCATATACCAACTAATTGGATACGTGACTGAATATTTGTAGTTTTCATCTGGCTGTTTGATGTTATGTAAGAATATGTTACTCTGTGCCTTTCTTATTGCTCAAATTGCCAAGAAGAATATTTTTGTTTTCCAGTTTTCCATAATGTAAAACATAATCTTGAGAATAGTTGTTTGAAAGAAATATTTGTGTAAACTAAATTATGTTAGGTTTATTTTAGGGGAGCTTCTTCAAGGCATTGTGATAAATCTTTTTGAATTGGAAAGAATCACTTCAGTTTACCTGTCTGAATACCTTTCATTTTCATTTGCTAAAAGTGAGCAAAGGTTTATATTTTGAATTTTTTAAAATGCTGATTAATCTTTAATTGTTTTCACCACATTTATCTGGGCTGATGGCAGATAAGGAAAGCAAGGCACAGATGAGTTGTTTTTCAATGACCTCTTACACAAGGTAAAACTAGATTAAATATCAAGATGGCAGTGTTAGGCCACCAGACATACACCTTTAATTACTTCTATGTTATATTTCCTTAAAAAAGCTCTGATTCTTTGACTCATGTAAAAATCTGCTCAGCCTTTTATAGAATTTTCTAATATTTCAATCCAACCTGTCTTTTTACATAGAAAGATAGAAATTTAATTTTTCCTACCACCTGTTGTCTTATTCAAAATACCGCAGAGAGGGATGGTAGTATGTGGTAAAGGGAAGAACTAGAAGATGAGAGATAACATGTTCTAGTCTGAGATCCACCACTAACTTTGAAAACTGGAGCAAATCCCTTGCTTTCTCTGGTCTCAGTTTCCTCATGACACTTGAAATAGGTAATGTGTTAAGCACAAATAAGAGTTTAAATTTTGTTCTTTTGCTCTGTCTTTGCAGTCTGTTCTGGGATGAGGAACAGACTTATTAGTCAGGGGCAAGTACTAAAGTGGAAACCAGAAAAAAACACAAAGAAGACTTTCTGGAAGTATGGTGGGTGGACTGTCTTTTAAACAATACAAATCCCTGGGCCCTATAATTTCCAAGCAGAGTTTTCTAGAAGAGGACAGAAATGAGGTTAATCTGTAATTCTAACAAGTGCTTCAGATGATTCCAGGGCTTGGTGAAATTTAAGAGAAATGTATGAGATAAATATTCTCTTCCTCTGAATACAATATTTTAAAAACTATCTTCAAAAATTAGTCTTTCTTACAGAAAACCTGGGCATAATCCCCAGCTCCTAAAGAGTGATGATGCCTAGTATAGATTATGAGGCCAGGCTGGCCAGGGTGACCAGGGACTCCAAAGACCTCTGAGACTTCTCAGATTATCTGTAAATCAGTAATCTCTGAACTAAGTGGTCCTCAAATTAAAACAAAACAAAAAAATGGTCACTACAGGAATGTCCACATTGGGGCCACCTCACAGTTGGCCTGCTGCTAGAAACTGTCCTTACATTTCAACCTTGAGCCCTTTAACCCTTGAATCTATAAGAGGGGGCTGCACAATAGAGATTGAGAGTCTATATTTGGAAGCAGTTACTTTGGGGTTCATGATCTTGCCCTAAACTAACAGGCTGCAGAACCCTAAATAGGTTCTCCACCTGTGAAATGCAGATAAAGATATGATCAAATTTATAGAGTTGTTATGAAGATTAGAAGAGTAATATATATTACCCTTGGAATATATTACTTGGAATGCCACCTGTCGCAACACTGTTGTGGTTAGCCCTCCTTTGTTCTTAGTAAAAAAGACAGCTGCCTGTAATATAGGACTTGAAGGGTACTCAAGCCTCAGTCCTACTGAGGAACAGTGGGGCCCAGACTTACTACTATTGATGTTCTAGGTTAAAATAGCAGTGACTCTAGAAATTGTAGAATATGACTCAGGAAGAGTATATGTGAGGCCATTACACTGAGATACACTTTGATTTCATCAGATGAGATAGCATTGCCTAGAGGGAACTGCCCTCAAATTAGAACAAGCGTAAGCAACTCAGGAAAGTTTCAGCAGGACATACTAGGTGAGGACCTTTGTGGGCAGCCCGAGAGTGCATAAAGCTAGAGGTGAGGAGGGGAGCATGCTTTCTGTTTTGCTTCCTCCTGCCAGTCTTGCCTATGAGAGAAATCAAAGAACAATGACAGAGTATTCTGACACTTAACCAGAATCTAGATGGATTTGTGTCTCTGTTGAATACTCCTAGTTTTTCCTCCTTGTTTTAAGGAAGCCTGTGCCCCTCAATCTCGATTAGTAGTTCTGTAAAGCACTAGGCTAAAGTCCTCTATTGATCTCCAGATAGCACAGCCATGCTTCCAGCTGCCCTGACAGTCTCCTCCACTCAGAGTCCAGGAGCTGGGCGAGCATTGCTGCCTTGATATTCACTGGGAAGGCCTTTTGCTAGCACAGACACTGTCCAATCCTGTGCAATGTAGAGTGGAAAAAAATGGCTCCTGAACAAGACCTTACAATTGTGAAAGGAGTGAATGGAAGGAGGAACAGCAGCCATCTTATCCAAGGGTAAATGAATTTAGGGTTTATTTGAACCACTTAGCCCGTCTCTTGTCTACATGATCTTCTGTCACATTGGAAGAAATCGATGCTTATTAATTCTAAAAATGAACAGAATCCTGACTTTAAATCACAGAGTCCTCAGGACCTCTTTTCCTTTATTTATTGTCTTTATTCTATTATTTCAGACAACATATTCTTACCTATTCTAAGATCCATATCTATGACTTGGATATTCATACATTTAAAATTATACCTTGGTATATTTAGTTTATTTTACATGCAGCGTTTAAGTGGAATTCATTTCAGTGACATACTATAATGTCTACCTAATATTCTTATTATTGATTTTAGTATTTCAAAAGTATTATTCATGGTGACACCTACTGGGAAGCAAATTTCAGTTATATCAATAGATATTATTATAATATAGAAAACATTAATATTTGATGGTGACATAAGTGTGACACAAAGGCAATAAACTCATTAATAAACACCCACCTGTCATTAATAAAACATTCCGAGATGACAACTATGAATTTTCAGCTCTTGTTCCTCAAGTTCACTGTTTATTTACCAAGTATATTTTGCATGTTAGCCATTTTTCAGAAAAGTTATTTTCTATTAATGAAGCTGACCCTCCTTTAAAATAACACAGAGCTTGAAAAATTTATAATGATAATATTGGTATGAAATCCATGAATTTCCTGAACAAAAAGATTTATCAAAACATAATGCTTTCCTCTCTTTCCTTTTCTCTCTCTCCCCCTTTGTGTGTGTGTGTGTGTGTGTGTGTGTGTGTGTGTGTGTGTGTGTGTTGCTTGGCAACCAACATTGATCTGTCCAAAAAAAAAAAAAATCACATGACTTAGGAATTGCTAGTGGCAATATTACTCTGTCATTTTTCTTTCTCATACCAAGCTGATGAAGATACTACTAACTGGAACAGCTATTAATTGTTTCCTTTTTCTTTGAAGTTTACTTTTCCATGTATTTACAATACATTGAGAATGGTCCTCCTAGACTGGTCTGGAGGAGATGGCTTGAGAGAGAGAGCTGAGTGGGAAAGACTTCTTTCAAATAAAAGAGAACAGTAGAACATTCAATTTGTTATTCATGATTTATCAGGTCAATCTTGCTTTCCCAAAATACCAATCATGACAAAATCTAGTCAGGGAGCCTCAATTGCCCCTCACTTGTATTTTGAAACCATAACCAGGAAAACTTGCTAATTGCCTCCATATGAGGCCAATGTGTATGTATGTGTTGTTATGTATTTGTTAGAACCATTTTCCTGGTCATCGTGCACCATTGTATCTTCCCATCAGTGTGTGACTCCTGCCTTTGCCATTCAGTTTCCTGCTTAATATTACCCCCTCTTGAATGGGATAGTCTGTTTTCTGATGGAATCTTTGATTTGCAGTCTTTTTTTTCTCCCTAAAAGCCACTGCTGACAAAGCATCCAATATTTTGGGGCCATCCTTATTGCTTTCAGTATTTTATCAGAATTAAACAGAACTCAGGACATGGACAGTGGGAATTTCACTGAACTTGATAAGTTATTTTTATAAAGTGTTTTTTTCCTTAAAAGAATCAGCCTGGAAGAAACTACCTTGCCTGCAGATATGAGGCAAGTAGGAACATGGACATGCCAATCAAATGGTCAATACTGTGTGACAAGTAAATAGAAGATATTTTCCTTTCTAAATCCTCTTTTATCTACAGTTACTTATTTATTTTGAAAGGCCTTGAAACATATTCTCTATGTGAAGTATATCCAGTTTCACGTTGTCTCTGTATTACATTCTCATGTCTATGAGAATTGATGCTGTTTTCTCATATTGTTTTTGTGGCTTTCCCTGTGTAAAAGTCTAACAAGGCAGAAGCTTCAGAGACTTTTTACTGGCTAATACCTGACCCCTTTCTCTCACATTACAGCTCCAAGTGACCATTTTCAAGGCAAAAGGTCATCTCTATCCCCATCCCTTTGGAACCAATGTGCATCAACCTTCTAACCTCTGTCTTAGAGAGATGATGGCTATTTGGGCTGCAATCCCTTCATTACAGATGGTCCATATTTTATATTTAGTGTGGAAGGTCAAATTTAGGAAAGCAATTTCTCTTAAAGCTTAGAGTTCCAATAATCCAACATCTTCTATAGGCTTATGGGTGAGTGGGCAGTAATGGGTTTATGGGAAGCGCCCGCTGGTCTGTCTTTTCCAGGGAGGGGATTATTCCTGTCAATCTAAATTTTTAGAATTGGTGGGCTCCCATTGTTTATTATTCAGCAAGCTTTTATTAGATTGTCTCTAAGCACAATGCAGCAAGTGGGGCATCCTTCTGAGCAGGCTAGCTGGCTGGATCAATATCTCCAGGCATTTAAAATCTTGGATAAAATAATGCTACATTTTCATCTTAGCTCCAGAAGAGAGTCCTGCATGTAGTTCTGTTGCAGAGAGAACATACAGAAAAATGCTCAATGGCATTAGTACAGACAGTAATTGTCTAACAATGATAGAATCTATGGATAACATGGTAGATTTTTCAGGTGAATAGATGTTTAAGATATTTTACTCTTTTGTGACAGTTTAGCTTAAATCTACAAAGAAACATGGTATGACTGAGCTACACAAATGCATTTATTGTGCTAACTTAAATAAAATACCAGAGAAAGGTGGCATTAATTTTAAAATTAATGTTGTAAATGAATTTTTATCTATTAGTACATATATGAATGGAATGAGACAGGGACTAGATTAACTCACTTGTGTGTAGTAGATTAATTAAATCAAGTACAGTGACTTGGGAGCTAAGAGAAGGCATATGCTCCTGGAGCCTTTGATTGTGCAAACCCCAGAAGACCAAACTACCCTACAGAAATATGGGTGAGGGTGATGGGTCACAACCTCCATGTCTAGATCAAGAGTTCTTATCCTTAATGAAATGTAGAAACAAAGAAAAACAAACACTCTAGTCTTTTATGTTAAGATATCAGACTTAAAAATTCTTCACCCTCATCTTCCAGTTTGGCTGATTAGAAACTAGACTGGGAGTCAAACAGACTGTACCAAGGAAATTCTCCTGAAACTTAAGGGATGTTGAGATAAATGTGGCCCCCACACTTACTTGCCCGTTCCCTCCACTAGGCAAAAAGACATGTGGAGACATACATCTGTCATGGACAAATTGAATCAGGTCATCAGTTTGTTGTGCCTTGAAGACATTTTAATAAAAAATAGGTAATGATGGCGATAGTAGCTCCTGGTATTATTTTTTTCATTGTTGAATATTTACCATGTCTTAGATAGTCCCATAATATTTTCTCAAAAGTTCCCTTGAGATGAAATATTGTTATTATTTATACTCTACAATCAAGATGCTGCAGAAGAGGAAGGAAGTGAGTGTTTATTGAATATCTTTCATGTGCCAGGCAGTATGATTGGAATTTTATATACATTTTAATTTTATACTTAAAACTCTTTTAGATGCATACTAACTGCAGTTATACAGATGAGGAATTGAAACTCAGAAAGATTAAATAAGTTGCTCAAGATCACAGAGCTACTTTGTGGTAGAGTTGGGTTGAAAGTAACCAGGTCTACTTAGTTCCTAAGTGTATGCTGTTTTCACTTGACTGTGTTGCCTGTGAGAAAGAGCAAATAGCATTCACATTTAGGTCTTTTGTCTTGTCCTTCAGAGGTGTTTGTCTTACCACTGCCTCATATGCACTCAGCTCTCAAGGTATTTGACCTTGAAATTATTGGATAGAGAGAGATCTGAGGATCCATGAGCTTCAGCCCATGTCATTACTCTCTGGTTCGTAGAGGGCTACCATGTCTGGAATTCTCCAAGGAAGACTTAGTGGAACGAAGATGCTAGAATCAGGAGAGAGGAACAAACATAACTCAGGAAGTGGTTTAATCCCAAAGACATGTAAACTAATTCACTCTTTAAAGTTTGTGCCATTAGCTCCCATTACTAAAGCTCTCATTCAACACTGACTTAAATTCACTTTGGTTTTTAGAATGTTTCAGTGTTTGCATTGAAGTCCTGACTATAATCTTTTAGTGGGGTTCAGGCAGTTGCAAAAATCCACCTAGGAGTTGAAAGTGAGACCTTACCTTGAGGATACGAAAGAGGCTGACCTGATATCTCTGTGGACATTTGATTCCTTACTTTCCCTGCTTGAAAAGCTTGTGGAATCATCACTACCACAGTCCCTGTGGGTCCCTTTGTGCCTCACTTCCTCACATGTAAAATTAGATGATGACATGGCTGTTCCATGACCTTGTTGATTAAAGAATAACCTGCAAACATAAGAGTGAGGAAATGCCCAGGTGTCTGAAGGGAAATATTGTCCTCTTTAGAATGTTCAGGAATTGGGGAGCCTGGGTAGCTCAGTTGGTTAAGTGTCCAACTTCGGCTCAGGTCATGATCTCATGGTTTCTGGGTTCGAGCCCCATGTCGGGCTCTGTGCTGACAGCTAGCTCAGAGCCTGGAGCCTGTTTCAGATTCTATATCTCCCTCTCTCTCTGATCCTCCCCTGCTCATGCTGTCTCTCGCTCTCTATCTCTCAGAAATAAATAACACATTAAAAATAAAGAATGTTCAGGAATAAAATGACAAGCACAGTTAGTGAAAGCAGGAGGTAAAATGCTGGAGCCAAAAAGCACTTGAGCAACTATTGAACATGAACTTGTATTAGGTACTAATGCTTACTTGTCAGAATGGAGAGAGAAAGAAACCTAACTGAGCAAGTGCAAGTGGAATCTGACCTCAGAAACATGTTACTTTGTTTCTGCAATTTTTCTCCTTTTTCCTATCTGCAAGGGACAGTGCAGGAGACTCAAAGCTAAAACGGGTGATTAAATTCTAGATTGTCTTTCTTTGGGAGAGCATGAAAGAAACCTCTCTTTGTTTCCTACATGCTTGAAGGAGTCTATGAAAATAGGAAAAGACAGTGACTTAGAGGGAAGTGAACAACTAATTAGCCAGTTTGCACCTTTCCCTCTCATAAGTCTAAGTAGGTAGTCAAAGAAGGAATCCGAATCTAGCCTCTTGGAAGGCCTTGGTTGGTAAAGTGTTTACATGAATACAGAGGCAGTCAAGGAGAGCCTTTGAGATCAGCTCTTATATCTAGAGAGTGAGAGCAATGAGGAGTGCCCCCCAGTGGCTATGGCATGGACCCTGGGGTCTGGAAACCAGGGCTGGAATCCTGGTTCTGCCACTTACCTGACTGAATTATTTAAATTCTCTGTCTCCGTTTTCTTAGTCATAATTCCCACCTTTTAGGTTTGAGGATTAAAGGAAGAACTACATTTAGCGTAGCTCCTGCAATATATTAAAAAGTCTCTGGAGGATAGCTATAGTAATCATTATTACTTATTTTAAGAACGAATTTGGGGAGAAAGGTAGGTTAAATTTGATGAACCAAAGTTGATAGTGGTCAGATTGTTGAGGTGCCTAGATTTTTTTTTTAACGTATTGAAGAGTTTGTTCTGTAAATGTTTGTAATGAGAAATTCATTATATTTTATGCCATTATATATAGGACAAAAACATTAAAAGGACATTAACATCACTCACTTTTGCTTTCTCTATATTTAGTTTAGTAGGAAAGACCTGGTCAGTCAGATTATAAAGCATCATTTCCCAAAATATGTGTTCAAAACATGAGACCCTAGAGAAATCCTGAAATTCACAGTGCATGCTTTCACAATAGAGGTTCTGCAAAGTTCCAGTCTAAATTAATTTGTTTAATTTTGTTAAACTCCGTGTTTTCCAAACCTATGTGACCATGAATGTGCACTCTACCATTAACCCACAACACTTTGGGAAAAGTTGACCTAAGACAGCACTTTCCTCCTGCTAGCATTGTAAGCAGAGAACCCAGGAGGAAATGCTGATGGTTTATAGATCTGGAACTAAAAATCCCAATCTTAAATAGCCATGAAAATCTTTGCTAATAATCCTAATGGGGTGCTGGGTCAGTTTTTTGTATTGAGCAGAAGTGGGCACTATCATGGCATCATTTAGTGAGTACATATTTATTAAATGTTCACACTTGATGACCATGTCTGGGTGCCCAGAGTTGAAATTTGGCAGTGCCACAAGGGTGCTTGCTAAATAGTGATGACTCATTTGCTGAGAGTGAATTATCCTTCAGGAAGAAGTGAAACACAATGAAGAACGGGCTAGTTAGATTGAGGGACAAGAGCAACAGCCCCAGCCAACAGCCTGCTGTATTTTCCCTCTGCCTGGACATAAGATGTGCTTTTGAACAACAATGAATTTGATTATTTTGTCATTGAAAAAAAGGCAGAAAAGGACTTACTTTTACTTTAGGGAAATGTTTTTAAAAACTGGCTTGTTTCTAAAGTAGCCTACAAAAGCCTATTTCAGTTATATTTTTTTCTAAACTGTCAGGACCCCTTCATCTTAACCCTGGTAGTAGAAATGACAAATTTTACCATTTATCCAGTCTACAAATATTTCATGACTTGCAATGTACTTGAATGCAAAGATGGAAAATATCTAGTCCTTACCCTCAAGCTGCTTACCTTAAGGTGATAGAAGACATAAACGACAGTAGACAAAGGAGTTTTGGATAAGTGAAATAGAAGTAAAGTACACTGGAACCAGTTCCGATAGGGATGATTAAGATTTGTGGAGGTAGCATTTAACCTTAGACTCACAGAATGAGTAAGAATTTTAAAGGCAGAGAAAAAGGTGTGGGTACCTAAGACAGAATGCTTTGGAATCACCTCTTAAAAACAAGCCACCAGGATTCTGACAAATGAACTTCTGTCTCATGCTCCATTGTTTTCTTCATGCCAGGATCGGCAGAGATGAGATAATTTCTGAGTTTGACACAGCAGCTCTCTCCCTTACTAGGGCGTGCATAGTAGAACTGCAGTTAACAAGTCTTTGTGGTCCCAAAGAGAAATTGATGTTTGCTGATTGCACTATGCTGAAGTAAAATTACAAGAGTGCATTAAAATCCTTTGTAAGGAAGGTTGAAGGCATTACAAAAATGCGTGGGCATCTTGGCCATTAATATTTGATTCAATATCTTTTAGTTGCATATGGCATATTTTGATGGAAGAGGCGTGTGTAGATATAAATACAAATTGGAGAACCACCAGGGCCAGTGCTAGCTGTCAGTAAGACTCCTGGCTGGCGGGATCCACTCAACCTCACCTCATACACAGAATTTTTGAGGCGATATTCTGAAGTCAAAAGAATCTAGGAAAGCTTTTCTCTGTCTTCCATTGTCTGCAAAAGGAGAAACAGTAACTTCTTGCAACCAGCAACCATAACACACCCACTAAGGATGGCTTAGAGCACTTCCTGAGTCAAAGCATGGTGCTCCAACACTGACATGAGTGGCAGAAAGATAAACACAGTTTCTATTTTTTAAGGCGTTCAGAATCTAGTGGAGGAATATATGTCAGTCAGTAGCCGGTGAACATGAAAACAACAAAATAAGTGCTTGGGGAGGGAGGAGGTAAGGGTGTGATCCTGCAAGTGCCTGTCATATGGCAAACTTTATTGCATTTCATTGCAAAGGTTTTTTTCTCTATTTCCACTCATAGACTACCCACTTGGGACCTTGTGGATCATCATGGACACATTGCTTTTTCTCTGTATCACTTGTCCTGCTCAGCCCTGCTAGAGCAGCTGTCTCTGCTGGTGTGGAAGAGGCTTTCCTCACTGGCTTTCGGTCATCCAGGCTTCAAATGCCATCCACAGAGCCTACTCAAGTTAGATTAAGCAGAGAAGGATTGGTTACATGGTGTCAGACAGCTTATAGATTTTGGGGGCAGTGAGAGAACCAAGCTTGATTGCCACACAGCAGAAGTAAGTAGCCAGGAGAAATGCTCAGTCACTCCACAGGAGTGTTCCAACAGAAAGTACACTGCTGCTGCCACCTCTCACCCAACATTCATGAAGCCACCGCCTGGAATAGCAGAACTCCACTGTGGCTGCTGCAGATGAACTCAACAGCTTCATAACCATATTTTCCAGAAAACGCTTATGGCCTCACAGAATTTACCTGGCTGTTCCAAATCTCACAGGATGAGTCTGCTTTGTTGAAGTTAGTCCATGCAAAGGATACTTGAAATGGAAATTTTTTTGGATTCTCCTTGGGAAAAGCAGAAAATTACAGAAATGGTGAGACAGGTTAACAAAATCATTGACAGCCACAAATTAGAGAGGTCTGTTGCATCATCCCTCAGACTTTTTGCCCTTTGAAAGTTTGATCAAAGTTTTAGAAGTTATTCAAAAAAAAATTTAATATAGTTTATTTTTGAGACAGAGACTGAGAATGAATGGGGGAGGGGCAGAGAGAGAGAGGGAGACACAGAATCTGAAACAGGCTGCAGGTTCTGAGCTGCCAGTACAGAACCCAGTGTGGGGCTCAAACCCATGAACTGTGAGATCATGACCTGAGCTGAAGTCGGATGCTCAACCAACTGAGCCACCCGGTGCCCCTCAAAGTTTTAGAATGTAATGACATTCACAGATTGGCTTGGTATAGAAAAACACTTTGCCTTGCAGGGATAGCAGTGCCGCCTGAACTTTCTTGGAATGTATCAAAGAAAAGAAAAGATAGCCAGTAGTTGAGCTCCCGATTTGCTTCACTTCTGACTGTCCCTTGTGTTTCTGTGTTTGGAGGCCCTATCCCAGACATTATAACCCTGGATGACTTATAGTTGTTTCCACTTCTTCCCTGAATACATGTAATACAGTAGCCTCTACTGTGTTCAGAGTGTATATTACTCTTCTCTCAATGAATCAGGTAGGACTAACTAGAGGCCTAAATTAAACTCCTTGGGATTGCAGCTCTATATAGTTGTTTTAACTAGAATCTTTTTTATAAACGATCACAAGTCCTATTTATCTGGCCCAAACTTAAGGAAAGTTTGATTATAATGATATCGAGAGGCTTCATTGAATGCCCAAGCCTCCAAGATGGTAAGACAAGGGCAGCAGAAGTCTATGGATTACCACAAATAACATAAATCCATTGCTTTTTGTTTCTATTCTGCCACTAATTATTTCTAGCATAACAATCAAATTGATCCAGATGGCCTTTCTATTCCAAGCTACAGGTTGCTAACCAGCTGAGGGAAGTCCCCTCTTCAGGTCAGGGGTTCACCCTTTGTCTAATCAACTGTGTCATGATTGGGAAAGAGGCTACATGATCTACAACCACTTAGCATAGGCTGTTTTTCTGAGAAGGAACACGTTCAGGCTAGTCCATCAAAGCCTCTGTGATACCAAGAAAAACTCTTTGAGGCTTTAGAATTGGCCCTGGCACATAGCTGGCAGCCTGGTAGGGAAGAGAAACTAAGGTCTGTTTGCACGAGGACCTCAACAGCCATTAGAGAGGGAGGTTATCTCAAGTTAAGAGAGAGCCAAGCGTGTGTCAACTGATCAAGTAGTGGCCGTGGAAGGGGCAAACTGTATGGTGACTGTTATAGTCCTTCAGCCTGGATTATTGTCAAACCAGGGCCCTATTGGAGGAGACAGAGGTGAAATTTGAGAGGCCTGTTTGAAACTCAAACACCCATGGTTTGAATTCTTTCCAAGAGAATATAATACGTAGAGGAGAGTTATTCTCTTCCCTTAGCCTCAGAACATGGTCACTTGTTGATCCTCATGGGCATCAGCTATTGCCAGCAGAAGAGGCCTCATTAGGGTAACAGGTCATTTTAGGAGAATCCCAGGAATTCCAGTCAAATTCAGGAGGCACTTTCCAGGAGGTAGGACCTCATGATACATTGGGAGCAAGAGCCAGTAACATTAGAGACATTAACATTAAATGTGATCCCATTTGTATCTGTGGGCTAGCAGGCTAGTAGTATATGGAGAGTTATCTAGTGACAATGTAATTAAATTAGGTTATGGTTAATTATGGACAGTTTAAATCACTTCTTTGTTTCAGATAAGGTTATTTTATTTATAATTTCTACATGTTTGCAATCAGATAATATACCCGAATTGACTGTGTTTATATATTCTTAAATATTTTAGAGGTGCTTTATTTTATTAAAGCATAGGATTGACATTCCTATAAAAACTATATACATACTGCTAATTAATGAACTTGCTAAAGCTACAGATAATTTTAGACTTCTTTGTTAGTATTCATCTGTACTTATCTAAACTCCTTAAGAGATTCACTGATAGCTGTCCATAGTCGTTGCCCAGCACTTCCATATTATACATTGTTCACTTGAGCTCTCTGATCATAGTCTCCCACCTTTACGTCAGTTAAGAACAAGGCACTAAGCTCCAAACTCTTTATACATAGCACTGAATATTAAAATAGTGACTGGGAAACAAAACTAAACAAACATACAAATGACAAATAGTTGATTTAGATGAGCAACGCCTCTGTACTTCCAGCTTTCTGCCAACGATTGCAAGCTAGCTCTTTGGAGTGAATATTCTTAGTGGGATTGGTTGATTTCCAATAGGTGGACCTATCAAAATCTGATTCATATTTTCTATTTTAAAATCCATTTTGTATGTCAATTCATTAATCCAGGTCTTTTTCAGGGGGGATGGAGTTAAGGATTTTGCTGTAAATTTTCATCTTTGAAATTAGGATGAGTCAGGAGGAAGGTAGACAAATGCATTTCTACTGATCATCTCTCTTTTTGCTTTTTATCTTCTCTTTTCATATTTTTTAAATCTCTCTTTGTCCTTTTCTTTGCCTCTCTCTTCCCCTGTCTCCTCCCCTACTTGCTGTTTCCCTTTTCCCCTCCTTCTGTTTCTCCTTTTTTTCTTTTCTTCTCTCTGTTTTCTTTCCTGGCAGTTTTTCATGGGAGTAAGCGTGGTAATGGAGGGCGGATGGTCTCTTAAATCAGTGGCTTTCGACTGGAGGCACATTTGTCTCTCAGGGGACATTTGACAATATTTGGAGAAACTTTTAGTTATCACTACTTAAAGAGGGCATGAGGAGTAGTGCTTTGGGCACCACCCCAGTAGAGAATACTGAGTAGGGGCCAGTGGTACTGCTAAACATCCTACAGTGCATAGGACATCCTCCACCCCCACCAACAAAAATGGTCCAGCTCCAAATATCAGTAGAACTGAGGTTCAGAAATCCTACTTTCCATGAAGATGAGTCTGTATTCATGAAGAACATAGAGGTTAGGAAGAATGGAGACAGGGCTTTGTAGGGTCCTGCTCCTTTCTTTCTGTCCACAATTGCTGGCAGGTTCTTTAACTCTTCATCTACCACAATGAGTATAAAGTTTATGTACATAGACCCACCTCTGCTGGCAGCAATGAGTATAGTTTCAAACAAGCAGATAGAAAAACCCATTAAAGTTATGTTATGTGGGAAATGTCAAAGACAGACCTTTCTCTTGATTTGTTTTCTCAAAATGTGGCAGAAGATATGCTTGGGAAAATAGATGGAAATAAATATGATTGTGGTGAAAATGTTCATCTAGGCATTTTACAGAGTTGACGGAGATTACATATTCTTTGGGTTACTGTGACAATTGTATTAGATAGGCTTAAAAGATTAAAGATCAAATTAGTAAAGAGAACAAGGAAGTCTATAAATATCTGGTCTTATTGTAATTGAGATGGTTAACCATAAAGCAATGAAAGAAAACCCATAGAAAACATTTGGTTCACAAGTGGCAAAAATAGGTAAAACTTACATCAGTACAGGCAGGGAAGTTAGGATGATAAATATTTGTAGTACCAGTTCTAATAACTCTATTTACTTGTGAACCAAATACCTAGATGCCATTGCACATAGGATGTGAATATCAGTGGCCCAATTTATCTAGGTTACTTGGCTATAGTAGACATAAGAAGAATGGAAATTGGCATCAAAAATTTATTTCCTTTCCAGATTACAAAACAGAAGAACTACTAGCCAGGTTGTAACCTAACTAAATTGGTCAGTAAAACCAATCACAGTTTTATAGAGTCTACACTAAAGCTGGGATAGATAAACTACAACTCAGAAAATTTACCAACATGCCAGAGTTAAATAAGGGGGAAAAGTTGTATGATACATACTGGTAACAGCTAACCTTAATTAAGTTGGACATAGCAGTTGGAATGCCCAGGCCGCTGGATCAGGTATTATTACCAGGGGCCACTGGACAGTTTCTGTACAGGACTGGAGAAGGGAACTTCTGCAGAAGTGGGCTCTATATTCCTCTGGCCCTTGGCCTTTTCTGGGCCCTAACTGTTACCCAAAAACTGGAAAACTGGAGACCAGCTAATTAAATTCATATCCAAAGTCTTGGACATGTTAGACATGTTGACCCTCTATTATTAATTTTCCCTCATTTTTTTCCCCTCCATGTTTCCCTGGGGCATTCACTCTCCTGACTCCTATCCTCACCCAAAATCTTACTCTTCATCTTTTTCACTATGTCTCTGTACTTCAGACTCTTCTCATACCATTCCTATTTTCTGGTTCCAACCATGGCTGGTTTCTCAGGAATAGACATCTCTTGCCTTGCAGCCATCCAGATGAGTGTACTTCTCCCTGTCCACAGCATCCCTCCTTCACCACAACTTTTTTGATACTGTTCTCTTGATTCATAGATTTTTCTCCCTGTTGTGAAGCTCTCATTGAGCTTGCTGTATCCTCTTCATGCTGTATTGTAAGCTCCTCCCCATTTTATCCTCCCCTTGTGAGTAACTTGCAGTCTTTTCTCCTCTCTAACTTCTCTCAACACCTGACCGAATTCCTTCATTCATATAGGTAATGCATTTAGTGCCCTCTTTCCAATTCCTTGATCTCACTGCCAGTGGCCTTCATCACCACTCCACATCAGTAATTCTCATCTACATCAACACCTTGCTATCATGCAGACTATGTCATACCTGAGATCTCAACTTCCTGTCCTTCTGTATGGTGGCAACTTCCTATCCTTCCTACTCTCTGTCACTCCAACTGTAGCACTCCTCAGTCTTCTCAGCTTGTCATAAACTGTGCATGTTGGTGTCTGTACAAATTCATAGCTTCTAGTATCCTTTGGGCTTCAAGATCTCCTGACACTTATCTTTGTTTTTTATTCCTGTTCTTTTCCATTTCTATCAACAGCTCTGTCCTCTCTCCAGGGCCTGTCTCTGTTAGTAGATGGACAACCCTATTTAGCTACCTTAAATCATGTATGGAACATAATGGTGTTTAAATATAAATAGATAGCCTTGGTTTCTACTTACGAGAAGTTTGAGATTAATTGGGAACTCTTTAATTTCTTGTCTCCTCTCTGTCTGCAAACTTATTTATCTCTGTATCCATTCTCTAGACCCAAAGGAGACATTATCTTTCTTGTTCCACCCATCTCATCTGGAACCCTGCTCTATCAACAATCTCTCTCTCTCTCTTTTTCTGTATCTTCATCTTCTTTCTCTTCTCCTTCTCTTAGACTAAAGTGTGATCAAGTTCTCCCATTCTAGGAAAAACCAGGACAGAATTTTTTTTTTATTGTGTGATGCTTATGGATATTTAGACTTTTTTTCTTCCCCTATTATAGCTCATTCTTTTTATGCTGCAACATCCTGTTTACTAAGCCCACTGCAACTTGACTTTGGCTGCTGACATTGTTCAGACCAAGGTTGTTGGTGACTTCCACATTATCAGATACTCTGGGGAATATTCTATCCTTGTGTTATATCAGCTTCTCTGAAATACTTCACGTTTGGGGGCCCACTCCTATTTTTAAGGCTCCCTCAAATCTGCTCCTTCTTTACATCGGTGGCATGGTATATAAATATACCACTGGTTGCTCACATCTTTGTCTTGCATATGCCATTCTCTCTTCTTGAGATGTTTTTATTTCCATTCCCTTGTGTCTTCTCTACTTGGAGAAATCTCATTCATCCTTCAAATTCCAGCTTAGACATCACCTCCTCTTTGCTGCCTTGGCAGATTTAATTTCTCGTCATGAACATCTTATTACTAAGTATGACTTAGCTGAAGACTTTGTTCTCCAAATTGGGTTTCCAGAAATTTTTCAGTCACAAAGTCTTCTATTTTCAAGTAGAAACAGAAGAAGAAAAGAGGAAAGCTTATATCTTAATCTAATAAAACCTCATTTCATGTATCTTTCCATTGCTTATAGAGGCAGTGTTGACAGTGTAACTATTCATTCCTTTCTCTACTTCTCTATCTTCTTTATCTTTTTCCTCCATTTTAATGCATTTTAAAATAACATTGACTCTGGCTAATTAGCATTGACTTCTAACATTGAAGCTGGTTTAGGAGAAGTATTTTTAATGTTTTGAAACTCAAGCTAAATTCTTAATTTTTTTCAACCTGTGTTTTAAGATGGTCTTTGGGTTTTTCTTCAACAAATAGCATGATTTTTAAAAGACATGGTTTTCCTTTTACCAAACTACATGCCTGTGTTTTGTAGGAGAAGCATAGGATTTGGGTATAGGTTCAAATATAAACATGTAATTATATTAGGCAAAAAAAAAAAAAAAAGAACAATATGGTCATTTTGAAGGCAAATGATTATCTCAAGTATGAATTACTGTTCGATGCAACTGAATAACATTTCATCAGGCACCTTGTGTTAGATTTTAGTTTATGAATTTTTCAGGAAAAAGTATTAACTAAAAAGATGGACTATGATGACACTGAAGTCCGCTGTATAACTGGGCCAGAAAGATCCCTCCAGCTGTGCTCTGGGCTGTCTTATGTCTTTCTGTTGCTTATGTCTTAGTGGCACTGGTGTCACTGATACTTCTGGGCCCCATCACCATGCAGATTGATGGCAAAAACAGTCTGGCCAATATGGCTTTTAGATGTCGCCTGTCTAGACATAGTCAGGATTACTGGAAACCTGTCTCTTTTCTTTATTTCATGGATACTTTACTCATTTGCACTTAAACCTCAGTCTCTGGGGGACGGACATATCTTTTCAGCTTTGATATTTCATGGGCCTGATAGGTTTTGTTTTATGTTTTTATAGTTAACTATATTTGGCCCTGCTCTCTCCTCCTCATATCCTTATGAGTTAGTGAAGTAGGTTTACCCAGAAGGATATCCTAAATATTTTGCACATTTTTAGTGTAATAGGTATAATAATTTTGAAGCAACTCCTTTTTTATCATCTTTTATCAGATTTCTACCTCCCTGCACTCCACCGTTATTATGGTCAGGACAGGAGTGTATAATTTAAATGCTACCTCTGAAGGAGGAGAGCAGGACATGGGGGAGTTATGTCCCAACAGAAAGAGAGAGGAAGAAGCCCACTTCTTCTGGCTCCAGAGGGATCATCAAGAGAATGAGTGGGTCAGAGGTAGAGTGGAGGGGTCAGTATGTTCTTGAGAGGCCCTCTAGTGAAAGACACCCAAGGTGGGTGGTAGGAGGATGCCACATGGACTGAAAGCTGCTGTCACCTCTGCAATTAGGTCTTTCTCTATATCCAAATGCCATTTTGAAGAAGAGTAAGAGGAAATGTGAAATATTGCATCTTTAAACCACACAAGGTGTGACATGGTTACCTGAAATACCCGTTTAAAACATAATGGTCCTTCTGAGTTTACTCAATTGGACCAAATTTAACCCCTCTTACTTCTTCTGTCCTGGGTGCTCTGGGCTTGAGAGGAAGATTAGTTCAAATATGGAAACAAAGAAATGACATTTTTCTTTGCACATGAATATATTTAAGTGCACATGGGACCTTGTTATATATAGATGAGAAAGCATGCCTTTCTCTCCCTATAGCATTGAGTCAATGGTCATGAATGTAGATTGTGGGTATAGGACAGAAAGGCCTTGTCCCAAGATGAAATTGTTTAACAACACCCTGAAAATGGAAAATAGCTGCATTTATGTTAGGTATGGGAAAAGTGTTCGGTAAAAGCAAGGCCCCTGAGTGGCTTATGTTTGGGGCTTGACCCTTGTTGGGGGATGGCATGAAAGTTCCTCTGGCCATTTGTATTTTCAGGCTGTATGGATACTGTGCTTGAGTTCCCTACCTCCATTACATACCAGCTGATTATTAAAGCCGATTACTGTATTTTTAGTCTCATTGCTAGTAATTGGTTGAGGAATGGATAATTTACATTTACTTGAGCCAATAAAAGACAAGGAAAATCTTTTTTGGGACTCACAGAAAGAAGCTGTGCCCTTAAGAGAGTTGATAGCTTAGATGAATGATCTGGATGGCAAAGTGGAGAGATGATGAAATGGGATCTTAGATGATGGGGTTGGACCATTGGATCAGTCAACCCCTGAAGTGTGCTTCACCTCTGGACTGCTTCTAGAATGAGCTAATGTATTTCTCTATAGTTAAAGTAACTTGGAGATGAGATTCAATTATTTGCAGTGCCAAGCAACTTGGCTAAGACATAGGCCACTGGTACTTTTCTCCATGGCAAATAATAGAATTATTTAGAGAGACAAAATTTGTTTGATCATTGCTTTTGTACCAAGTGTATATTCTACAGGTCATTTTCTAAAAATCTATTTTTAATGCTTCCAGGGAGATAAGAAATTCATTAGTTTATTAGGAATATCTGATTCCATTCCTGATTCTTCTAGTAACTAGGGGTACAAGCATTAGTTTCTTTTAGCCTTGTTTCCTCACTTGTAAGATGATGGTGTTAGACATGAATCTCATTGCTTCTTAGAGCTTAGTTTGCATCTTTAAAAATGTGTGGGCAAAGTGCTTAAAATGAAGATTCTTGCGGACTCCCTCTAAAGATTCTGATGAATTCTTAGCAGGTTGGTTCTAGAGCTATTCTAATGCAAATTAGTTTAAGGATCACACTGAGGAAATCTGAACTAGAGACACAGAAAGATCCTTTAAAGTTAGCTAGAAGTCCAATTTGTCTGTCCCATCAACAATTTGTACGTATACTGTTTTTTACTTTATTCTTTTTGTTGTGAAGAAACCATGGATTCTAACAATGAAGCTTTATTGGGATGGATGACTAAATGTAGGAGGTTATAGAATCATCCTGTAGGAAGGAACCACAAGAGGTCAATGCAGTTCACCTCCTTGCTTCTGGGCTTAGCTCCATCAAGTGCCTAGACAAATGGGTATCTGCTTCTGTCCACAGGGATCTCAAGGAAGTGATGCCGTATCTACCCCTGGGTTGTTCATTCATGTGAGTACTTTCTAAGCAGATAAGTCAGGGAATCATGTCGTTGGACTAATCATATATTCACATGTGGCTTTCAACATAGCCTGGTATGGGTATCTGATTGTCAAAGATTTGGGAAATGAAATAAAACATCTGAAACTAATATTGTCCTGAGTACCATTTAATCATTGGAGATTTTAAAAGGAATTCTTGACCTCATTAGAAGGAGGCAATACAAAGTTCAATATTGCCTCATTGAACTGGCAATACAAAGGAAATCTGATTAAATTGATGTTCATAATTGAGAGAATACTAACTAATGGAAGTTCTTCCTTATAGTTGGTTTAATTTCCTCCTTCTGCGATTTAAGCTGGTTTTCTCTTACATTCTTCTCTATGGAGTGGGAATAATCTGTAATTACCATTCTCTCTATAATAATCATTCATTCTTTTGAAGAGTTATTAACTGTCCCTTCAGTATTCTCTTTATAAGGCTAAAAAAGTTCCACTTCTCTTAACCTTTCCTCCTATGTTCCATTTTTCAAATATTAGTAATTTTCATTATGTGTCCTTGGACTTGCTCCAAATTTTTCACATCTTTAAGCAATATTGTTGTAAATAGTACTAAAATAACAGATCTAGCCATTATAAGGTACAGTTTCCAAGTTGCATTGTTTTTCTTTTTGTAGAGAGAGCATTGTAGTGGATTCAAATCCCAGGTCTGACATTTTGGCAGGTTATTTGAACCCTGGCCCCAGTTTATTTGTCTGTGAAATGGGTATAATAATAGTGCCTATCTCATAGGCTCTTTGGAGCATTAAGTAAACATGTATACACATAAAGAACTCACGACTATGCCTGGCGTGTAGCTATTATAATAGAGGGGCAAGTCATGGAAAAAGCAAGAATGCAGGAAAAAATACGGATTTTCCAAAATAATGCTAGTTTAATTCATAAAGAGACCACATTATATGTAAATAGTATAAGGTTTATCAGCTATAGAAGAAGAATTTGCATTGTTTATAGAGAAAACCCTTAATGTTGTATATATTGCTAGCTGTGAGGAAAATGTTGCAAGATACTTGGTTTCATGTTTTTCTCTGTGACTTACTTGTAATAGAGACTTGTCTTGGGACTTAGTGGATGCATCCATAAAATAAGAATAAAAGCCTCATCCTCCTGAAGCACATAAAGTTTTTACTTTCTTTTGGAGGTCTAGTATGTGGGTTTCTTAAACTACGATTTGGTTAACAGATGGTGGAGGTTGGTAGGATAAAGCTGCAAATCATAACAATAACAATATACTGAAAAAGAGAGAGAAAAGATTAATATAAACCAACCTCTTCTCTAAACACCAAAATTCAGTGGCAGAGCCTGAATCCAGGCTGGTTTTAAATGCATGATTTTCCATCTTATTTGTAGATAATATGGTGTGGAGGTTTAGTGTATAGGCACTGAATTAGTGTATAATTCACTGACCTGAATTTAGATTCTGACTGGTAAACTAGTCAGGTTTCTTGTTCTCTTTGGGCTTCAAATGCCTATCTATAAAATGGGGATATTTGTGCCTAACTCACAGGGCTGTTTTAAGAATAAGAATGAAATAGTACATGTAAAAATGAGATAATACTTAGCGGAGTGACAGTACATTGTTAGTGCTCACTAAATGGTACCTGTTATAATAGTTACGATAATTCTCTATTTTGAAAGTATCAGTTTTCAAAATCATTAACTCTTCTTGGTCTTTGTGAACACATGTCTTTTTGAATGCTCTGCCTGGAGCTTACCTGTAAGAGCCCAAGATTTTGCGGAGGAAAGGTTTAAGTAGGAATAGGGAGTGGGATGGCAATGTCTTCTTTCCAAATCTGAACACATTTATTCAAGTGAAGTGTTGGTGGGGGATGGAGGACAGCCCAGAGGAGAAGGGAGGTGGGGGAGGCAGAATGGGAAGCCACATATGATAATGCAAACCACATTTCCTGGCTTGACCACTTAGTTTTTCCCCTTGGGAAATTTTTACTGGTATTTTGCCTTACTGTGAGTCTTTGCACTTCCTGTTATGAACTGGTTAAGAAGATAATTATACCATGGTTATGGGAAATGGTAATGAAATACATCTCACTACAGAGCAAGAAAACAAGACCTCTGCTATTTGGGAGAGACTGGAAAAGCAAGCCCCCCCTCCCCCCCCCCCGTAACATTTGTTACTCTTAAAAGTATAAATAATATTATTTTCAAAATTTTTGAAAAACACAGAAATGGAAGGGTTATTAAAATGACAAGTGTGCCCACCATTCAGTAATAATTCTATTAGCATTTTGTCATTTCCCCCTTTTTATCTCTTTCTGTGAATGAATATGTATTTATGCATATATTATGTATACAACATATGATATTTAACCATTTTATGTAATATTTAAACAAAACCTGAGTCAAAATACATATATAAAAATGTACATGCATACATAATTTTTCATCCTGCTTTCAGTTGTGTGGTAAAAATTTCTTCATAGAATTACAAAAGCTTTTCTTTCTTTTTTTAATGTCTATTTGTTTATTTTGAGGGAGAAAGAGAGAGAGAGAAAGAGAGAGCAGGGGAAGGACAGAGAGAGAGGGTGAGAGAGAGAATGCCAAGCAGGCTTTGTGTTGCCAGCCCAGAGCTTGATGCAGGGCTCTGTTTCACAGACTTTGAGGTCATGACCTGAGTCAGAATCAAGAGTTGGACACTCAATCATTTGAGCCACCTGGCACCCCAAATTATATACGTTTTTAAAGTACATATTTTGTTTTGTGTTTGTAATATAATTTATTTAGCCAGATTGGTAGTTAACATTATTTCCAATCTTTTATATTATAAATGAAGCTGTAATAAACACCCTTCCCCACAAATTCTTATGGATATATGTGGTTATTTCTTAGAGATAGATTTTTCCCCACATATATTAGGTTTCCCTACATGCTGTCAAGTTAACTTCTAGGAAGATGATGGCATGTTACAGGTTGGTAGCAGTATATAAAAGTTCTTATTTTACTTCCTAATTACAAAATTAACAAATTTTTTGAGGCTTGATTAGTTTGCTACGTAATAAGAAGTTTCTCATTGTTTCTGTAGTGTATTCATTCATGCACATGCATTGGGTTTTGGAAAAAAGTTGAGTTTCAAAGGATTGTTGTCTCTCTGTATTTCTTTCATTTGTTAATTTCTATTAATGTACTTTGACCATAAATGGTATATTTTTACTTATTCTCTTATACATACACTTGCATATGTATGTTTGTATTTGTGCCTCTCTTAAGGTTCCATCATAAATGTTACATTTCCCCCCTAGTTTTTTAATTTGTATTTGTATTTTGTTTATATTATTTGATATGACTTTTTCAAATTTGGTATATTCAACTCTATCAATATTTGGCTTTTTTAGTGCTTAGAAATTCTAAGGTCAACATATTGCCTTTCTTTTTTTAAATGTTTTTATTTATATCTGAGAGAGGGAGAGAGAGAACGAGAATGTGAGCAGGGGAGGGTCAGAGAGAGAGGGAGATACAGAATCCGAAGCAGACTCCAGGCTCTGAGCTAGCTGTCAGCACAGAGCCCGATGTGGGGCTCGAACCCACGAACCGTGAGATCATGACCTGAGCTGAAGGTGGACGCTTAACCGACTAAGCCACCCAGGCGCCCCATATATTGCTTTTCTTTAAAAAATCATTTTTGTGGTTTATTTTTATTTGTAAAATAAAACCATTTAATCCATCTTGAATTTGGTATAGGGTATAAGATTTTATACAAATTAACAATCTTTTTGCATAAATTTAAAGCTTTCTTTTTAATTTGTTTTGTTTTCTTTCTTTTCGATAAGAAACAAAGATTTCTCTAAGCCAAGAAAGACTGCTGAAGCAGAGCAATCTGTCTCCCAGCTGCTGCAGGCCATGTGAGGTGGGACAGAAAGGGTCAATCAGTGGCCCCTGGCTCTGGGGGAGTCTTAAACCACGGGCCAGTTTTGCTATAGCAGAGATGGCCTGTTTCTCTATTAAGAGAGAGGCGTTTAGACACTTATTCTCTCAAGGTTCCTAGTAAAGTCATAGAAGCAACAATCTTCTGTTGATTGAATTTTAACTTAATTTAATTTAATTTCCTTGGCAATCACAGATGGTGTCATCCAGCAGCTAGAGGCTAAAAAGGGGCACTCTACAAACCGAATGAAAACATATTGAGCTATAATCAGAAGCACAAGCAAATGGAAGCAAAAGTGTGATTATCAACAGTGAGTTGCTCTGTGGATTCCCAGTATAGCAAAAGGCCAGATTGGTCTCCATCAAGTGCTTTGTGTAAGTTTAAACAGTAACTGTGATGTCACCTAGGAAGATTCTTCTCAGGTTTAGCATCTATAAGGGAAGGTTCAAAAGTGTTAAACAAAACTGATGAAGAAAAGGTATTACAGTACTCTTAAATGAGTAGAATCAATAGAGTTAAAATTTCATTTGATTGGAAGCAACAGAAAAATTTTTAGTTGAGAGTAGAATTTTATCTCAGTCCAAATCACAGAGGGACAAACACCTTGGCTTCATTGACTGTGGTTTGTCTTATGAAAATATTTATTGCAAAAATTACTGTTTTTGACATTTGATATTTCATGTTGCCTGAAATTACAAGGCTCTCTGTGTCTGATGGAGAGATAAGGATGGATGGTAAGCGTCTCCTGCAAGGAGAAGGCACTCAGACTCCACTGCATTATACAGGACAGTCAGACCAGAGGGTGTTCTGAATCATCGTAGGACCTCTGCCTCCAGATGTGTTATTTATTCACCCAGTTAACAGCTGTAATCAGTAAAAGCTGATCATTTCCTGTAATCAGTAAAAGCTGATCAATCGTCCCTGATGAAGTTGGAGATAAGAGGTTTCTGGCCAGGGAAATGTCTGTGTCGTTTCTAATCTACCCACACAGCAGACTGGAAAGAAAGCAGCTACAATCTTCTGGAAAATAAAACTAAGCTCTTGCCCCAGCTGTTGTGGTTCTCTTTATGGCAGGGTGTGGAAGCTCAGGCCTGGGCCATTTTCTGATGTACTACTGATATGATGATACTCCTTCTGTCAGTCTTTGCTACAGATTTGGATGTTTCAAGCCATATTCACTGGGATATGAACTCGCTATTGTTCATTTTCTTCCAATTTTGGTGAATAAATGGTATGCTTTTACAAAAATTTGTTAAGACGTAAACCAGATAAGCAAGTGGATCTAAAGGTGGCTGTCAAATATCCCTTTCTAAAAATAGAAAACCAGCACTTTGAAATGCTCAAATTGTACTATTTTCTATACCCTTGTAACAGGTCAGGTGCCAAAGCTTGATGAACGAGATAGAATCGCACAATGGGATCAAAGGGACAGCCAGCCCA
Source organism: Hyaena hyaena (assembly GCF_003009895.1). Taxonomy (NCBI): domain Eukaryota; kingdom Metazoa; phylum Chordata; class Mammalia; order Carnivora; family Hyaenidae; genus Hyaena; species Hyaena hyaena. The sequence continues at coordinate 1,465,063 of NW_024081107.1, read as the reverse complement.
GTTTATTTCCAGAGGAAAAGCTTACCAGTACACAAAAGAGAAAAAAGGACTCGGCTTGAAACCAATTCTTTCCTGAAGTACAAATATAAGAGAAAGGACATCACCAGGAGCAGTTATCTCTATGGTTCTAGTAGTTGTGTGGCACAGGTCTGCTTATGAAAGAGTAAATTATTTGATGAACCAGGGGATCATAAGCAGCTCATCTGGATGAAAATAAAACTCTTACCAAAACTGTATCTTTAAAAATTATCTGGATAATTCAGGTGAAAGCAGCCTTTTCTCTCTTCTGAATTATTTAAGTAATTGATTAGGCCCATCTGCTGCTCTTCAGAGAACTCAAGGACCAAATGCTTTTCTGGCATCTCCTTTTCTGTTCTTCTCTTTTATATGACTTACTCCTGTCTAAATCAGGAGTTTCTGTGAATAATCACCTACCAGCTGTTATCGGTTCTATTTTCACCTGTTGTATTTGTAAATCAGTGCAATCCGAACCTGCTCGGGTAATATTCCCCAACTGGCTGAGAGTACCTACCTGATTGTTCAGCTGCAAGATTGTGCTATCATTGGCCACTTTAAAAGTTGTGATCTGCCTTTTGGGTATGTACAATCTAATTGGTGGTGCATAGAGAATTTTATTCACTAGAGAGAGCTTATTACAGGGCTGCTTGTCTTGACATATGAAAGTTCAGGAGTGTTTTCTGTGAATCTTCATGCATGGTGATTCTGGTCAGAATGGGCATTTGTTTTCAAGTGGTAACTCCAGTTTTCCCATAGGTTTTGTTTTTTGTTTTTTGTTTTTTTGCCTACTGGTTTTGGTCCTATTTCACATGATGGTGGAGCACTTCAAACTCAAGAAGGCAAATGGGAAATGGACAGGATCTGACTCTTGTGACAGTCTTCCCCTAGGGTGCCCCATCAGCTGAGAGTTAAGCCACAGTGCAAATATGTGAACCCATTCATGGAATGAATAATCCCCAGCTAAAATATCTCAGTGACATAGTGTTCATTTTAGTGTAATTTTCTAGCCAAAATTACAAGTAAGCTGTGTGAGTTACTTAAGCTGTTTACCTAAAAGGAAAGTCTCTAAGCATGAAACCCAAACCCTTGGGTTCAAGCCTCCTCTCTGATGATTATTAGGCTCATGACCTTGGATAAACCACATAATTCTTCTGCATCATGGGTTCTCTATCTATATAATGGGGATAATGGTATCTGCTAGACCTCCCTGGATTGTCATGAGATTTTAATGAGAACCTGAAAAACTCTTAGTGAGGTGTAAGTAAGGTGTATAACTATATACCAAAGGGGTAACTTGTTTAGAATAATAATGGGTATTGAGCACCTACTCTGTGTCAGGCATTGTTCTATTTTAAATATCTAGTTACTTATTTGACTGTCACCACAACCCCTGTGAGATGGGTACTATTATTGTTTGTTCCACTTTAGAGATGGAACCACTAAGGCTCAAACAGGTTAAGTAACTTGTCTTAGGTAAGCCAGCAGAGAAGTGGTTGAGCTCTGGAGTATCAGCTCTTAGCTTTTCTACCTATACTGCTTGTCTAGGATCAGGTGGCTTTGGTAAGTGGGTGTGGGTCTTTGAAAAATGCCACACTAGTCCTTGTTTTAGGTAAATTGGTTGTCTGATTTAGTCAAGAGAAATCTCTGTCAGGGGATGCTGAGGTGTCAGTCTTGTGGGACCACTGGACATGGTATGTGTTGCTGAGATCAGTGTACCCATCTGAGTCCCCCCCTCCACCTCCCTTCCAGCCTCTCACCCACCCTTCAGGCTCTGCCTAGAACCTGTTGGCAATAATGGCAAGGTTGTATGGGAAGTGGCAAGAACAGTTTAGAAGCCTCTGGGGCCACTTCACTAGTCTTCCTCTATTTAATCCTTTTTCTTGATTTTTAAGATTTATTCAGTCATGATTATTGCCTCCTGTGTGAGCAGAAATTGAAATATTGTTCTGCACTTCATGTTAGTGTATACTGCCTTCCTTTGTCTTCTGGAGTTTTGTGGCAATTCTTCCTGATCAAATCTATTCCTTCCTTTTAAAAAAAATTTTTTTTTGTTTATTTATTATTGAGACAGAGAGAAACAGAGCATTAATGTGGGAGGGGCAGAGAGAGAGGGAGACACAGAATCTGAAGCAGGCTCCAGGCTCTGAGCTGTCAGCACAGAGCCCTATGCAGGGCTTGAATCCACAAACCGTGAGATCATGACCTGAGCCTAAGTCAGATAGTGAACTGACTGAGCCACCCAGGTACCCCAAATCTATGCCTTCCTGTTAGGGGCTTATCAATTCAAGTGCAGAATTCCCAATAATTGACTCTCGTTGGTCTGTTTTTCTTAGAGGGAACAAACAAATCATCAGGAATTTTGAAGCCATGTTGCCTTGCTACTTGCTGTGCATGATGAAATTTCACATGATAAATCATGAGATCCTGGCAAGATTCTGTTGTTTACCAGTGAATTTTGATTTGGCTGTAGAGCAGTGGGAAGTGCAAACACAATTAAGTTTGAAAATTATTCAAGAATCATTTTAATGCTCTCAGGAGATTACTCTGCTAACCCAAATGGATTTCTTTACCCTATCAGAATTTAACCACTTCAAGGAAGGTTTTGATTGGAAAGAAGATATAAATTCTTTTAGACTGAAACCATTGTGAACTGACATAAATTATTGGATAGCTGCTCACATTTGCTTAATGCTTTGGAAAGACAGAAAAGGATATACAAGATTTTAAATTTCATATTATGTGTTATCTAAAAACTTAACTTGGTTTACTTTATGAAGGCTTTACCTCATTATAAAAATAATAATGAATAATAATAGCTACTATTTATGAGCTACCTTCTCTGTATTAGGCACTTTATATAACCTCTGCTAGTCCTCCTGGCCATTTTTACAAGGTAGAGACTATAATTTTTTAATTTTACATATGATAAAAGTTTGTTGTACTCTCAGAGAAGTAAGTAGCTTGCCCACGGTCATGGAGCTGATCATCAGTAGAGCTGGAATTTAGATCCTGGACAATGTAACTCTAACCTGAAAGCACCTCAGATCTGCTGGCACCTAAGAAGAAATGGGAAGGCATAGAACTTCTGTTTCATCCCTTCTCTGACATCACTAGTTAGTAAGTCTGAAATCACAGCCCCAGCCTGTGCTGGCCAAGTGCACCTAGGATTAGCCAGAGATTTTAAAGGAACTCAAGAGAGAATTCCAGAATATGTTCCTTTCATTCTGGATTAGTAAGTAAACAGGTATTTGTCCCTTTGAAGGATGGGATAGCAGAGCATAATGGTTAGGAGCTTAGGTTTGGAGTTACCAAGATTTGGTTCTCATCCCAGCCTTACTAATCTGGGCATATTTCTTATCTGCTCTGCATTTCAGTTCTTCAGTTGTAACTGGTGCATAATAATTGTATACCATTTAAGTAGATTAAATGAAAGGTTGTAGGTAAAGCGTTTAACATAATGTTTGGCATGTAGTGGGTTTATCATTGTCATTTATTATTATTGTTATATGTTGCTCGGGAGGGAGAAAAAGCTAACAGTTGGCAGAGGTCATTTCTATTGCTCTGTTTATAGCTTTATTCACATCTTTTCCTTGTTTCTCCCATGTACCAAAAACCCTTAAATAGTTAACTCTGGAAAGCTGCATATCTTTGTAGAAGAGTAAAGTGGATTTTAACTTGTATATGTGTTACTTTTACCAAATACTCTCATGTGCATACCATATCATGTAATCTTCACAATGATACCGGATAACCTACAAACCGGTATCATGTTCCCATTTTCATTGACGAGGAAGCCTGGGATCCATTCAAACATTCATTTATGACTGCATCACTATCTAATGGCAGAATCAAAACTTGCTTCTTGGTCTTCAGACTCTACTTCTAGGATTCTCTTTAGGACAAGAAGACAGGGTTTTGTGGAACCCCTAGATGTCTGGTAATACCATCCAGTATAATGATAACAAGCATTCTTGTTGCACTTACTGTGGTAAACACTTTATACACATGATCTGATTTGGTCCTCAGCACAGCCTAGGCAGTAGATATTACTGTATATATTTCTGCAGTGAGTAAACTGGAGTTTGGGAAGCTAGGTAGCCTCCCATCACATGTTACATGAATGTGGAGCTGTTTGTCTTCAACACTGAGGTCTTACAGTGCAGCACCCCATCTGGTGTAATTCCTTCTGGAATGAATAAATCTATAGGTCTAGGTAAGGAATGACCACTGAAGTGGCCGTGAGACCTCCAAGCCTATCTAGGCTTCTGGGGGTATGATTGCTTTCTTGGAGTGGGGCCCAGCTTGCTCTCTCAAATTGGAACACATGAAGCCCTAGGGGCATGGTTTGGGAGCTGGAGGCTCAGAGAATAACATGGAGATATGGGGAAATCTGTTCTTTTTATATTAAAACCAATGTAGGAGGAGTGTAGAATAAGATGCTAAATTTACATGAATGTTAAATGGAAATGTTACATGAAGGAGACTTCAACTACATTTTGGGCTGGTTTTGTTTCTGAACCCCCTAGGGACGTGAGGTTATTGGCTACTGTTATCAGGCACTTTGGTGGGAAAGTTCTACAAATCCTGACTCAGGCAGTGCGATACAATCTACTTCCTACTCTGGCAAATGATAAACGTGAAGATCACTGAGCTACGATTGCTTTTTGCAACTCATTGCAGCAAGAAGCTGTTGGCCATTGATTAGCAATGGGCACATTTTTCACCAAAGGCTTTGCCCTCCCCTTGCTCTGTTAATCCTGTTTGCAAGCATTTCCCCACAGAGATCGCTACTTCCTAATAATGAATAAGCTCGCAGTAGTGAGTTCAAACTGGCAAATTGCCACCAGACATTTATTAGCTCTGGATTAATGGATCAAGGCTCAAACTTTCTAGTTAAAAGAACAAGACAAGCCCTCAGGATTCAGGACTCTAAAAATAAATCCCCATTCACTTGGTTATTGCCATTTCCTACAGTCCTAGGAGCTAGTTTTTTCTCCCCTTTCCCTCCCTTATAGAGTTTGATTTGTAAGTAAAGCCATGAGAAAGACTTATTTTTCAACTATTTTGGAACAGAGAAAATTTTCAACCCCAGAAAATGTCCTCATTGTGGTCTGGGGAATTTGGAACAGGCTGATGTTCTGACAGAACTTACTGTGTATAGTGTAGTACACTGGTGTGTGTTAGGAGACTAACATGGCCACTACATCATATGTTTGAGAGAGCAAGAGGAGTCAAGGTGGGCAGTCTGGAAAAGAAACAACTCCAGGGTTATGTGAGTTGTCTGAAGATTGCGGACAGGCTACCCTGCAGAAGAAGATCACTCCTATTCTTAGTGCTCCAGGCAGCTGAACAGGAACCACCAGGCAGGAGCCCTGGAAGACAGATTTTGATGCACACAGAAAATGAAGACAGAGAATAGTCAAAGATACTCAAAGTTAAAATGGCTACTTTGGGAAGCATTTGCTCCTCATTCTCAAAGGGAAAAAGGGATGGAAGGAGAAGCTTACCTTAAGGAGAACATGCTATGAGCTGGGACTTTCCTAGATCATTTCTTTTCATCTGCTTAATGCCATTGCATACTTCATGCTGTCACTTACATTGTTCACAGAAGAAAAACCCTCTAAAAGCTGCAGTGGGAATGACTGATGAAAGAGATAAGCAGGTTCATTGGGGGAGAGGGAGTGGCTGCGTGATGGGGGAAGGGAGGGTGACCATGCGGCATTTCAAGTTTTTAAAATGTCTAGGTTAGTTAGTAGGGATAACTGTTGGCAGCTTAAGTGACATAGAGTTGAAGGATATTGCTCATATTGGAGTGACCAAATAGCTATGGGCCAGGGTCATCTGTGTTGATGCTTAAGCCATCAAAAGAGATACAGAGAAATACAAGAACTAACAAATATTGATGAAGGTGTGGAGAAGAGGGAACGCTCATGCCCTATTGATGAGAATGCAAACTGGTGCAACCACTGTAGAAAATAGTATAGAATTGCCTCAAAAACTTAAACATAAAATACCATATGATCCAGTAATTCCAACACTAGGTTTTTACCCAAGAAAAAAACCAAATGTCCATCAACAGATAAATGGATAAAGAAGATGTGCTATGTATATATAATGGAATATTACTAAAACATAAAAAATAATGAGATTTTGCCATTTGCTACAAGATGGATGGACCTGCGAGTAGTATGCTAAGTGAATTAAGTCAGAAAAAGGCAAATACCATATAATTTCACTTATATGTGTAATCTAAAAAACAAAACAAATGAGCAAACAAACAAAATAAAAAGACTCTTAAATACAGAGAACAAACTGATGGTTGCAGGAGGGGATGGGTGGAGGATTAAGAGGTACAGACTTTCAGTTATAAAATAAATAAATTATGGCAATGAAAGTAAAGCATAGGGAATATAGTCAATAATACTGTGATAATGTATGGTGACATATGGTGACTACACTTACCATGGTGAGCATTGAGTAATGTATAGAATTACCAAATTGATGTGTTGTACACCTGAGACTAGTATAACCTTGTATGTTAATTATACCTCAGAAACAAGAAAGATACAGAGAATTATGAGATTTAGAATCATAAGGGAGAAAGTACAATCACTATCCTGAAGCTTTCAAGATGGAGAGAAAGAAGTGGATGGTGTTGGGCTTTAGAAGAGGAGAGATTATTGATTTGGGAGAGAAACAATGATCTGAAAGCTGCCCCAGGAGTTCAGTAACAAGCTGTTATCCTCCCACCAATATTCTAAACATTAATTGTCTGAATGTTTTTGCCTAGAGTTAGTGGGGGCAAAAAAGGAGAAAAGAATGTAAGTTTTGTCATCAGGGGTTCTGCATTCTGATTGAATAGAAAAGACATACTCATGCAGCAAAGAATGGGGCTTTTAGGTTTAGAGGAGCCTTTTGTACCTTTGAGTTTGGGCCTTGAAAGAGTTAGCCAAGGATGAGGCAGATGGACATTGAAATTAAGGATCCCTTAAGAATTCTGCTGGAGCTTGAGCAATACCACCAAAGGGGCAATTGTAATATGTACTCAGAACTTGGTATGTGAATTTTGTAGAGCACAGGGAACTGAATTCATGAGTAACATGAGGAGAATTGAGCCTTACTCAAATGAAGCTGAGAATCCTGAATTTAACCTTGATTCTGTGGTATTGGTCCCCAAATGAAGGGAAAAAAAAGATGAAAAGATCATACTCAAAGAATAATTGCTTGTTAGGGTGAAACTGAAAGGGAAATTCGTCTTCTGTCAGTGTTTTAGCTGCTACTTCATGGCAGATGATTTCAGATCTGTATTATTAATGCCCACATTTCCCTCTCACCTTCACTAGCTGTTTTAATGGTACCCACCTTACCAAGTCAAGTGCCAGAATTGTTGTTATGCTTCCTCATAACTATTCCTCCCATGGTTATACTATCCTCAGCAGTGCTATCATGTCTGAAACTCTTTAAGAGTGAATCACCTGAGGTGATTCTCAAACTCACTTCCTTCTTCCGTTTGGCATTTAATGATTGAATATTCTGTGTCAAGCAATGTGTAGGGGAAACCAAGTTGAAGTCTTGGTTCCTGCCCTAGAGAAGCTCATGAGAAAGACAGAAACAAAGAGACATATACAGATAGTTTTGGGGACAGGAGACCTCTGGCATGAGGGAGGCAGGAAAGGCTACCTGAAGGTGACACCCAGAGCTGAGGGTGAAGAGTTGAGTAGGAGCTAAAAGGGGAGAAGGGAGGATCATTTCAAAAGGAAGGAAATGTACATACAAAGCACAGAGATGAGAAAGATGACTATATTGCTGGAGCATCAGGTGAGCCTGGGAGTCTTTAGAAACAAGGCTGGCCAGGTATCCCTCACCTAGAGATTCTACCCTGATAATATTATCTACTTTCCCAGATATTATCTTGACAGAGATGGATCATATTATCACTGAGGCCACCCAGAAACACATGTGTAACTAATTTCTATGCCTATTTTTAAAGTAATCTCTACACCCAACATGGATTTCGAACTTACAACCCCAACATCAAGAGTCCCATGCTGTACTGAGCCAGCCAGGCTCTGCTGTAGCTCATTCTAATTTTTAGTTCTTGCAATACCAAATAAAGTCACTGAAGAGAGTCCCAAATCTGTTTGAATTACATATAACTTCCCATTATTGTTTTAAGGCCCTTTGTTGAAAATGCCTCGCCTCCTTACTCTGTTTATTATCTAGCTGTTAGCATGATTCCAACTTGGTGGGGGGAAGGAGTGGACCTTGATGAGAACAACATCCTATTCATGACACCACACCTGCAGCATCTACCGCCCTGCTCTCACCCAGGATGTTGATTGTCCTTCCTTCAGGCCAACCATGCTCATCCTTTCCTTCCAATCCTGTGGAGATTCCTGTCTTTTATTAACTACTTCTGCCTAGAATTTGTCACTGGTCTTGGATTTTATTTTGTTGAGGATTGATTTTTAGAAAATTCAAAAGGGAACTTTTTTTGCTTTTTTTAAAATGCAGAAGAAAATATCCATATTTTTCAGTGTTACTTATGTAATATTCACATAGAAAACTCCTCCAGGAATATTTGTCTCTCTTGATTAAGTAGTATACTTTAAAAAAAATCAGGTCATGTGAACGATTTATCCTTTTCCTTTATTTTCTTTCTAGAAGCTCAGATCTAACTTTGATGTTTAACTGTAGTGACTATATTCACCGAAGTTTTTGGTATAACTATTTCCTCCCTTCCCTTTTACAAGATATGAAAAAATATTTAGTTTTCCTTTTTTTTTGTTTTTTTTTATAGTGAAATGCCTCAGCTTACTTTTTTTCCCTTCCTTCCTTCCTTCCTTTAACAGTTATTTATTGTACTAGCTCTGGGGGGCAGGTCTGGAGGGTAAGGTTCACATTTGAGTTCTATACAACCAGAATCATTAATAATGATAAATACTACCTTTTATGTTGCATCTGTCTTATGACAAATGTAATACTAGGTAATTTGCATATGCTGTTTCATTAATTATGCCAAGAAATAAGACAGGTTTAGTGAGAAGATGGGAAGTGTTATTAGGCACATGACAGGTCTGCAAAGCCTCATTTTATTTTATTTTATTTTTATTTTTTTAATCTTTTATTCTTTTAATATGGTGTCTTTTTTAAATTTAATAATTTTTTTTTACACATAGTTTATTGTCAAATTGGTTTCCACATAACACCCAGTGCTCATCCCCACAAGTGCCCTCCTCCATGCCCATCCCCTCGCCCACATCCATCAGTCCTCAGTTTTTGTCAGCATTCAAGAGTCTCTCATGGTTTGCCTCTCTCCCTCTCCCCCACCATTTCCCCCCCTCTTCTCCCTCATGGTCCTCAGCTAAGTTCCTTCTAATCCTCCTAATGTGCAAACATGTAATATTTGTCTTTCTCTGCCTGACTTATTTCGCTCAGCATAACACCCTCAAGGTCCATCCATGTTGCTACACATGGCCAGATTTCATTGTTTCTCATTGCCATGTAGCATTCCATGGTATAGATAAACCACATCTTCTTGATCCATTCGTCCGTTGATGGACACTTAGGCTCTTTGCATGTTTTGGCTATTGTGGAGAGTGCTGCTATGAACATTGGGGTACACGTGCTCGTATGCATCAGCATTTCTGTATCCCTTGGGTAAATTCCTAGCAGTGCTATTGCTGGGTCCTAGGGGAGTTCTATTGTGAGTTTCCTGAGGAACCTCCACACTGTTTTCCAGAGGGGCTGTACCCGTTTACATTCCCACCAACAGTGTAGGAGGGTGCCCGTTTCTCCACATCCTCGTCAGCATCTAGAGTCCTCTGATTTGCTCATTTTAGTCACTCTGACTGGTGTGAGGTGGTATCTCAGTGTGGTTTTGATTTGTATTTCCCTGATGAGGAGGGATGCTGAGGATCGTTTCATGAGTCTGTTGGCCATCTGGATGTCCTCTTTGGAGAAGTGTCTGCTTGTATCTTCTGACCATTTCTTCACTGGGTTGTTTGTTTTTCGGGTGTGGAGTTTGGTGAGTTCCTTATAGATTTTGGATATTAACCCTTTGTCTGATATGTCATTTGCAACTATCTTTTCCCATTCCATTGGTTGCCTTATTAGTTTTGTGGGTTGTTTCCTTTGCTGTGCAGAAGCTTTTAATCTTGATGAGGTCCCAATCGTTTATTTTTGCTCTTGATTCCCTTGCTTTGGGGGATGTGTCCAGTAAGAAGTTGCTGCGGTGGAGGCCAAGGACGTTGTTTCCTGGTTTCTTCTCTAGGGTTTTGATGTTTCTCTGTCTAGGTTCAAGTTCTTTATCCATTTTGAGTTTATTTTTGTGCATGCTGTGAGAAAATGATCTACTTTCATTCTTCTGCATGTTGCTGTCCAATTCTCCCAACACCATCTGTTAAAAAGGCTGTCATTTTCCATTGGATATTCTTTCCTGCTTTGTCAAAGATTAGTTGGTTGTATACTTTTGGGTCCACTTCTGAGTTCTCAATTCTGTTCCATTGGTCTATGTGTCTGTTTTTGTGCCAATACCATACTGTCTTGATGATGACAGCTTTGTAGTAGAGGTGCAAAGCCTCATTTTAAAGGAGTTGACTGGGCTGAGGGATGAGGAGATATGTCATGGATGGGAACAGGGATGACATATATAATGGCATCAGATCACTCAAGGGTCTGATCTACAGAGAGAGGTTCAGTGTAATTGTGTTGAGATTGCTGTAACGTGACTGGCAAGAGATGGCACTGATGCAGGTTGGAGTTGGATAGTCAAATAATTTGTAATCCAAACTAAATAATATATCTCTAAAGAGTCATTAGAAGCTTTTTAAAAGGAGATTATTATTTAAAAAAAAGATGATGATGATGATGATGATATTGATGATAGTGATGATGATGATGGTTTTTAGGATTACATTTCAGGCAACAATGAGAAGCACAGGTTGGAGAAGGGAGGACATAGTGGCACAGAATGGATGACACAGACCTGATGAAAAATGATGCTGTGGCAATGGGGATGTCAAGAAGGGGAGGGATTTAAAACAGTGATTGAGATAAGAATGGCAGAATTTGGTATTTTATCAAATATAGAAGGTAAGGAAGAGGGAAGTTTGAAGATAACTTCAAGTTTCCCATATGCCTTGAAGGTATGTGAGTCATAGTAGGGTCTCAGTAAGTGTTTGTTGAATAAGCTAATGAAATCATTATCATTCATAAAGAAGAGAAGGTTTGGGACCAGCCAAGCTGAAGGTGTCTTCTAGATATCTAGGGGAGAGATCTGGATGATCGACTATAAATTACAATGATTCCATAAGTAGTTTTTTCAAAAATAAACTCAAAATGGATGAAAGACCTAAATGTGAGACTGGAAACCATCAAAACCTTAGAGGAGAACACAGGCAATAACCTCTTTGACCTCAGCTGCAGCAACTTCTTACTCAACATGTCTCTGAAGGCAAGGGAAATAAAAACAAAAATGAACTATTGGGACCTCATGAAGATAGAAATGAACTATTGGGACTTCATCTGCACAGCAAAGGAAACAATCAGCAAAACTAAAAAGCAACTGATGGAATGCGAAGAGGTATTTGTAAATAACATATCAGATAAAGGGTTAATATCACTTATAAAGAACTTATCAAACTCAACCCAAAAAACAAACAATCCAATGAAGAAATGGGCAGCAAACATGAATAGACAGTTTTCCAAAGAAGACATCCGGATGGCCAACAAACACATGAAAAAACGCTCAATATCACTCATCATCAGAGAAATACAAATCAAAGCTACATTGAGATGCACCTCACACTTGTCACAGTGGCTAAAATTAACAACTCAGGAAACAACAGATGCTGGTGAGGTTGTGGAGAAATGGGAACCCTCTTGCACTGTTGGTGGAAATGCAAACTGGTACAACTGCTCTGGAAAACAGTGTGGAGGCTCCTCAAAAAAATTAAAAATAGAATTGCCCTACAACCCTGCAATAGCTCTACTAGGAATTTATACCAAGGATACAGGAATGCTGATTCATAGGGGCACATGTACCCCAATGTTCATAGCAGCACTTTCAACATTAGCCAAATCATGGAAAGAGCCCAAATGCCCACCAATGGATGAATGTATAAAGAAGATGTGGTTTATATATATAATGGAATACTACTTGTCAAAGGGAAAGAATGAAATTCTGCCATTTTCAACAACATGGATAGAACTGGAGGGTATTATGCTAAGTGAAATAAATCAGTCAGAAAAAGGCAGATATATGTTTTCACTCATATGTGGGACTTGAGAAACTTATCAGAAGATCATGGGGGAAGGGAAGGGGAAAAATGGTTTCAAACAGAGAGGGAGGCAAACCCCTAAGAGAACCTAGTTTGTCAGAGGTTCCCCATTTATTCCAAACTGGAGCTGTATTTTAAGCCACACAAGCTCACTCTCAGAGTCCTTGTGCTTTTCCCAAGCAAAGCTCCCTCTGCTACCCAGAGCCAGTGAACTAGCTGAGCAAGAAGTCTGTTGTGGCCCACACTAGAATTCTGTTGACTGAGTCTCATTGACAAGTTTCTGTGAATGCTGTCAAAAGACATTTTTGTAGTAAGTCTGACAAAAAAAGTAAAAGAGAATGGCCAAAGCTTCAGGAGTGGGGCAATTATAATTTATTTTTGCAATTATATATAGAGAGACAAAAAATTGCTGATTGAACTATGAAGCAGACTGAGGATAAAGTTTGTTTGCATATTTTTTAGAATAATGAGATTTTAGAGTTGGAAGATCTCTAATTACAGAGACATAACTGAGTGATTCAGAAAGAGAAAACGTGGAAAGGGAATATGTGCAACAAAGTATCCATGGAAGGAAAAGCAGCCTTAAATGAGTTGCCTGTCTAAATAGTTTACTTTTGAGCAGAGAGAGAAGGTGTTGACAGCTCATTAAATATGAGCACTGAGTTGGTTTCTGCTCCAGTGTGTGCATTGAGGGGTACAGGTAAGGTTAAAAATGTCCCAACTGGTGCAACACAGGTAAAATGCCTGGGACATACTAATGCCCAGCATACTTCTTCTGAATCCCAAAGCATTTATGAGGCAAGGAGGGCATAACAATTATTATGCTCAAAACTGGAAGGCAGGCAACAGAAGTAAAAAAGAAAAGTTTTTTGGGAGCTTATGTAGAAGGGGAAGTTTGTATTCCCAAATGCTGAAAGGCCCAGTTCTAGGATCAGTGCTTGGAAGTCACAGGAAGCTAGATTTTAGCTCTATTGTATACTGAACTTTGTAACACAAGATGCTGTTCAGCAAAGAAGCAAACTACCTGCATAATGAACTTCCTATAATTAGAACTGTGCAAATTGCATTGGAGGAACACATTTCATAATTTTTTTATATCATACTTCGTACTTGAATGCCTTCTCTGGAAGATACAGAGAGGTTAAGTAACAGCTAAAGTCATAAGCAGTAGAGTAGAGATTTAAACCTACACAATATAACTCTATAGTTTTTTCTCTTAACTTCTATGCCATGCTGCTTTCCCAAAGGAGAAGGATCCAACAGTATTAATTAAACTTAATAAAACCATAGAAAGCAATTTTGAACCTCGGTATATATTTGAACAAAAGTTTAAAAATGTACTATGATTTCCACCCTATATTCTATATACTCGATGCTGTAAATCAAGTACGAGTTTTGTAAAACACTTCTTAGGGCCATATTTAGAGTATCTATATCATAAGTGGAATGGTCTGTTTTTGCAGAAAAGTGAGAAAAATCTGCCACCTATTGTCTACAGTAGTAGAAATTCTAAATCTAAAATCTATTTAGAAGTCAGAGTATCAAGAATACATTTCCCCCATTAATTTGTTCAGTTAACTCAGCAAATATTTATTGAGAACTTTCTATGTGCTAGGCAGTGTTGTAGGCATCAGGAATGTAGAAGGAACAAAATGACAAATATCTCTGCCTGCCTGTAGTTTAGAGTTCAGGGAGACGTAAATATTAAATACAACAAATGAAAACTTATAAGGTATATCAGAAGATAATAGGATAATAGATATGGAGACTGGGATGGTCATTATAGGCCTCACTGAGAAGGTGACAGTTGAGTAAAGACTAGAGGGAGGTGTGGAAATAAGCTGGCTGTGTGGGTGTCTGGATAATGCCAGGCAGAAGGAACAGCCAGTACAAAGGCTTTGAGGTGGAAGTACATTTGGTGTGTTTGAGAAACAGCAGGGAGTCTACTGTGGCTATAGCAGAGTGAATGCATGGGGCAGTGGTAGGAGATGAGGTGAGATGTATAATTGGGCCCAAATCATTCAGGGTCTTGTAAACCATTTTAAGGACAATTTTTACTTTGAGTGAAACAGGGAGTCATTAGAGGGTTTTGAGCAGAAAAGTAACATGATCTCTTTCTGGTTGCTGTGTTGAGAATAGACTATGGGGTGCAAGAATAGAAGCAGTTAGAGGGTTATTACAGTAATTCAGGAAGGATGATAGTGGCCCCCAAGGTGAAGAGTTAGAAGTAGCCATATTGTGGATATACTATGAGGCCAAAAACATTTCCTGACAAACTGGAAAAGGTAGAGCAGGAGAGAAGAGGAGTCAAGAATGATGCCAAGGACGAAGTGTAGTCAGCATTGTTAAGTGGAGGAATAAGATCACCAGGAGTTTGTTTTTAGACATCTTGATGTCAGAGTGTCTATTAGTTCAAGCAGACAGTTGATTATTGAGTCTGGAATTCAGAAAAAGTCTGGTAGTTGTTGGCAGATAGATAGTATGAAAAGACATGGGATCTGATGATATCAATAAAGAAGTGAGGGTAGCTAAATAGTAGAAAAGAACCCAGTAACTTCATTAAAAATTTGGGGAGGGTGCCTAGGTGCTCAGTTGTTTAAGTATTCAACTCTTGATTTCTGCTCAGATCATGATCTTGTCGTTCTGAGATTGAGCCCCTCATCAAACTCTGCACTGAGGATGGAGCCTTTTCGAGATTCTGTCTCCCTATGCCCCTCCCCCCCACTCACATACCATTTTTCTCTCTTTCAAAAAAAAAAAAAAAAAAAAAGGGAGAATTGAGGAGGAGCCACCAGTGAGCAGGAGGAAAACCCCGAATGTAGTATTCTGAAAACCAAGTGAGTATAACATATCAAGAAGGAGAAAGTTAACTAACTATGTGAAATACCAGTGACAGGTCAGGATGACCACTGGATTTATCAATGTGGAAATTATTAGTGACTTTGACAAAATTATAGAAAGAAACTATGCTTAATGGTAACAGAGGCAGGCAAGACTATTTTATTTAACCCTGAATGAATTTGCACTACAGCTATGCTACTTACAGCCATAGCTCTCAAGGAAAATATGCTTAGCAATACCATGATTTATTGCCCATCTGCTGTATACTCAGCATTCCGTGGAGCACTGTTGAGGGGGTTCAAGATTTGTGGTTAATATTGCACCATACAATGGAGACTTAGGAGGAGGAATGACATTGAAAATGGAAAGCTAGAGGGATGTGAGGATGTGAACTCTCATCAGAGTTGAGAAGAAAGGAACCCAACCCTAGCTCTCCTGCTTATGAAGAACAATATATCTGGGAAGATAATGAAGACTAAAGATATATTTTCCTGCATTCTTATGCACTTGTCCCTCCAAGTAAATATATTTAAGCAGCGAATGGACAAGCTTAATGAAACTTATAGCCTCATGATGATCTTGTGTAAGTCACTATTGGCTTGATTATGTTTTATTGGTGTGGTTAAAACCACATGTCATGCATGGCTCAGGGTTGAGAGCTGGTGGGAATACTAGAACAAGACAGACCAGGATAGGGAAGCATGGCAGACTCACAGAGGAGACAGGTGTCCATATAGTTGCTTATTAGGAGATATTCTGAGGAGAAAATCCAAGCAGGCATTTTAGGCCATGTTAGGAAGCTCTGGTATTAGGCAAAAGCAAACATTTTTGAAAAAACTAAAGATAATAAATGGCATATTGAGTATTTCTCATGTAGCAAGCATTATACTAAATATTTTAATACATTTATACTTAATATTATTAATCCTATGAAATAGGTATTATTAATATTTCCATTTTTATAGGAGTAAATTCAAGCATCAAATGATTTAAGTACATGACTTTTTTTTTAATATTTTTATTTATTTCTAGAAGAGAGAGAGAGACAGTGTGAGCAGGGGAGAGTCAGAGAGAGAGGGAGATACAGACTCTGAAATAGGCTCCAGGCTCTGAGCTGGCAGTCAGCACAGAGCCCGACGCAGGGCTCAAACCGACGAACCACGAGATCATGACCTAAGCGAAAGTCGGACACTTAACCGACTAAGCCACCCAGGCGCCCCTAAGTACATGACTATTAAGGGTAGAGTCAAAACTCAAACCCAGGTAATTTGATTTCAGGTGATCTGCAGTCTTACCACTATATCATACTGCCTAACAATTAGCTGCTGTAGTTTGGCCAAATACCAACCAAATACTCTCATAACATTATTTGAATATTCTAATAGATCTTATTTGTTTTTTGCAAAAGAGGAAACAGAGGTCAAATGCCTCATGCTAGGTCACACAGTGGATAAAGAGGCCGAGTGGACCTTCAAACAGTACCAGTCTGGCTAAAAGCTTGCAGTGGACTTTCTATGACAGTGGGTTGCTTCCAACAAAAGAACTGATTTTCACGTTTCAGACAGGGATTGGCCTGCAGGCGGCCCTGTCTACAGAAATTGGTGGCTTAGTATGAATGACAGAGCCTTTAAAATGAGCCTGACCTGAGCATAAGTCCCTAAGCCATCCCTTCCTAAATACTTGCTCTTGGGCACTTTAATCTTATTGGGCCTCTAGGAACTTCTTTTGAAGATAAGAATAAAATATTTACATCCTAAGGTTTTTGTATAGATTAATTGAGCGTGGTGAGAATCTATATAGTAAAAGTTTCCTCAATGGTGGTGGATGTACTTATTTTACAGCCAAATTGTTATTGTATTCCTGTAGAGGTGACCACAGCATTCACATTCCAGACAATAGCAAAGGTTCAGAATAAACTTTTGGAGCTCTCTGGAACATCCTTCCTTGTAACTGAACTTGATGTAGTAATTGCTGTACTTTCTAGTGTCTTGTATTCAATATTTTCAAATTTTTTAAAAATATAGTTTATTGTCTAGTTGGTTTCCATATAACACCCAGTGCTCAGCTCAACACATGCCCTCCTCCGTGCCCATCACCCTTATCCCCCTCTCCCCCAACCCCATCAAGCCTTAGTTTGTTCTCAGTATTTGAGTCTCTTATGGTTTGCCTCCCTCCCTCTCAACTATTTTTTCCCCTTCCCTTCCCCTTCCCTATACTCCTTTGTTAAGTTTCTCCTGTTCCACATATGAGTGAAATCATATGGTTATCTATTTTTCTCTTCCTGACTTATTTCATTTAGCATAATACCCTCAAGTTCCATCCACGTTGCTACAAATATCTTTAAATTTCAAATGCTAAGAATGGGAACAAATATTACATTCTTTGATAAAAAAAGAGAAAGTCTTTTCGTTGTTTTGCTTTTCTGAAGGCCTTTTGTTTCAAAATATGCAAATCATTTGCCCTGGGAGACTCCAAAGTATGATTACTGACTCAGTGAGTTAAATATCAATTGATGGTTTTTGTAACCAGTCTCTAATTGATCAAAAATTATGGGTTTCAATATCATAGAGGAATATGATCTCCCTACTAAGCAGTGTTAATTTGGTCTATGTGGGAGACTGGGGAATTAGTAATTCCATAGAGAAAATCTTCTGGAAGTCACAACATAGTTGCACTCGAGTCAGTATGGACAAGCAAGGGATTTATGGAAAGAGATAATGCTTCCCTCTTCTAAAGGGCAAATAGGAAGGCTTTGTTCCACTATTGTCACAATATTTACTGAGAAATTCTCAATGCAAAATGTTGGATGATAGCTGTAGGATAAAGATTAGTAGTATGGAAATTTTCATGTTGTGACAGCTTCATGAGCTTGGAAAAAACTCTATACTTCTGGGAAATTCAGTTTCCTCATATGTAAAAACAGTTTTATAACACACTAATAGCCAACATTTAACAACTGCTTATGTTATACCAGAAACTGTGCCAAACACTTTATATGTATTAATGGTTTAAGCTTATAATAACCCAATGAGACAGATCCATTTTCATCCCCATTTTAGTCATTTAAATCCCAAATCTAGTACTCTTTCCTGCAGCATATTTAAATTCCAGGAGATGAAGGGGACACAGAATTGCTTCATCCAGAAAATATTCTAGGGCTTTCAAGTGATTATGTTTTCTTATTTTAGCATTGGTGCCCTTCCTCACTTTGGTGCTTCTAGTAGAGGGTCGTAAGCAGGTTCTAGTCCTTGCATTTTAGTTTTTCTATTTATGCTGAGATAGTTTATTTTTTATTCAATGTGCATTTGAATAATGGCTATAGTGCTGTTTCTTTTTAGTGTGTACTTTTTTACATAATCAACAAATAAGCTGAATTTTAGAGATTGTGGCTTACACCTCAAATTCTGTTATCTTTCCTCTGCAATTTAAGGGTTTACGTTTTAGCTTGCAAATTGAGAATTCTATTTTCCTTAATTAACAAATAGAAAATGAAATGTATCCATTTCCCACACTGAAATCTTTTAAACCAGGTTTTAAAAATTAAAAATTAATTTTTAATTGCCTCTAACTTGCCCTGCTTTTCTTTCTTGTGCCTCAGGTACCCACCAGGGTCTCTGTTCCCTCCTTTGCATGCCCCATAGTGTCTTCTCCTCTTTATAAATATTATAAATTTTCTTCCTTTCTCATTAATCTTTTCTAATAAGGATTTTTGCTTTGAGTGAGGGTGTGTGACTGCATTCTATGTGATCAAATATGGATAGACGTAATGTGCACCATTTCTATATTTCTGGGTCTGGCCTCTAAAATTCCACCAGATCCTTCCCTCTTCCTTCTTCCTGGATTTGGAGCACCCAGAAGAGAATCCTGAGGTGTAGACTGAAGGAGAATAGATCACTCACTCACTGCATGAAGCACCCTCCCACCCCACCCCCCACAACCTACAATGGACTGGGCATGAAAGAGACTTGATCTTTTATTAAGTTAAACAACTGAGATTTGAGGGATTATTGCAGCACCTACCGTTACTTATCCTGATTAGTACACTGATGTGGAATCCAGGCATGTGGGTGGGCAAGTTTGTCTTACGGTTTTGAATGAGGCCTCCTAGATCCCATCTGTGGCCAGAGTGGCTGGGTGTCAGTACTTTTGAGGTAGTAGTCAGCTTAACATGGCCCTGCGAAAAGCAATGGCTTATTATCCCAGATTCCTGACTTAAGGAGAGGTCCAACTGAGAATTTTCTAAATGCCCAATGTGGGGTATACAATTTTTTAGATAAAACAATAATACCAACAGCAACAAAACAACAAAAAAACTTACCAAGCGCTTTTTCCCTTTCCCACCATTCTGTCCCGTCTTCTCAAATTAGATCTTTTTCCTTCCAAACTGTTTATGATGCTGGAAAATTCTCTATGGCTTTCCTGGATGGCTCCAATATCTAAAGATGTCCCTCACCTCTGGATTTATTACTGGGCCTCTCTGAGTGGGGTCAAAGGGCATCCCAAGCCCTATATTCCGAGCCTCCTCCTTCTCTTATGTGCTCCATAACTCTCCTTTGCCATTTATTGACATTTGAGACACTTGATCTATGACTGCCTTTCTCTCCCTCCCCCCTGTATCCGTGCCTTGGTTTCCAGGGACAGCAGGAATATATTATTTCAAGAGAGAGGACAGGGCCAACTTATCTAGGCTCTGTGAACAAATTATGGGTAGAATTTTGCATTGGTTGACATTACTTTTAAGTCTTAAGATTCAACATAGCGTTGGATATATTATTCAGATTCTAGATCCAACATCCTAAGACTGGAATCAAAAATGAGTTGAAGATCCCAATAGTGCTTGCTGTCCTCTAAATCTTGCATTACCTTGTTTTCATCTCAGTGGTCCTGTGAGGTAGGTGTTATTCCCACATTACGAAGGACCAAGATTTAAAGACTGATTGATCACAATGAGGGTAGAATTGGAAATGGGACCAGGTGTTCCACCTTTTTTCCTTGCACCACAGAAAGCTCCCCCCTTTATAAAGAACAGTTTCTTAAAACATTAGCATTTACAGAGCATAAATTAAGAAATGCTTGGAAAAGCAGATTGGATCTAAAATTTCCCAGTTTCTTAGAAAGTCAGCTTGGCTTTACTACTGGGAGTATCTGAAGTCTACACTGCTCAGGGTGAGAGTCAGGGGGTGGGGGCATTATCCTGTACTTTGGTTGCTGGCCCTGCTCATCGAGTGTCACAGCCCTGGTCAGCTGTATGGTGGACTGGACCAGAAGAAGCTGCTTTGGACTTGTGTACGTGGAAAGCTTCGGTTTCTTCATTCTTATTATAAATCAACCTTTAATTCTACAAATTGTCTTAGAATATTCAGTTTAAAAATCATCAGCTTCTAGGCTTTCAGGAGCTATGATGATATCAGGGACAGAATAACCTAGCTCTGTGGTTTCTAAACTCTGATCCTTGGAGGGATGCCTGTTTAAAATGAATCTTCAATTGGTGCACGGAAAATGAGAAAAATAAGTACAATAGTGAGATTTCTTAATAAGGTATTTTCATTCAATTTAAAGGCCTACCTTTTATTCCAAGATTATATATTTTTTCTATTTTTTTGATGGCAAATTATTGTGAGAGTAGATTTTTCTTTTTAGATTTTTAATTGGTAAAATATAGAGAAATCTATATTCTACTAATGTATAAATTACTGGCCCATATATCAAAAGTCTGGAAGCTACCTGTTTTACAGATATTTTTCCAGACACAGTAATCTCTGTCACTGGGGAGAGGGATCTTTTGATATGTAATCAGTCTCAGGCAATCAGTCTTTATTTTATCTGACCAAAGTAAAAATTTTATCTTCGTCTTCATATCAGTCATTTTGTATTTGAAAGTGCTTTGGTCTCCTTTGGCTATAGGGACTAAGATGTCTCTCTCTTTGTGTGTGTGTTCTAGGGAGTCAGAGTTGGACTTTTAAGTGTAGGCCACCAAAACTGATTTAGGGCAGTTTAGGTTTTTTGAGTGATAGGAATAAATGAATTTGCTTACTGTTAGCAATAGTGATATTGGATCTATTTCATTTTTATACCTAATGCAGTATTTTTAGTAAAGTAATTTAATAAATCATTAAGAGAGAAGAAGGAGGGATTTAGGGTCTCTATTGCATTTTGTAAAGTGTAAACACTTAATGCTCCATTAATAAATGTCCTTTATTAATAAATTAGATAAAATATATCAAGAGTCAAATTATATTTACTTTTCCATTATATGCTGTCTATTTAAAAAAAATTGGGACTAATTGTTAAGAATTGGTAGGGTCTGAGTCAGGAAATCACCAATATGTTCTTTATTGATTGTTGCACATCTGAATATATAATAGAGTTGAGGAGCTGGATTCCATAATCACTCACTGTTGTTCAAATAAAACATCACTAACATGCATTTCTTTAAGACTCACCGCGGTCCTTCTTTGTGACATACAGGCACAATCAGGAGCGTTTTAGTCTTTATTTATTGAGGCTGCATAATCTAATTATCTCTCATTAGTCCAGAGCTGATTATTTCATTTATCTTTGTAAGTGTGACAACAAAAGTCTCACTTTAATTAAGCAGATCAGCAATTAGCTCTTGTTTTATAGGAGTTTTAAACATCCCTGTACTAATAGCAGGCAGCATGATTATAATCAGAAGCCCAGGGAAAAATGGTGGCAGAGGACAGCTTGATTTAGAGCCCCCATTTAAGTGAAAGCTATGTAGGCAAAGTGGCTCTCCAATGACAAAGGTCTAGAAAGGGCTAGTCAAACCAGAGGACAGACTGGAGAGGCCCAGGCCAAGACCTTCTCACCTCCATTTATGATACAAGCAGTGACTTCATTCTTTTTTTTTTTTTTTTTAAAGTTTTATTCATTTATAATAGTGTTAGTACTTATCAATCACCTACTATGCTCCAGGGTTTACATATAGTACTTTAACTATATTTATCTTTTTAAAACTTCACTATAGCCTTTGAAGTGGATGTTATTAACTTATCCCCATTTTACAGACGAGCCACCTGAGGCTTGGAGAGGTTAAGTCACTTGTCCATGTCTATACAGCTAAGGATTAGGACGCTTATCTGATTTTGCTATTCTGCAACTTGGTTTCTTCTTCTCCATCTCTCTCCTTGCTCCTTCCTTCCTTTTTCTCTCCCCTTTATGCTTCCTATTCCCTACCAGCTTTCATTCATTTCCTTGTGATATGGCAGGCACTGTGCCCTGGGCTGGATATAGTAAGATACACAAGACTTGGCCAGGACCTTTGAGAAATTGACAGTAGAATGGAGACAGAGACATAAACTAACCATTTGCAGTGCCTGAGATGATGCTAGGATGCAGCTAGATACAAAGGGCACAGACTACCATGACAGACACAACTGGGTACCAAATCAATATTTATTAAACTAAATTGGCCTGCCCCCTTTCATTATTGTATATTAAGTTTTCTCCTCATTTTGTAGGAATAGCTGCTGCTTCTAATTGCTCAGAACTCTTTTGATTACCCATATTGGTTACACTTTAGTGTTTGATGTAAATGGGACTTACCTGTGAGCAGAAGTCTGGCATAGTTTATTGTATGTTAACTTGCAGTTTAGTTTTTCAGGAATAGTTGAAGTAAGAATGAGGTGAATATGGATTTTTCAGAAGAAGAGAAAAGAAAATGTGGACGTGAAAGGATGCTTGGAAGAAGGAAAGGAGCCTCCCTCTGCTTGGAAAGAAGGGAAAGAGTGAGCTGGAGTGAATGGAGGATAGTTCTTGCCTTCATTGGGGATGGATTGATGACCAGCAGTACAGAGAAACAAATAGGTTAGGGCCAGGGCAGCTTCTCAGATTGTGTGGTCAGGTTGGTGGGCTCCAGTGCCTTGTAAAATCATCATGAGGTTGGACCACACGTTTTAGGAGACCTGGACAGTTGTTACTATTTCTACCTCACACCTATCACCAATAATAACTTAGTCCTAAGATTACCAAAGCTTCTGCAAATATTTTTAATTAGTAAGTTTTTGAGTATTATTTTTATACCAGGCATTATGAAAAACACTTTGGATAGATGATCTAATTTTATTATTAAAGTGCTGTTGTGAGGTGGATAACATTATCTTCGTTGTACAGATGAGAAAACTGGGGCACATACAGTCAAATTAACTTACCTGGATTTACATAGTAGTAAAGCCTAGGTTTGAGCCTATGTTTTTTTTTTTCTTCTTCCTTTTTTTAAAGCTTATTTATTTAGAGAGACACAGAGTGGGGAAGGAGCAGAGAAAAAGGGAGAGACACAGACTTCCAAGCAGGCTCCACACTGTCAGCACAGAGCCTGATGTGGGGATGAACTCCTGAGCCTTGGGATCCTGACCTAAGCCAAATCCAAGATTCGGACACTTAACTGACTGAGTTACCTAGGCGAGCCTAGGCCTACGATCTTAATTACCATTTAATAACTCTTGCCATTATTCTTTGGATTTTCTGACCCACCAAGGATACTTAGCCTAAGAAATGATGAAAAAAATTAAATTAGTTATTTCTTCTGACAATCCTTCTTTATGTGTTTCTTGAACCACAGACTGGAGACTCTTATTCTAGGCCATGGGAAACCATTGGAGGACCTAGACTGAGATATGACATGATCAATACAGTGTTTCAAGGATATGTGAGGATGATTTGGAAAGAAATAGTCCTAGAGTTAGAGATGTTGACTAGGAAGGAATCCCAAGCACAAGGAGATGAAAACCTTGTGGTATTGGAATGGAGGGGGAAAGACCAGCTGTTAGAAAAAATATAAAGAATGATTATGGTTCTATAATCATAAGAGGAAAAGATGGAGGGCAATTAAAAGGTTACTGTGTTTTTGAGTCTGCATGACTAATAGAAATACAGAAGTCATGTGCTGTTGAGTAGATGAACTGTAGAAAAAAATGTTGAACGTGGTGATAGGTCTTCACTGACCTAGGAAGTTTGGGTTCAATGAGGATAGAGCAATTTGGGGGCATTAAGGAGAGGTTGGAGGGTGATAGAAAATATGTAGAATGGTTTTCAGGCCAGGGAGACATATGTCTATTTCAAGATAGAGTGATTCCTCCCTTTAGCCCACTTCTGCCCATGGAGAAACCTATAAGATGGTTTCTGTCCTGAGCATCTCCTGTCCTGCTCACAAGACTGAAATGCAACATAAGGGTAGGATATGAATTGTTTTATTTGCCTCTGCATTCCCAGCACTTAGAACAGTGTCTGGTGTAGAGTAAATGCTCAGTAAATAATTGTTGATGGACCCAGAATTCTGGCTTTGGAATGACCTTGAGTGGGCAGAGGCCACAGTGGGAATGGGAAAAACCAGGAGACTGAAACTGAGCATCAAAATGAGAAGAGTAGAATTTTATCATTGAGTCTTAGGGGTGAGCATTGCACAAAGGAAACAGCAGGGATTAAAGTTTTGTGATATTAATAGTCAGGAGGATTGTTAACAAATGAACTTCTGTACCCAAAGCCATATTTACTGGTACCTGGACTTTGGCATGTAGATGAAGTGAAGATAGAAGCAGATGCTTGTGTTTGTAACTGAGAGGCCTTTATGGACACAGAGAGACAGACTTGAAGATATGAGTAAAATATAAGCAAATGTAATTGCCATCGTGCTTTCCTCCTAAGTACCACAGAGAAAAGATGGCAGTAGCAGAGGTAAAGGGGAGTAGTGCTGGGGTAGTGGATCTTGGCCAGTGTTAAGGAGTAACAGGTTTACTATATTTCTCACCACTCCAGGTTGGGTTTGGAATAGGACCACGTACAAACATTTTGACATTCTGTGGGTGATCAAGGCACCTGGGCTCATCTTTGAAGAAGTCAGATGAACAAAGCAAGAAAGTCTCATTCAAGGTGGATTTTTCTGAGGAGATTCAACAAGCCCTGGGTGATAGTAGTTTATCAGTATAGTGGTTTTGTCAATTTAAAGGCACGGATTTGGGGTCACCAGAGAGAAAGGAATTAGTGAAAGAAATTAAGAAATTAAGATGCTGGATGGAGAGGGGATAATTGAAGGCACAGGACTATCGAATCACAGACTGTTCTAGTCAGAAGGGATCTCCTATCTGTACACAAATATCTGTAGAAAATTCCAGAAAAACAATCATATGAAATCAGGGAGCGAAGGTAGTCAGGGAACAGGGAGTGGCACTCATTCTGGTCTAGAGAAGGACTAGCTGCTTCTCTGAGAAAGGGTGGTACGTGAGAAGAGAGTCAACCGGACAGAAGTTATTTGGAAGTAGAGAGGAAGAATATTAGGGCTTTATGTCTAGAAGTAGAAGTTTTATTATTTGTTTCTCTCTCTTCTTCCGCACAAGGAGTATGAATGGTATGGGGCACGTACAAACTTTCACTTGTTCCAATTCACCTCTAACACCGTTCAACATGCAACAGTGGGCCTACTGGCAATGGTGAGACCAAAGGCGCTCACATTCTGAAATTGAAACTTGAAGGGAAGTCCTAATTGTAAACACCTTTCAGTTTCTTGAACAACAATTCTCTTACATTGTTTATCAAAAAAGAGAAAATTATTAGCTTCCCTCAAAACAGTATTTCTTTCTAAGTGCAACAATAAACAAAGGTTAAATACATATATTTGTTACACACACACACACACACACACACACACACACACACACTCACACACAGTCTGTAGTCCAGGTGATTTTACCACACACAGAAAGTTAAACAGTTAAACAAATATCCACGGTAATCTTGAGGTTGATTCAAAGTCTTTGTTTATACCAAAGCATGAGAATATAGGTGTTATAAAGTACTAATTTTACACCCACAAAACTCACCAAGCTAGACTTTAAAGGCTCTATAAAATGGATGGAAATAGATATATACACAGGCACATCAAGGACAAAGTCTCCCAGACCAAAAGATCATGATGGCAGAATTTACCTGATGCCTAATTGAGGAGACTAATGAGTGTGAAGGGTAAATGTACTTGTGGGGTGAGTGTAGGGTAGATCATCAGACTGGCAGTGTAAATGCCTACTCTGTGCCCGGAGTTAGACATTCTGACTTAATCCTCACAACAACCCTGTGAAGCCATTCAGAAATTTTAGATAAGATTCAGTGTGGTTGAGTAACTTGCATGAGGTCCTATGGCTTCAAAATGGTGGAATAATATCTAGTGCCTTGGTTTCTGCTCCCTGGGTTCATGCTCTTTCCTCCTCACTGTGCTGCTTGATGCCTCTGGCCATGCCTCTGGCCTCATCTCTGGGGATCTGGAACTGACACTTGAAAAACATGCCCTAGTGTTTCCCACTTGCTTTTGTTCATTTGGTTACTTCTCCTCTTCTAGATTAGTTTTTCAGCTAAATTCATTTTGGCTTTGGGGCTTTTTACAATACCACTTTTCTCCCTACTTTGCTTAGAAATTGTATTCCATTTGATATTTTCTGACCTTACACTTGGGTGGAGGAATAATAGAGTATTTTACAGAGGAATGAATTGTGATGTCGTAGGTGAATGTGTGGGAGCTCATAAATCAACAGTGATCCCGGGGGACTCTGGAGGGCCTCCTGGCCCTGGCTGGTGCTCTTTAGACCTCTTTATGCTAATAAAACAGAGATTTCTCTCTGAAGGGCTCCACCTTTGCAAATGACACTCATAATAAGCTTGGGGCAGTATTGCAGTGATAGGCTGTTTACCTGCTGGTAATTGGTAACTTAGCCAGTATAGAAGGTCTAATGGTTCATCTTCTCCATTTGAAGAATTAAGAAGTAGAATTTTGTCCAAGTAAACTGCATTTGTCTAAGGCCCTGGAGAGAGCCATGGACAGGAAATTTGTTTTCCAAGAGTATCCTTACTGAAATACAGATGTGTGAAGGCATATATGATTATTCATTTCCAGATTTCTATACCAGTTACTGAGTTTCTTTGAAGAGATTTTGCTCTTTTGTAGCCATCTTGGTAAGTGGGAAATGGGGCAGTTTATTAACATGTCAAAGAATAGATTCCCCTCATTTCTTTCTTTCTTTTTTTAAAAAAATTAATGTTTATTTATTTTTGAGACAGAAATAGAGCACTAGCTAAGGAGGGTCAGAGAGAGAGGGAGACACAGAACCTGAAACAGGCTCCAGGCTCTGAGCTGTCAGCACAGAGCCTGATGTGGGGCCCAAACCCACGGACCTGAGATCATGACCTGAGCCGAAGTCAGATGCTTAACTGACTGAGCCACCCAGGTGCCCCTTCCCCTCATTTCTCATATAGGAATTATGACACGGAACAATGAATGCTAGTGAAAGATTAGCATGACCATTTAAAATTTATTTTAGTCTATATAGGACTAATGTAGATATATTGTTATAGGAAGTGAGGGAGAAGGGAGGAAAAGAATGCAGCTTTTCTAAACCACATAATCACAAAAAGTGGTGCTTGGGTGGCTCATTTGGTTAAGTGTCTGACTCTTGATTTTGGCTCAGGTTGTGATCTCAAGGTTTGTGGGATCAAGCCCTGTGTCAGGCTCTGTGCTGACACCACAGAGCCTGCTTGTGATTCTCTCTCTCTTTCTCTCTCTGCCCTTCTCCGGCTCACTCTTTCTCTCAAAATAAATAAGTAAACTTAAAAAACATTAAAAAGTGATGATAGTATGTCAACACATTGAAGAATTATGGGTACATTAAAATGGTATCTAAGAAAATATTTAGAAATAATGACAATTTATATAGTATGTACATAGTGAAGAAAACCAGGACAACAAATTGTATGTGTTCTTTGATGAATTACATGTGAAGTAAGTATATATGGACAAATGCTGGGAAGTGATATGCAAATATGAAGATACTTGGGAGATTGCACATTTGTAAATTAAAGGCAGAGTACAAAGGGCACAAGATTCATTTTGGCCAGTGGGACTCAGTGTATGGGCAAATGTGTTTTACCATGAGTAAGAACAATCCTCTTTTTTCTAATTAGGCCATCTTGGTCATAATTCATTCTAATAGTATGATTCTTATAGGCCAATATAATCATAGAATGGAATAGTTTGGTGTTTTGGGAACTCAGAGAAAGGAGCATTTCCTTTTCCTTGGGCCTCATAATGTTTTTTATGGAAAGAAAAAAATTCACACATTGTCCTGATGTACAATGAATTTTGGCAGATATATGAAGTGCCATGTATGAAAATGCAGAGATGATAAAGTACTTGGTTTGACAGAAGTCTGGGCATGAGAGGGAATGGGAGAGGTTCTTAAAGGGTAAGTTGGGGGGCAGATTATGGATGGCCTTGATGTCTTACTAAGTACTTTACAGTCCCCCTTCTCTGCAGTTTCCATCTTTAGTAAAGATATGTACTGTATCTCAAAATGCAAATGACTGAATATACTTATCACTTAGCAAGCCAGACTTCCAGGGCATCAACTCTGCCCTGGCATTAAACAAAATGCTTTTGGAGATTGCTTTATCTCATTCTGTTGACTTTTCCTGCACATTTGTGAACTCAAACAATACTGCTATGTAGGTGGTGCATAATCTAGTGGTTAGAAAAGGTATTGGGACATTTATATTTTTAGCTTGACTAGCAGTAATATTTTGGTCAAGTCATTTACCCTGATGTTGATCTTCCTTTCTCAAGTGGAGGACAGCACTCTTCTATCCACTAAGGTGCTCTTTCATCAACATTGCAAATAAACCATCTATTGGGAATGCCTCTTTCTCTCATTGGCCTAAATACCTCTTATTTTTGAAATCAAGTTCAAATTCCACTACCTTCCCATATCTTACTCTTGTCTGTTTTTATCTTTGCACATTTGCATGTTACATTTCTTTTTGCCTGTACCACAGCACATACCTGGTAAGTAAATGGCATTTCACATTGTCCACTACACACATTTCATGAGGATGGGTATTTTATTTTATTTTATTTTATTTTATTTTAGAGAGAGAGAAAGTGATTATGAGCAGGGGAGAGGAGCAGAGGGATAAAGAATCGTAAGCAGGCTCCACACAGTGCCTGATGCAGAGCTTGATCCCACGATCCTGGGATCTTGGTCTGAACCAAATTTGAGAGTCAGATGCTCAATTGACTAAGCCACCCAGGTGGCTTTAATAAAAGACCAGACCCATGGTCTTTGTAATTTTTAATTTTCTTTTTACAACTCAAGTGCCTATAATGTAGTTGATTATATTATGTAGAGTTTATGGCATGCTGTTAGCATTGGCCCATGCAAAACTCTGTTGTTTTTTTCATTTCATGATTTATTTCTCCTGTATAAATTATCCTCAGTATTAATCCCACATGATTACACAGACAGCCACTCTTCAATTTTTAATGTTTTCCAGGCTAAGCTACCTTTTATATGGTTAGTTACATATAGTAGTACATGTAGTGTCGTTTTGTATATGAATTTTTAAAGTTTATATAACAGTACTCATTTTTGCAGTCACTTAATTTATATTTTATCTGTGTTGTGTTTTGTAACTCCAGCTCCTTTCTTCTGCAGAGTAGTCCATCCTATATATATTTACCCCTTCTTCTTTGCCTGAGTAATAGACACTAAGTTGCATAGCTCTAAGCTGAACACCTTCTAGAGCAGCACTAAGAGGAAGATAATGGAAGGCACAAATACAATTTTAAACTTTCTAGTAGCCTCATTAAGAAAACAAAAATAAGCAGGTGAAGTTAACTTTAATAATATACTCTGTCTAACCCAAAGTACCTAAAATGTTGTTTCAAAAGTAATTAATATAAAAACATCATGGAGATGTTTCACATTACTTTTTAAAGATTTTTTTTTGGAGCAGTTTTAGGTTTACAACATAATTGAAGGAGAGTTACAGAGATTCCCTATGTACTCCATGTCCCCACACATGCAAAGCCTCTCTCATTATCAACATCACTCACTACAGTGGTGCATTTTCTACCAAGATTGAACCTACATTGACACATTATAATCACTCCAAGTCCATAGTTTACCTTAGGGCTCGCTCTTGGTGTTATACATTCTATATGTTTGGACAAATGTTTTATAACATATATCCATCATTATAATGCCACACAGAGTATTTTCACTGTCCTAAAAATCTTCTGTGCTCTACCTATTCATCTTTTCCTCTCCCCCCGTGCCCCCAGCCAATGATCTTTTTATTGTCTTGTAGTTTTGCCTTTCCCAGAATGTCTTATTGTTGGTATATAGCTTTATCAGACTGGCTTCTCTGGCTTGGTGAAATGCATTTAAGTTTCCTCCATGTTTGTTCATGATTTGATAGCTCCTTTCCTTTTAGTACTGAGTAATACCCCATTGTATAAATGAACCACACTTTTATTTATCCACTTACCTACTGAAGAACATCTTGTTTGCACCAAAGTTTTGGCAATTATGAATAAACTTGCTGTAAAAATATGTGTGCCGATGTTTTCACGTAAGTTTTAACACCTTTGGGTAAATGCCAAGATTTGTAGATTCTTATAAGAATATGTTTAGTTTTGTAAGAAATCATCAAACACTTTCTAAAGTGACTGTGCCATTTTTACATCTCTGCCAGCAATTGAGAGTTCCTGTGCTCCACATCCATGTCAGCATTAAGTGTTTTTAGTGTTCCAGTTTTTGACTATTTTAACAGGTATATAGTAGTATCTCGTTGTTTTAATTTAGATTTCCCTGATGACTTACAATAGGAGCATCTTTTTACATGCTTCTCTGCTATCCAAATATCTTCTTTGTTAAGGTATTTGTTGTGGTCTTTGGTGTGTTGTTTAATTGAGTTGTTTGTTTTCTTATTGTTGGGTTTTAAGAGTTCTTTATATATCTTGGAAAACAGTCATTTTTTGGATGCATTTTTTACAAATATTTTCTCCCAGTTTGTGACATGTCTTATCATTATTTTGACATTGTCTTTCACAGAGAAGACAATTTTAATTTTAATTCCAGACAGTTTTAATGAAACCTAGCTTATCACTTATTTCTTTTTTTTGGTTGTCCCTTTGATGTTGCATTTAAACGTACCACCATACCCAGGATTATCTAGGTTTTCTCCTGTCGTCCAGGAATTTTATAGTTTTGTATTCCATTTAAGTCTGTAATCCATTTTGAGTTAATATTGGTGAAGGATGTAAGGTCTGTATGTAGGTTAATATTTTTTTCTTGCAGTTTTGAAGTTTTCCTCATGTAGACCTTATACATATTTTGCTAGATTTATACCTAAGTATGGGTTTTTTTGTATGCTAATATAAATGGCAGTGTGTTTTTATTGTCAAATTCCATTTGTTCATTGTTGGTATATAGGAAAGCAAATGACTTATGTATATTAACCCTATGTCCTGCAACTTTAAAAATCACTTATTAGCTCCAGGAGCTTTTTGCCAGTACTTTGGGTTTTGTATGTAGATAATTATGTCATCAGTGAACAAATAGAGTTTTATGTTTTCCTTTCCAATTAGTATACATTTTATTTCATTTTCTTGTCTTACTGCATTATAACATACTTTCAGTATGATGTTGGTATATGTGCTGCTGAAGCAAGCACACGAGTATGATTTTGGAAAGGAGTGGTGAGAAGGAACATCTTTGCCTTATACTTGATCTTAGTGGGAAAGTTTCAAGTTTCTCATCATTAAGTATGTTAGCTGTAGGTTTTTTGTAGATATTCTTAATCAAATTGAGAAATATTCCTTCCATTCCTAGTTTACTAAGAGTTTTTATCATGAATGACTGCTGAATTTTGTTAAATACTTTTCCTGCCTTGTTAATTTTTAACTAGATCTTCCATGTGTATTTAATATTTACAGATTTTCTCAATTTAGACTATTCATATTTCCTTTTTTTAGACTAGTCATATTTTAAGTGCTGGATAGACACACAAGGCTAGTGGCTACTTTATTGGACATTGTAGATACAGAACATAAGCTTCTTGTCTGTCTTGTTTAGTGCTACTTTCCTAATGCCAAGAATAAGGTTTTTCTTCTAATAGCCACCAAACCAAAACTTTTACTGAATAAATGGATATCTTTTATTTCCAGTTGTGTCTGTACCATTTTATACTTCCAGAAGAAATATGTAAGGCTTCCATTTCCTATTTTCTAATTTTTGTCAGTCTACTTTGTAAAAAAATGGCATTTTTATCTTCATTTTAATTTCTCTGATTATTGGTGAAGAAGAGCATTCTTTCATGAAATAAACATATTTTACCTATTTTTCTATACAGTTCCCTATCTTTTGGGCAGCTGGGGAGTCTTATTTGTTTTTGTTTGTTATCTGTTCCAGATATTAATTCTTCCTTGTGTGTAGACATTGTAAGATTTTTCTGTCAGCTGTCTAACTATTAGTAGTGTGAACAAAAATCCTCATCTTTAATGTAGTCAGTCCAGCAATTTCCTTCATGGCTGTGTTCTTGTTTTGTTGGACATTCTCTTATGTATTCTACTAACTTTGCCATTTTGTCTTTATTATTTAGGACTTTGCTCCACACAGAGTTTATTTTTATGTGCACTCTAATGCAGTGATCCAACGTTATATTTTTTTATGAAGTGAGCCAATTATTCCAATTCCATTTACTAAATAGTCCATCTGTTCCCCATTGATTTTTGATTCCCTTTCTAATATATGGCAAGTTTCCATATAGAACAAATAGATATGGCTCTGTGTCTGAGCTCTCCTTTTTTAAGACATTTTTTTATATTACAATAATACTACTCTGATATAATGCTAATATTGTGCAGTTGCTGTGATACCTGATAGTGTAAAGTTTCACCCCTTCTTCTTCTTTTTCAAAAACCTATTATATATAGATTTTTGTTTTTCTATATAAATTTCAGATATTAAAAAATTAATACCTTCTCCCTATATTCTTTTGGAATATTGACTGAGGTTACATTAAATTTGTAAGTGAATCTAGATAGAATTGATTACTTTTTAAATGTTTATTTATTTATTTTTGAAAGAGAGCACAAGTGGGGAATGACAGAGAGAGAGGGAGATAGAGAAATCCAAGCAGGCTCTGTACTGTCAGCACAGAGCCTGATGTGATGCTCAAACTCATGAACTGTGAGATTATGACTTGATCCAAAACCAAGAGTCAGATGCTTAACCGACTGAGCCACCCTGGTGCCCCTAGATAGAATTGATATTTTTACAGTGTGAAATTATCCCATCTATTAATATGGTATGTCTCTCTCTTTATTGAGATTTTCTTTTATCATAAAGTTTTATGTATTCTTGGTAAGGTTAATTCCTACATTCATTACTGTAATGGTCATTTTGGTAGCTTATTTTATTTTGCATTTTCAAATTAGTTTTTGCTGATATAGAGTGAAGTTGTTGATTTTTATGTATTCATCTTGTATACAGCCACTTGGATGAACTTTCTGATTGGTTCTAATAGTTTTTTCTCTTAGGTTTTCTATGTGAATAATTATATCATCTGCAAATGAAAACTTTGTCTATTTCTTCCTAAGTCTTATATTCGTTTCTTTCTTCTGTTATTGAATTGTCCAGTAACTAGCAGAACTTCATTGGGCTATAGCTATGATAGCCGGCATTACTGTGACTTTTCTCTTTGGGTTCATGAATATTGTAAATTGATACGTATTTTTATATCGAATTCAGAAGGAATAAATTATATTTAATCATACTGTGTTACAAACTAGTTAACTAGTTTCATTTAGGTTTTGGTATCTTTTTATATACATAAATCTGGTCTATAGTTTTTCCTCTTTTTTTAATAGCCCTTTTTTGGTTACACTATGAAGACATTGTTTATAAATGAGTTAAGTAACATCCTTTTGCTATTTTTTGTAAAAAATTGTGACTTTGTAAGATAAAGGTTGTTTGCTTTGTTATAACACATTTGTAAAATAATGCCAGTTTTTTCTTTTAATGTACCTTGTCTTAGAGATTTTTAAAAAATTTAATTGAAGTGTAGTTGACATACAATGTTATATCAGTTTCAGGTATGCAGCATAATGATTTGGCAGTTCTATACATGATGTTCATCATGATAAGTATAATTATCATCTGTCACTATATAATGTTATTAAAATATTATTAATTATATTCCCTATGCTGTGCTTTTCAACCCTGTTACTTATTTTAACTGGAAGTTTGTACTTCTTAATCCCCTTCACCTATTTTGCCCATCCCCCTACCCACCTCCCCTCTGACAACTACTAGTTCATCCTCTGTTTTTATGAGTTTGTTTCTGTTTGCTTGTTCTTTTGTTTTTTAGTTTCCACATATAAATGAAGTCATATAGTATATAGGGGACAGATGGTGATAGAAGAAAGATTCTGATGGCTGATTTCAGGTTCTTTATTGGCAATTTTATATATTTCTGTATTAACATTGATATTTTCTAATTTTATCAAAATTTATCCATTTCACCCAGGTTGTCAAATTTTTTGGCAAGCACTTATTAATAACATTCTTCTGTTTCCTTTTTAATGTCTGAATTTGTTTATTTGCTGCTTCTTTCGTTTTCTTTTTCTTTTTTAGATCAAACTTGCTAGTATCTTCTCCATCTTATCAGGTTTTCACTGAACCATTTTGGAGAATTTGTTAATGACCTTTAATGTTTGGTTCTTCATTTCACTGATTTTGGCCTTATCTTTACTATTTTCATTTTTTTGAGCTCTTTGCCCAGAGACCTCTATATGTTTATATCAAAAGTCAAATTTGTTCTTTTTTCTTGCTTTGTGTTTTCTTTATAGTCTCCCTAATCTTTCTGAGGTTATTTATAGTGTATATTTTAACCTTTATTTCTTTTCCATGAGTTTTGCCTCTTCTGATACAACTTACTTCATCTATTGGTGGCTCTTCTTTCATATTCCTCATGCTTCCCAGATTCTTGTAAAGTTTCCATTTTATCTTATTTTTATCCTTTTTTGTGGTCAGCAAACTTGATTGATAATGTCTTCTTAGAAGATGCAAAGAAATGTAGGCCTTAGCCTCAGCTCCTTTATGTAAACTAAAAGGTCAAAGGTGTGCTTTAGGAAGAAGAGATGTGGGCAGTGGTTGAGCATTGTACTTCAGCTCGGGTCATGATCTCGTGGTTCTTGAGTTTGAGCCTCATGTCCTGCTCAGAGCCTGGAGCCTGGCGCCTGGAACCTGCTTTGGATTCTGTGTCTTCCCCTCTCTCTGTCCCTCCCCAACTCTCTCCTCTCTCTCTCTCACTCTATCTCAAAAATAAATAAACATTTAAAATTTTAAAAAATAAAAGAAGGAGAGATTCAAGTCTCTTCCAGATTTAGCCATTCTTGTGTTGTTATTGTTTTTTTTTTTTTTCCTGCAGGTATTTCTCTTGTCTGCCAATAGACCAATGTGTAAGGATCAGATAGGAAAATGGAGGAAGGAAACTATACCCTGCTGTTCTTGTTGATACATCTACTTCAGCATCAAAGCACTGAGAGAGTGAGCAGTGTAGGTGTGGTTTTTGTTGTTTTGTTTTGAGCAGAGGTTTTTTTGTTTGCGTGTGTGTGTGTGTGTGTGTGTGTGTGTGTGTGTGTGTGTTTTGCCAGTATTTTAATCTCTGAACATCTACTTTTATGCTCTAGAGTTATCCAAAGCAAAATAATAGAATTGTAGCATAGTATAGTAGAACAGTAATTAGACTATGATTCAGACAAGCCAGGTTCTAGTTTTGTATGTGTTATGGGCAAGCCACTTCATCTCTCTCAGGAAGGATTTCTACAGCAATTAGTCTTGGAAGGTGCTACACACATTAGAAAATGTGATCTTATATATTCTTTCTTTCCCTTCACCCCAAGATGTACAATGCCCTTCAGCCCTAATGTATCCTGAAGCTTTTTGAACTTGGTTGGTCTAGGGTTTCCTAAATTTATTTGACCTAGGAATCCTGTACCTGAGAACAGCATATTAGACCCTGGGCAAATATTATCTGGTAACAAATTTTAGGAAGTGTTACTTTACAAACTCAATTTTCTCATCTATGAAAATTGGACAATATGAACTATATAATATTCCTAATGATTATTTGTGTCACTTTTCCCATGTCCATTCAGTTTTTTTTTTTTTTTTTGTTCTTGCCATGTCCTTGTTCCTTTTAATGTCCCACTTCTTCAGATAGTAATAGTAAGTAGATGGCGTAAGGTATTAGACTCACCCTCTGCATTAATGACATATTAATTGGGTGGGGTTCTGAGTATCAGACTTGTTTCAAGATCTGACCCAAAGGAGTGATTTGCTAATGGTGGAATTTCAGGTATTGTGACAAAGCTTGACAAATGTTTTCTGGATCCATGAGGCTTTCTTGTTGTCCTTCCAATGATGTCATCTATTTAGCTACCTCCTCATAAGAAGAGCACTATTTTGCTTTATGTGAGAGGCAGGGAGTTAGCAGCCTCCAGTTAGTGATCCTTTCTTTGAACCACTTAATGGATATAAAAGCTCAACTTTACAAGAGGAACAGTTGTTATTCCCTTGCCTGGATAATGATTTCTTTATCCAAAATGTCCCCTTTGTATCTTCATGACAATAAAATGGGGAAAATGGATTTTTTAAAAAAGTAATTACACAATTGAACATGTGATAAATCCACTTAATAGGCAAGAATTATCTGCTTTGGCTGCCTTTACAGCCCAAATTCACAAAGTAATTCACACCTCATTCAATGGAATTCGGCATTATCTTCTAACATGGGGCCTTGAAATGAGACAAACTTAAAACAAGCTGCATGCCTTTTCCATGAAAGATGTCCATGAGGGCTCTTGAGAGATCAAGTGCTCTTGATTATCTAACCTGGTGCCACAGCACAGGAAGTGAGACCCACCCTCCCTGGGAATGACATCTGCAACCCTGGACAAGTGTATGAGGACCTGGAATCCATTGTTACTGAACCCTGTCATGTCAAGAAGAAGAAGAGGGCCCTGGTAGATGGACCCCTAGGATTCCATGCCTGATTGGATTACTTAACTCTTCATCAGTCAGTCAAGCTTGTATCCAATACCACTTTCTTTAAATATTGATTGTGTCCACCTGTTTTTTGGCAAAAGTAAGTTATCTTTGTTTTTAGTATGATGGAGGAAAAGTTTATCACTCTTTTTTGTTTGTTTGTTTGTTTTTTAGGAAGCACTGTCTCACAGGGAAAGCAGATGTTGAAATCTGAAGGGAATGCACTTCTGACACAGGAATATAATTTCCTTATCAAAGTCATATAGTCTGTTAGAACCACCAGTTAGTTGTTTGTTAAAAATAACCCCATCTTCATTCATTAAATATATATTTACTATAATACATTCACTATATGTAGCACAGTGATTAAGAGAATGGGTTTTGAAGCAAAACAGATTTGGGGCTTAATCCTCATTCTGCCTGCTATAGGTTGGGTTCGCCTGCGAACAGACTCTGAGACAGTTTCACAGGCAAGATTTTTACAAGAGAGTGCCTTTGAGATCAACACCATAGAACAGAGGAGAGGGAAGCAGCTGTGGCCAAAGAAAGAAGCTGCACTGTACCCAAATTTGGCTAACCTGTGAGGAATGCCAGAGCTAGTATGGCCCTTGAGGATTATGTGGAAATGTCTGGGTCAAGGTTTATCCTCCATTCATCATTCATGGGTGGCACTGTCCTGGGAAGGGGGCTGACCTTGAAGCAAGTAGTTCTCTGCAGCTGAGGCTGTCTGCCATCAGCCGAAAGGGGATCTGGGTGGTTTATCATAGTACCAACACCCCATTGTGTTTCTGTTGGGAGAATCTTTGAACTACTCAACTGCTGGGAACCTTGGTGTGCTTTTAGTAAAATGGAGATAATAATATCTGTTAGGGTTGTTATAAGAATGCAATTGATTCTTGTTCATTAATGAATTTAGAGTACAAAGCATATAGCATGGATTATCTCACATAGTAAGTACTCAAGAAATGTTGATGACAATGATGATGGTTATATTAAACTGTTATGCTTCTGAGTATTAGGTAGTAGAACTCAGTCCTTGATTTCTCTTTTGGCCTCAAATTAATTCTCCTTTTGTTATTGTATTTATGTTTTTATATTAAGTTATCTAAAATCATTGTTTGGAAGCAGATAGGGTACAAATCAGACAAACTAAAGTATTCTTAGTAATAGAGGTACGATAGAATAATACTTGACATACTATATTAAACTTATGTTTTTTGTTCTCAATAACTCTTGGTGTTCTGTGACTCTCTCCTACTTAAGCAGCAGCCAGAGCTTTCCTGGGCTTATTGCTTCAGGAGGGATGATGCAGTTGAATAAAAGCCAAATTCTTGTTTTTAAGTTTCAAAAGCTGAGGTCCTGGCATAAATAATAGATTTAGGAGACTAAGTGATCAGTCAGTGCTCATTTGTCCCAGCCTAGAGGAAATGAAGGTTCTCTGGGAGGGAGGGGGGAAACAAAGTGGAGTTCAGATGCTGGTGGACCCTTGGGAAGGGCTTATATCCTGCCATTCTCTTCATGACTTGGTTGAGGGAGGAATGTATCTGAGTCAGTCACTGTGTACAGGCTGTAAACCTGCAGACCACCTCTCCATCACTCCCCAAAGTGATGGAATGAAAACCTAAGACCTAAGGTGGTTCATAGAAAAGGAGCTTTAGATGTTATCTTTAGAAAATAACCAGAAATTTTACCCAATATATACCTATTATTTCCCAAAATGCATTATGAGGAAAACTTGTTCCTTAAAGATCACAAGGCATATTGGCATATTAAAGGCTCTGAGAAAATCTATACTCAGGTCATTTAACTATGTTTAACCAGTTCTTTTCAATAGAACTCTTTGTATTCATACCTTAGGAAGTTCTGGATGTGTATATAAAACATCATCCAGTTCCTTTCCAGTTATGTGGATTTATAACATCTTAAAACATTATCTAGCCTAGGTCATTCAAACCATCCCCTGCCACTTTGGCAAGAGACAGGGAGTGGTAAATTAACTATTTGGCTAAATCTCCTACCTAAATTCACTGGATAGAGGCCAACTCTAGACTTGACTTTGGTTCAACACAGACATGCCTCCAACGTAATAACTCTCAGAACAATTTAGAGATAGATTAGGTTTCTTTTTATCCCATGACTTGTTGTTTCAACCTTGACCCAGTAAAATTGCCCTTTTTCAGGAGGAATTGATAATAAAATCAGTGCCATCACTCAATTGCATATCCTTTAGAAGGCCAAGGGGGAAAAATAAGAGAATTGCTATTGAGAGAAATTCCAGGATAATATTTTTAGCTATAGTAACCAAGGGATTGGACTATTTTGTAAAAATCACTGTAGAAAACATGGACACAGAAGAGACTGTGAAACTTTCCTAACTCCAAATTTTAATGACAATACTACAAAAAGCTTAGAAAATTCCATATTGTATGAAATGGACCTTTTATAAGATTTTATCATTGAATTAGAGCATGATATGTGGAAACAACTCTAGTAGTTCCTGGACCTTCCCTGAGCCATCAGCTGTTGTTCTGTATAATATAGTCAGGGGTCAGTACGAATGACTGTGGGGCTCTTGTGCTTGTATAACTTTCCTTCAGGAAAGCAGTCAAAATTTTCCTCAAAAACTAATAAAGAAAAAAGATTTTTAACCAGTGGTTCTCAACTGGAAACAATTTGCTCCCTAGGGGATATTTGGTAATATCTGGAGACATTTTTCCTTGTTACTACTGGATAGCAAGGGAGTATTCCTGGCATCCAGTGGGTAGAAGCCAGAGATGCAGCTAAACATCTTACAATGCACAGGGCAGCTTCACAACAAGGAATTATCTGGCCCCAAATACCCATAGTGCCAAGGTTGAGAAGCCCTGCCCTAAATGGTGTCTTGTTTAAACTGGTATATCTTAAAACATGTACTAGCCTGAGAACGTATTTGCTTATTAAAACAACATATTTTTATTTAAAATGTTTGAGGATAAAGGACTTGGAATTTTATGTCTCAAGCTATTCTGAAAATGTAACCATGTAAGAATGAGCATAAATATTACTCACCTGTACTCTGTTAGTTCTTCTGACACGTAAAATATACTCTCAGGAGCATATAAAGTGAAAACCTAGGAGCGCCTGGGTGGCTTAGTCAGTTAAGCGTCTGACTTTCACTTAGGTCATGATCTCGCGGTTCGTGGGTTCGGGCCCCATGTCGGGCCCCAGCTCAGAGCCTGGAGCTTGTTTCAGAGTCTGTATCTCCCTCTCTCTCTGACCCTCCCCTGCTCACGCTGTCTCTCTCTCTCTCTCTCTCTCCTAGAAATAATAAACAAAAAAAAAAAAAAAGAAAACCTAGTGTTATCTGACTTAATTTTTGATGCGCTCATTACGTTCATCATTGCTGTTAAATGAGACTAATGTTCTCACTGTATGGAAACAAATAATTTCAGTTTTCATTTTCCCCCATAAAATGAATGTCCAGTAATAGTTCCAAGGAAACCACACACAAGCAGGTGAACATGTGCCTGCACACACTCACACACAATCACCCATACAATGGTGCAGTTCATGCTGTGCCTAAATTGTTTGCAAAGTATGAAAACAGTTACAGAACAAATTCCCATTCTCAATCTACCTCTGTAGAAGAGGTCTGGCTCAGAGGCGCTCCAAGTTATTTATGGCTGGAGCAAACAGAACGCTTAACTATGCAGATAAACTTCTCATTCTTTTATGTGAGGCAGCAAAATAAACACCTTAACAGTTCATGGTTCCTGGAGTGCATTAGTTAATCGGTCCAATATCATTCTAATTCTCCTCGTAGCTCATTGAATCGGAGCATGTGAGCAGATAAAATGTGTCTTTAGCCACCATGTACTTATTCCAATGACTCTATGGTTGATGGATGACTTTCTGATTTTTGAAACAATGCCAGCCCAGGGCCTTGTGCGGCTGCACAGTGCCCAGGATCTCTTGTTGTGCTTTGGGGCGCGGGGAGAGAGGGAGGGGGCTCTGCAGTACGAGGTCTGGCTCAGTCATTTTCAAAATCAATACTTGCTCTCCAAGCCTTGGATAATTTAGAGAACATAATTCAGAATTCTCCCTTTCAGCATGTATCCTCCATCAAAGGGGTGTTTTCATCCAGAGTCAGCACAATGCTTGTGTGACCCAGGAATGCACAGATAAGGTTAAAAAGAAAGAAAGCAAAAAATGCATTTATTCTCTTCCCCTCTCCCTTTCTCCAAGCATCTTTTCGATGCAGTGTATGTGTATTTATGTGTCTTATTATGAATATTTCTGTTTAGAACAAAGAACCTAAATTATGGTGTCTCATGGTATTACTTCAGATTTAAGGCTTTGGCAGTGTGTGTGTGTGTGTGTGTGTGTGTGTGTGTGTGTGTGTGTGTTTTGCGGGGGGTGTTTTCCTTTATAAACTCTTAGCCTAAGGGATGTTAGTCTCAGATAATTTATTCCTGGCAGGTCAGATATAGGATACAAAAATTTCTGCCCAAGGTCTGTTAAATCCTGTTTTTCACCTCATTTCAGAAAGTGCCATCAAAGTAGTGTTTTGTTGTAGTGATAAAATTTTGTGTTCCGTGCACAAAAACAACAGGCTTCATTTGCTTAAAAACCAGCATGACACCAATTATTTAATCTTTCAGACTGTATTCACTAGGTTGCTCTAAAAAAGGAGCCCCAGTGGAAAACAGCTTGGTCATTTAAGTAGAAAGAGCTGGAGATTTTACAGCAATTTTCCAATACTAATTACATTTCATACTATCTATCATATGCATGGCTTGCAAAACCCTATTGATTTTATGGATACTAGTGCATTGGGAACAGGTTATTTTATGACATGTTACGTTACAGGACATCTGTGAAATACCTAGATCTTAAACTGTGGGCACAGATATACTCTCAATTATCCACAAGTGGATTATCCACTTGGTCTATTACCCACAACATATTTTAAATTAAAGCTGCTGTCATTAGGTGACTCAGTAGCCTTAGGCCAATTTCTATCATCAATATTCTGTGCTTCTGGAATGCAAATTCAATTTGATAACCGTGGATACATGACTAGTACAAATGTTCTACTGGAGTTTTTGCCCAAAATGTAAACATAAAAGACTTGTGGGTTATGTTTTATTTTGGATTATCCTTGTCACAAATTCCTTCTTTAGGAAGAAAAATCAAGAGGCCTCTTACAGACATGGTCTCACTTATCCTGAGAAGTAAGCATAGTTTTGCAGTATCTGTAAATGACTGGTAAAATAGTTTGGACTAAAATGCCAACTGCTTTGTGGAAACTTCCTCCATTTTGCCCTTCAGAATTGTTCACCTCTGCCTCCAGCAGCCTTGAGTAGTGACATAGGAGCATATGCTTTGGAATTAAAAAGAGCCTAAATTCTGATTCTATAACTTATTAGCTGAGTGATCGGAAAAAAGTATTTAATCTTGCTAAAACTCATTTTTTCTTATATTTGAAAATTATCATAATAGTATCTACCAAAATAATATTTGTAAAGTTCATAGCTTGGTGTTTGGCAATAGCATGCACTCAATATGTGCTAGTTTCTATTCCTTACCCTTTCCTATCTATTTTTCGTTAGATTCTGAGTTCCTTGGAAGCAGTGGCCATATTTAATTCACGTATGTATCCTCCCCCCACCGGCATTTAGTAGATTATCTTATATGTGGTATCTAATAATATTTGTGCAATTAAAGTATGAATTCAAATTGTGTTTTGGTTTATATCTGAAATAAATTATAACAGTTTTGAATTTCCAAAATCTGCTATTATTTTGTTATAATTTTATAGAAAGAATGAAAGCTAGGTCAGTGTTTTTATATGTAAATATCAGCAATCAGGCTTAAGATCTTTCTTAAATACAAAGTTATTCTTAAGAATACTATTAGCATATGTATATGGCTGTATTATGTATGTATTATATATATATGTGTGTGTGTGTGTGTATATATATGTGTGTGTGTGTGTGTGTGTATATATATATATATATATATATAAATATGAAGACCGCACACCAAGTAACAGGAAAGACTCCTTAGCAAGTTCATAAGTTTTTTTTATTGCTTTTATTTATTTTTATTTTTGTTTTATTGCTTTTAGAGTTTTTTTCAAGGCTATGTGCAGAAACAAGAATTTTTGCCATAATTTAAAGTAATATTTTTAAATTTGAAATTTATTATGTTTTTCATTTTTCAATTTAAACACAATATAACAAAGCTTTTCCATAGACTTACAACATTAACATCAACAGAGGTCCTTAGTGTAGTAAACAATTAATTAACCCTGGGATGTCAGAGATTTTTTTCCATTGTATTTCTTAGTATAAACTTAAGCTTTCTCTCTTCATATGTGTACAGTTGAAGTAAGTGTCATAGTTATTCCTTAGATATTTATTTTGTGCCTTTTCTGTCTATGGCACTGAATGGTTCTTGTGATATTGTAATGAAGCTAATCTAGGGATAATTATGCTTACACCCCTGAGTGCTGGGCTTGGGAGACTGGCAGTGTAACAGCAGTGTCATTCTTTTCGGTATATTTATTTGTTAAGTTTTGGACTACATATTTATTTTGCTTAAAAAATGTAATTATAGAAGTTATATAAGCATATAAAATATTATGGAAATATATATAATCAGGAAAGTTTGTCATTGGTTTAAGCAACATACTTTTATTTAGGGTTAACTGATGCTAAAAGCAAAATGGACTGAGAATTCGTGGACATAGGTTATGTTTCAAATCCGTAACTATACTGTGCAAACATTTGTAGGTGTATCTTTGAAAAGAAGCACTCGTGTTTGCATCTGTTTTTGACATCTGTGCATTTAAATCAGAACAAAAACACCAGGAGGTTGAGTTTTCCCTTTTTTAAAGTACTTCTATTTTTTATTTTTAGTGTTTTAAAAATTTTTATTTTAATTCCAGAGAGTCTACCTCTTTGAAAAGTGCATTCCATTTTTTTTTCTCACCAACACAGTACTAATGAAAGGAACAAATAATGGGGTCTCTTGGTTGACCACATACAACAGCTTAAATACATAAGTGCATAGCAACATTATGTGAGTAACATATCAAAATAAATATGTTCTAGTAAAACAGGTTGAGTGGGTCATGTGGGGTCAGTGTTGTGAATAGTGGTTAATTTCTGTTCAGTTAGGTGAGGTACAAATGCCTCAACTTTGCTGGAAAATGATTCCAGTTGTACCTGAATGGTCTAGTTATCTGTAGGATGCAGGAAGCTTATTATTTCACATTTTAAAAGACTTGTTCAGGTCTGACCATTTGGTTGGG
Organism: Hyaena hyaena; assembly: GCF_003009895.1. Classification (NCBI taxonomy): domain Eukaryota; kingdom Metazoa; phylum Chordata; class Mammalia; order Carnivora; family Hyaenidae; genus Hyaena; species Hyaena hyaena. The sequence goes on along the minus strand of NW_024081107.1, from coordinate 1,420,736 downwards.
AATCAGTATGACAGAGTATTGGGTTGAATGTCAGGGATCACACCAGCTATGTCACTGTGGCCAGGTCCACATGCCCAAGATTTCTCCAGGAGATAAAACCCCTCTTGGTCTGGCAGCACCAGGAGCTAGATGGCCCAGTTCACTATTGCAGACCTAATTTCATTACTGATAAGATGATTCATGGTGGGAACCAAAGCTGACAGTCTTATGGCTATCTAACTCTTAAGCCATGATTGAAGTGAATCAACTGGGAGGTTACCAAGTCATTCCTCAGTGACTTTGGGCTGACCAGAATAGCTGCCTGGAAAAGGCAAGCTGCAACATGTGTTTATGTAAGTGATCTAGGTTCTTTTGAAAAAAATCTCAAATTACTACAAAATATGCAAATCCTTTGGTTGTGCAGTAGGTGAAGTGGAGCTGTAAAGGAATGAGGCAGGTTTTCCATTGTGGTTTGTGAAAATAGCTTCTTGCTTATGTATTTGTAAAATTACTTATAATGAGTTATTTTTGTTTTAGAGGCATTTGCATGAACTTATGGTACACATATAGTAAGAGTCTTCAGATATCTAAGAAACAGTCCAAAATCCTAAGGCACTGAATTAGCGGGATTTCACTTGGTAAGACTTACGTGTGAATCTTTGAAACCAAAGATAGGCTTACACAGGCTAAGTTTTCTTTGAACAAAATGAGAGAGAACCATGATAATTTTGAGAGTATACTCAAGTTTTGCAAAAAGCCAAATATAATTTAGTAACACTGTAACTGGTAGGATATTTTCATAGCTTGATTTTACTAAGTTTTACTTGATTTTACTAGGCCTCTTTTCTTACTTTACCTGCCTTGAGACCTCATGTTTTCAGTGCAGTAAGATCTACCAAACCTGACATATTCCAAGATGAGTTGAATCTAAGTTCTAGGTCCCCTGGTTGGAATGGTCTTTATTTTGTTCCATGAAATTGTTTGGACTTGCATAGCAAAGTACCCTCTTACAAATCAATCCCCCAGTTATCCCCCAGGCATATATTGGAATGAGTTTTGATGCAGCTGATCTCTCTGTCCAAATCCACTAAGTGAGTGCCATCTTTAAGCTGCAGACCTATAGAAAGATGACCTAGGGAAAATAACTTTGTGTCCCCAGTCTTCGGTCCCTGTATACATGCCTTATGGCCCTTGGCAACTACAAATGAGAAATCTTGGCCATTTGGTCAAAATTTTACCTAAACAAGAATGTAGTTCAGGGACTACATGTGAGGACAGCAATGAGAAAAAAGGCAGACAGAACACCCATACCTGACAGTTCTGCTCTGCAGATTCCTAGAGGCACCTTTCTGGAGAAGTCATTCACTATGAAGATTTATTATAAAATATTTTTAAAAAGAAAGAATAAAACAGTGGCCTGTTAAATGTTTGCTTGTGTTCTGATTCACAAGCTAGAGAGGCAAGACATAAAAATCCCAACTTGCATCTATGTAAGAAGTAATTAGTGTTGTGAGAAACTCTAAGAGAAGTTGGAAGTAAATAGGTGCTAAGTTAAAAAAGGTAATTCATTAAAATTTTGTTGAATTGTCCAAAATAACTTTTAGCTAGGCATTATATAGGACAAATTGAGTTAAGGTGGCTTTTAAAATATTCTAGAGGTATCATTTTTTTTGTTTATTTTAATTTGATAGCATTTAAACTTCTAGTTTTATTAAAATTCATCTACAATGGTTATATAAGAGTCTCACAAAATTATATTTAAAAACTGGACATTTTCATTTTCTTCTCTTGGAGATTACTTTGTATCTTAGACATCTCCATTTTTCCTTAAATGAATCTGCAATTATTCTTATATTCAAGTAAGAAACTTCTTCTAAGCCTCTTTATTTTTTGCTATAGGAAAAACTGAAACACATTCTGGTGTCCATTCCACCTCCACCACAGCCTGAGTCACTTCATGGGCCTCATATCTCTTTAACCACCTGCTAATCATAACAATTGCTAATTTGAGCTCTTTTTAGTCACTTCTGGTGACACTGACAATGCCATCTAGTTTGCAATGACCATGTGGTCAGTCCCCCACCCATCCAAGCAGGCTGCTGCTACTGCTGTGCCTTTAGCTGGGGTCTCCATTGTTCTCCCAGCCTCTGCTGACCATAAGCAATTCCTTCTTTCCTAATCTCAGGGGATCTGCTTCTTTCACAATGGGGGCAGGGCTGTTTGCTTTGTGTGCAAGATAATCTTCCCTGGAATTGTTCACATATGCAAACATACACATAAAACACACACACACACACACACAGACACACACACACACAGACACACACACACACACACACCCTGATTGCCTGGATGTGGAAGGGTATATGTATGTATGTGTGAGTACACACACATACATACAATTTTAATGCTGGCCATAATAATGTGTATACTCACACATACATACATTTTATTGCTGGCCATAATAATCACTTATCAGTCCTGCATAGATATTTTCAAGTTACTCAGTAATACTTATTAAATTCAATTATTTGGATTTCTTCTTGCTTTATTTTTAAAATGTAATTTTTTTACTTCTTAGATATGGCAATGGCACTTTAAAACATTACTAAATTCTCCTTGTCTTTACTTCTTGAAGCCCCCACATACCTTGCCCATGCCTCAGGAAAGCATTTCAGGAATGAATTGGAGATGCAGGTAGATGAACATCCCTGGAATTGAGGAATTGACCATCTAAACTCAGCAGGCCTGAGCTCTATTCAGGAACGTCTCTTGGCTGAGCAGCAGATAAAATTTACTGGATTTCCATGTCTGAACCTTTGCAATTGCATGCTGTACTCCACTTTGATGGATTTAAAGCTGGTCATTATGTTACACGGCAAGTTGTAGCAGGAATAAAAGCAGGTCGTTTCAACCAGACATTTTAATCAGGACACACGTTACTCTGTTATCGTTAAGTCTTGCCATATGCCATAGAAAGGGAGAGTAACATACTCTGGACTTTTAGGCCAGATTTAAAAAAAAAACAAAAAACAAAAAAACCTGATTCTGGAGGAAGGCAGAAAGGAGGTAATCCAATAATATATATTTTAAAAATATTTCTCCACCTCAGTAAGCAAAGTCCCCTTTGGGATTGTGACCCTCCTTTACTCTAAAACGTTATAGTAAATTAAAAAGCAGATACCCCCCTGCTTTGTCATTTCGGTGCTTCTGCTGGAGCAGTTATGCTCCAGGGCTGCCGAACACATCGAGAGCGCCCCCTAGGCGTTGCGACTTGATACAGCGGGAGGGCGCCCAGCTGATGTATTACTGGATGTGTGTCCATGCCCAAATCCATACACAAAGTCGCTGCAGTAACCCACAGAATGCCTGCTCTCTGTGCCCTCTAAGCGTGAATTCGAGAGCCTCTCCACTTGATTTACAAGTTTCAGATCGAGGCATCTCAGAGTACCTTTCTTTGAGTACTTAAGGCTAAAAAGCTTTGGAGAACAATGTTGAAATTAAAATGAATGGCTTCCAGTGGTCCAGACTGGTGACCCTAGTAAGTCTTTGCGCACATGTTTAGTGATTCATCCCGTGCTTACTGGTGTTCTGGGACTTCACTGACCCTGTCGTGAAGACCCACTCAAGATATTTCATGGGGCAAAGGTATCTACCTTCCAAAATCATGTATGCCTCTTTAAACCCATGGTCTGAGATTCAAGGAAGCTCTACCTAGGAGTAAGGAAAACGGCACTGGACTTAGAAACAAAGGTTCTGGTGTTAGTCCTGACTCTGTTGCTTAGGAGCTGTGTGACTGTGCATATTGCTCTACCTCTCTGAACTTCAGGTTGGTTCCTCTCTAAAATGAAAAGATTTGATCAGATATCTCCATGTTTATGCCTAGTTATAATCTTTGTCTCTGACCTCAGCATTAAAGATTTTTGTCATAAAGTTTGTCACCTAAATTAACATAACAGTTTACAGAATTCTTGAAAGACTCAAATTGGTCAAAAGAACAGAGTATATTTGTTTTGAGGGTCATGTCTATTGGCTGAACCCAGCAAAGAGCCAATTTGATCAACTGTGTGGCATCTTCGTAACCAACTCGAATTCCCATTTGATGTTAGTCATTCTTCAAAGGTGAGTCTGTTGTCCAAATTGAGCAACTTTGCCCCCATTCTGGCTGTCACTTTCTGGCCACATTGATCAGCTGTCACACTGATCCAAATGGCTCTGCCCTTGTCCCCTCTTTCATCTCTGCTGGGCAGTTCCCAGATAACTGATGGGTAAGTGGTCCTCCATTCGCAGGGTCACTTGTGAGGAGCTTCTCTGACTTTGTAGCCTCTGGAGTCACTCTTCCTTGAGGCTAGCTCATCCACAGGTGCTTGTTCCTAAAGCTGCCTGAGAAAGACTTTTCTGTTTGTGAAAGCTGCTCTGATACAGGCAATTGAAGGAGAGGAGCCTGTGTTCCTGCCTGAATGTAGATAACAGGGAACTCACACAGGGATTTGTGATGAGGCTGAGGATGCAGGCCAGAGTAAGAGCAGATATGGGGAAGGTCAAGTACTTCGGCAATATGACCAGTTTGGACTTTCAGAAAAGCCACACAACCGATGACCACTTACTTATTCAAGGGTGGTACTCTGTCTGTCTTTCTATCAATAAAAATGATTATAAGATTTACCACTTTCAGTTTCTTAGTTAAAACTCTACCTGCTCTCTTAGGCCTCTGTGCCTTTGCTCAAGCTATTTCCTTTATCTGAAAACTCTCTCTGAACTTGTCTGGCTGACAAAGTCCCAGATGCAAAGCTTCCCCTGCCAACCAAGTGTTCTGAGCAGTCCTAGCATTGTCTGACATAGCAATGATATTTTTGTTATTTAATCAGGACCGATAGTCAGCTGATAGACATTGGTGTGACTCTACAGTTGTTAAAATATTCCAATGATTTAAATTCTGGTTGGTAAATAGCTACAGCTCAAGCCCCCAGAATTCCCCCATTGCCTGATACCACCTTTCCCAAGCTTCCCCAAATTCTATCAGTTTAGCAGTTAAGACTTTACCAGCAGAGGTGGAAATGTCTGGCACTCATAGCCATAGCCAAGCTCTGTTAAATGTAGCTGAATCTTATATATTGATTATTTTTAATAATACTTCAATTGTATTTATTATTTTATTTGTTTCTTCTGTTAGATTGAGAGTCTTATTCCTAATGCCCAAAACATGAAGAACTTTTAACTACAGTGGTTAATTGAATGAGGTTTTTGAGTATTATTTTATATAGCACACACTCTGGACTAGGCGATTTGCATACATGACAGAAGGTGATTAACTTCTGTTGCCTTTTCATTGTTGTAGAAGACTCAAGGAAGGATACTACCATTCCCTGCCAGATAACCAACTCTTGTGTTGCAGATGTCAAGGCTTTTTTTTTTCTTTCTTTCTTTCTTTCTTTTTTTTTTTTTTTTTTTTTTTTTGGCACTTAAGTTAGAGCATTGTAGAACAGGATGAGCTCCAAGAGATGGAGGGAAACAAGTGGTTTAACCAACAGCAGGTTTGTGTGTGCCTGTGTGTGCACACGTGATACACGCATGTGTAGCAAGGAGTAGTGCTCTGCTTCCATGCAGCATATCCAGTGAGGCAGGCTTTCCCATGCATACTACCTTGATGTTGGGAGGTAGATAGAATGTGGGTGATTATTGAACTCTAGGAGCTATGTGATGGGCAATCTGAGTGCCCTTATTAGTCAGAGGAAGGTGAGCTTACTGCCTTTAAATATCCTACATAGTCTTGGACAATAAGACCTCAGCAATAATGATCATAGACCAGGATTAGAAGCTCTCCACCTGTTTTTTGGTGCCACAGAAGTCCCATATTCTCCCGTGATCCCATAGAAGGATTGAAGAAAGAACACAAATAATGACTGAGGCTGAGTTTCTCTCCACCATAGAGAGTAGGGGATTAGAACCAAATTTGAGATTTTATTTAGAAAAATAAAGCAATATAACATTTCTTTTGCTAATATGGCTATATCTTACCAAACGCACATGTATTACTTCAAGAAATAAATAGTCTTGAGCCTGTAGTTCATTTGTAACTATTCGACCATATGGATGTAAGCTTCATCCTTATGGCAAGACTTTTGGTTAGCTACTCTGCTGGGAATAAATTCTGGATGCATGTAGTTCATACTTGCACAATTGTCATGTATTTCTATATTTAGAAAGATTTCTTTCTAAATCTTTATCCAAATTACTGTAAATCCTTTAAATAGCTTCAACTTTTAAAGCTGTCACAGGACCTTGGATTTCAAATCCAGTATTTGATCATGAATCACGTGTTTAGAGTAAGATTATGTAAACTCAGTATATCATAGAAGTAGAAGAATTCTTTATGGGACTCTGTGTCAGTCTAGTAGACAATCCTCCTGGTTGTATTTGGCTTTTGTTTGGCTCAAGTGAATTCATAATATAAGCATGGATGTAATCATTTGGGGAAGCGTGTGGCTATGAGTATCATGTTCTTAGAATTTTGTTTGAAATGACAGCGTCTGGAGGTGAAAGTTTTCAATTTGGGATGACTGCAGTGTTTTTGAAAAGCTGCCTTGGAGCACCTGGATGGCTCAGTCGGTTGAGTGTCCGCCTTTGGCTTAGGTCATGATCTCACGGTTCATGGGTTCGAGCCCACGTCGGGCTCTGTGCAGACAGCTAGCTCAGAGCCTGGAGCCCATTTCGGATTCTGTGTCTCCCTCTCTCTCTGATCCTCCCCTGCTCATGCTCTCTTTCTCTCTCTCTCTTTTTCAGAAATAAATAAAACATTTAAAAAATTTTGAAAAGCTTCCTTTACTTCAAATAATAATAATAATAATAATACTTATTCTTATATAAGTATAAGAACTTATACATAAATCCTTATATAAGAACTCCTTTAATATTACTAAGAATTTTCACAATAATCCTGAGATATAATAATGGCAGGTAATATTATACCCATTCCTTAGACAAAGAAACCCAAACTCAGGTGGATTAAATGATTTTGGATAATGACACGCAACTGAAGAGAGTAGTAGAATTAGGTTGGGACCAAACTTGGCCTCCTTATTCTTTCTTTGGTGTGTGGTCACTATAATGGAATCTAGGGATCCACTATATGGAATATGGGGATCATGTTGGCTTGGTAGGAGGGAAACAACAAATTGGGGCCAATATAAGATCCGTGCAAACTGTTGTGTACCTTTCCCAGGCACAGACTTGTGAGGTCAACAATGCTGGAAATGAAAGTCCTAAAAGTCATTTGAAATATGTACTGAGCAATGCCCAGAACATGATTTGGCCCCGCATAACATGTGATGAAGTGAATCATACCTTTTGTAAACAGGATCTGTAGTCCTCAGGAAATATTTCATCTTTGTTGCTCATTTGTTTCTCTCTTTTCCCTTGGGCTTGAGCCATTTTGTCAGTCATTCCTCAAAAGTGATCCTAGGGGAGGAGACAGTTCATGTGTAATCCCTGTAAAGAATAAAAGACAAAAGGGAGAAATTCAGCATAGTTAGAGTGCAAGGTTGAGACTGGATGCTGCTAGAAATGCATGTGGAGGTGACTGCCTATTCATTCCTTGTATTCCCTTTGCACATGTTCTTTGTGTCAAAGAAGACACAAGTGTAAATTCAGAAGTCACCACTCAGGTACCAGTGCTGGCAGTTCTGAAGGAAGACCTTTATTTCATTGTACAGAATTAATGGAGTTAAATATGACCACATTCATTTCTGGTAGGTTAGTTGGCACTTTGGGTTGCAATTTTATCAACATAGAAACATAAGCTTAGCTACATCATTGTAGAACAAGAATCTTGGAGGCAGTGTGGTATGGGGAAGGACAGTACAGATTTTTTTTCACATTGGCATAGATTCAAATTCTTTCTCTGGCATATAGTAACTTTGTGGTCTTAGGCAAGTTTCTTAACCTCTCTATCACATTTTCATTGTCTGCAAACTGGGGATAATAGTGACTGCCTCACAGAGTTTTGGGAAGAGGCAAATGAGAATGTATATAGTCTACTTGGCATTGTTCTTGGCATATATGTGTTCATCATTACCATAAGAGTTTAGATTTCCTATGGGATTGGAGTTGAGACTAGGGGCCAGGAGGTTAGCTTTAAGCCACCCCTGGTTATGGTGGTGGTACTTATAGGGAAAAAGAAAGAAAGGAAGGAGAGAAGGAGAGAAGGAAGGAGGGCGGGAGGGAGGAAGGAAGGAAGAAAGGAAGGAAGGGAGGGAGGGAGGGAGGAAAGGAAGGTGGGAGGGAGGAGCCATAGACTGTTCTCCAATCCTGATTCATCTTTTCAATCTCTATACATGTCTATAAAGGTTAGTTGAGTCTTTTCTTTTTATACCAGCTGATGTTTTAAGCATTTATGACCCCTATTAGCAAAGATGATGGTGGGAATGATTCTTTGGTTCTGTTTGACTTGGGCATGGGTTTGAATTTGCTAGGAAGACACTTCTGCCTTCATTGTTAGGCCAGAGACACATCCTGCAAAGACCACATATATGTTTTTTTCCCTCAGGTTTACAAAGCTCCTTTAAAATGAAAAAAGTTCCCTGAGAAATAAGCAGATGAGGCATCACACTCTCCATTTTATGCACAGGAAAGCTGGTGCTTAGAGAGAATAAAGCAAAGGAAAGTCTCTCGCAGATTGCCTGCCACATCGAAGATGCTGATTTCTTTTGTCATCATTATGCTGAGAAATGGCACAGCCATTTTCCAGGGAACTATAGCTCAAGGACTAACAGGACCCTTGGCTCTTGGTTTATATTCTGCTTACCTCACAACTGCCTTTCCAAATGTCTTAACTTCGGATTGAGAGAACACTTTTTTGAATGGTAGATCACTGAGACACAGGTCCCTTCTGGCAGTCTGGAAGGTTCAAACCCTCCTCAGGGCCTTTGCTTACCCTGGCCCAAGGTGTCTGTGGAAAACAGGATCCCTGGTCCTGGCAAGAGCACTATTGTCTTTATTGTGACCTGATCTATTATCCATGCTGTTTCTGAGTTTGAAATGGCATCAGATATGTGTAAGATTTCTCATCCAATTGCCAGGTGGTTCAGGGACTTACAGACCAATAACTCCTTGGAAGTACCTTTAATATGAGTGTTGTAGTTTGAGTAATCACATAGTCTGATATGAGCTGGAGGTTAACCCAAGTGAATAAATGAGCTGGGTCACTCTGATTTACATGTGTAGAGCAAGACATTGAGGTTTCCCCCGACTAAGAAGACTCTTATTTATTCTCATTGGTTATTCTTTCATCTTCATGGATATATTGGATATAGGATTAAGTGTCCTTCTGCCCACATTGAGAGTTTCATCTGCTGGGGCTCTGGGTGGCTCAGTTGGTTAAGCGTCTGACTTCGGCTCAGGTCATGATCTCATTCATGGTTCATGGGTTCGAGCCCTGCATCAGGTTCTGTTCTGACAGCTAGCTCAGAGCCTGGAGCCTGCTTCAGATTCTGTCTCTCCCTCTCTCTCTGACCCTCCCCTGTTCACACCGTGTGTGTCTTTCTCTCTCAGAAATAAATAAAACATTAAAAAAAAGTTTCATCTGCAAAATAGAAAATATCATGAAGTAGTATAAACCTTAGAAACCTATATTTATTTTGTTTTGAAGACTTCTAAGTACTTCTTTGCACTTGGAGGTCTTTTGCTAAAAGAAAGGGTTACCTAAAAATAGACTTATTCTTGGAAACTGACTTAAAAGTTCTGTCCTGTTTCCTTGTTGCGCGGGTCAGATTTCCACAGCCAGGCAATTTTCCAGACAAGCCTGACTTCACCCTCCTCCTCACTCTGTATTTTCTTTGGCCTTGTTATCTAGATAACTGCTTCTCTTCTCTGCTTCCCCATGGCCTTTGTCCTCTGAATTATCTCAGGGAGAAGCTCTCATTTGGCTGGCAAGCCTTTGAGAATGAGTTGATAAGTAAGAGGGTATAGAACTCTCTACTGGTTTTCATGGAATCTGAAAGGATCCTGGGGGTGGTTCTACCTTAGTTCCAAAAGTCATTATTTCGTTCTTTGGCTTTTGAAAAGTAATGGGACTTTTATTTATTTTCCCTTTGTAACATAAAATGTTCACTTATTTATTCATTAGTCAATACATTGAATATTCATATCTACCTATCAGAGAGAGAGAGAGATAGAGAGACAGACAGATAGAGAGGGACAGAGGGAGAGAAAGAAGGAAGGTAATTTATGCTAGGGTCTAATGACACAGAATTTATTGAGGCTAAATCTCTGTGTTTGAGGAGCTCATTGTCCAGTGTCATAGGACTCAATATACTCTTCATTGCAGGGAGGAACGATATCAAGAAATCTCTTTCCCTTTTTGTAGGTCTTTATCTGTCACTGCCAGATCTCTCCTATCTCAAGGGTCCAAGTCATAGGCAGTCACCAAGACTAAGCTCTTATTGTCCTTTCTTCCATGAAACTGTTCATGGTCACCCCTCATCTGTACCCTCCTCTGAACACATAGAATAGTTTATTTGCCTATCTTTTATTTCTACATGTGTTATATAGTTATTTATGTATATATCAGTAGTCCTAAACTATAATCAGGTTTACATATAATAGGTGTTCAATAAATGTTTGTTGAATGTTGAACAAATGTTTCTACCATTTCTCTAAAAGCTTTCAGCTGAAGTGAGTTTGAATGGCTGCCAGAAAAAGACGCATTAGGTTATTCCAAGGTTAGCGAGATGGAAATCTTGAAAATGACAGTGTCATGCCCCTTTGGGGCTGTGATACCAATCCTGTGCATAAAAATAACAGTGATATGCTGGATCATGATGCTAAGAAGGGGGAAGGCAATGAAATGAAAGTTTTCTCCTTTAATATGTAAAATGGCTTGCCCATCTACCCCAGAGAAAAGAACTGGGTCCATGAGCAGAATCAAATTCCAGTTTACTAAGCAAAAAGATATCGTCCTCTGGTAAACAATTAAGCAAAAAAAACCCTTTTTATTTCATTTCATGGTGGGAAGTTTGCCAAAATGTCCACTTCTGTGGCTTATGAAATATATTAGAGGGGCATTGTTGCAAACTGCATTCTTGTAGTACATTTGGCTCATCATAGAAATTTTAATGATTGTGCTGGAGCATGGGCAAAGGTAAAAGGTATGAAAGATTGAGTTTCATTTATACTGACCACAAGCTATATATTTTCAGTTTTTTTAAACAAGAAAATCCTTAGTATCATTTTATTTTCTGTATGTGTGATTTGCTAGAGGAATACTTGGTCTTGGTCTTGGAGAGAACTGGGTCTCAGCTCTAATCTTTATGTGGAAACTTGGAGGTTTCTAAGAGTCCGTTTACTCATCTGAAAGTGGGGATAATAAAAACTGCATTTTTCTCCACCATTTTGTATATGGATTAGATGAGAAACTATACAAAAAGCATAGAGCACAGCCTGGTATAGAGGGTCCAATAAATATTAGCTATGATTAATGGTGGGAATAAGGAGGATTTAGTCTGTATTAGTTTCTTGGGGCTCCTATAGCAAATTGGCACAGACCAAGTGTCTCAAAACAAAAATTTATATTTTCAAAGTTCAGGAGGCCAGCAATATGAAGTCAAGACATCTTCAGGGTTAGTTCCTTTTCAAGGCTCTGGAATAAAAACCCTCCTGCGCCTCTATCCTAGCTTTTGGTGGCTGTCTACAACCCTTGGTGTTTCTTGGCTTATAGACACATCCCCCCAATTTCTGCCTTGTTTTCACATGAGATTCTCTTCTCTATGTGTTTGTATTCTCTCCTCATCTTATAAAGTCATCAGTCTTTGGATTTAGGGTCTGCTCTAATCCAGTATGTTTCATCTTTCTTACATTCTCCGAGATTCTGTTTCCAAATAAAGTCACATTCTGAGCTTTGGGGTAGACAGGAATTTTGAAGGACACTATTCAACCCACTGCATAATCATAAAAACAAAAGAAGATATGTCATAAAAACAAAATCCCAAACATACCTGACTGGTAAACAGCTCCAATGAGATGGGTCATGGCCAATCTAGGTTTACTTGGAGTAACTATTGGCATTCAGCTTTCCATGAGCTTTATTTTATTGACAAGATCTAGTCCTTATATTTTCTGTCTTTGGGTAGGTCTACAGAACTCTAGAAAAGTAGATAATTTATGAGAAAAATGGTGTTTTCCTGTTTCACCAAGGTTGTGAAGTAGTCTTTGCCTTAGTCATCTCAGTTGGCTTGTGCCATATCTTTGTTCAGCATCACCAGAGAAATGGAAGTTTTGGCTAATTGGAATCTCTGGGTAATGGGAAGTATCCATGCATCTCACTTGTGACCAATTAAGGAAGAATTCTAAGTACAGTGAAATTCATGATACATGGGAATACTGATGAATGTAATATGGTTCTGCTTCAAGTGATTCAGAACAGTATCAGAGTTATGCTTTAGGGTCATAATTTTGAGCAATAGTCATGATTGCAGTGGAAATATGTGGATGATGGTTAATCGAAAATTCCCACTAAATGAATGTTAGACTGGAATTCTTCACTCACAAGTTAATAAAAAAGTGAATTGGGTGGTAATTAGGCTCACCTTTTTTGCTTATATTTCTGTATTTCTGTCCATGTCATGCTTCTATTTTTTAAATTTTTTAATGTTTATTTATTTTTGAGAGACAGAGCATGAGACAAAGGGACAGAGAGGGAGACATAGGATCTGAAACAGGCTCCAGGCTCTGAGCTGTCAGCACAGAGCCCGACATGGGGCTCAAACCCACAAACTGCAAGATCATGACCTGAGCTGAAGTTGGACGCTTTACCGACTGAGCCACCAAGGTGCCCCATATCATGCTTCTTAAACAGGGATTGAGGATGCTGTATCAGAGACCTGGGAGGGTTCTCTTAGTGGCATGACTTCAGGGCCAATACTTCTCTGGGAGTTCTTTCTCTCTTCTCCATGTGATCCCTAAAGATGATCTGCTCATTCCAGAAGGAAAAAACATCATCTTCTACAGAAATGTAAGAATTAATGCTCTTATGCTTATGTAGTATGTGAGATGCTTAGATGCAATGCAATATAGAAATGCAAAACAGTACTCATTGGAATTTCAATTTTTTTTTTTTTTTTACTAGATATTTATTGGCCAAGTCCTGCTGGGACCATTAGAGTTATGGATGTATCATGTTTCAATTTTAAATCTCTGTTTTCAAGTGCTTTTGACATATGGTATATGTTTTCAAGCCAGAGGGGATTTTATCTTAAACAAAATATGGGGGAAAACGATCTAATTGCACAACTTTTACTTAAGGGTACCAAATAAAATAAAAGAAGTTTGTATTTTCATATAGTATTTTGTACCTCTATAATATAAAAATGAGATTGCTAAAAACAAGGTTTTGTTGATTTTTACATTATCACACATTTTTATTAGGATTTGGTACATAAAAGCAAGGGAGGGATTAGTCACAGGAGGAAACAAAGTCAATAGAAATGAGTAGTTTAGAATAATTAATGTCACAGAGATACTATGGTACAGATATCTCAGTGTTGACTCCAAGTATCAGCATCATTTAGTTGCATAGGTTCTTGTTCTGTAGCTTTCCTTATGGCTGTTTTATATCTCTTCATTTTAGCTTCTTATCTTTGAGGATTTTGGCCTAACCTAAATAACCCAGCATAAATCTGGGAAATATTTATTTGAATTTAACCTACCCTATTTAGTTAGAAAATTTTCCTTTAGAGTTGCATAGAAAATAGAAAATAAGTCTGTTAGAACCTAAAGACAGGGTTTCATCTAAAAATGTCTGGCTTTTCCCTACTTTGAAGGGGCTCTTAAATTTGGATACAGGGCTTGTGAGGCAAAGAGGGTTGTAAACCCAGACCAGCTATAATTTGCCTATGTTTCTAATACCTTTGCCCTAAGTAATCCCACAGAGCTGAATTCACACACTCTTCAAGTATAGGACAATTGAGCTCATTAAATTTTAATCATCAACATGCTGCATCTAATTATAATGAATCTTGTTTTAACTCATGACTCATGTATAATAAATGCAATTATTTTGGTTTTCCTTTTTATTATATAAACTGGTTTCCAATGAATGCAGAGTTGTAGACTCCTGTGAAGAAGGAAAATGAGTAATCCTTAATTTTCAAACTATGAACTCATTAGAGCATGTGTGTATGTGTGTGCGCACATGTATATATAAAATTTGTTATTCTATGGAGAAAGGCAACACCTTCATAATTAGACCACTCCCTTGGGCCTTGAGGGTGTCCTAATAAAGAAAATTTCATACATTGATGTGCTTCCCATCTTTTCATTTCTTTGTTCTATCACCCTGTTGTTAATAACACCCTGCAGCAAAAAAATGTTTGTGAAGCTACGAGCTGTCCAGATAAGAGGAAAGGTCATGATCCCCCTCCTGTGTGTTCATCAGCAAACGAACACCAATCTGAAAGTAAGAGGATGCCTGTCAATATGGAGTGGGCAGTCAGCAGCATACCATCAATTGAAGGCAGCAAATGCTCACACAGTTGTACTGAGCTCCAACCTTAACCCAAAATCAATAATCACCAAAGTATTACAATATGAAGTGACTGAATCATAGGGGGTAAGGGCAGGGGGGAAAGGACATATGTGTGAAGCTTTATAAATGCTAAAAGTAAGGAATGTGGGATATTTCTCACCATCTTGGGACTTCTGAGAGGAGTTTGTTATAGATGAGTAAGTGAATAAAATAGAGTTGGAGAGCCTAAGGCATGCACCATTTTATGAATGTACACTGTGGCAGATTTCTTAAATAAATAAACTTTCCTCAATAAAATGGAGAATCTGAAGCCACTTGTGTGATTTCAGGCCCCAAATTTGAGTGCAGTGAATAATATTAATTCAAGTATATTTTATTATCATTGCCTTAGATAATTGCATCAATAGTATATGTGTCATAGGACAAATGTTATTCTTATCATGGGAGAGAAAAAAGACCCTTATAGACCAGATTATTAAAAACAAATGAATGAAAAGTCATAGATTTTTCCAGATTTGTTTAAACTAACTCCCTGTTTTTTTCTTGCCCTGGAGGTCTTTGCTTTGAGGCATTAATTGTGTGAAAAAACACTCCTCTTTCAGGAAGATTTCTGAGATCCAATGGAGATAAGAGAAGGATCTCCTTATCTTCCAAAATACTAACTAAATACTAATGGCCTTCAGGCAACCAGGAATAATCTAATAGAAAAATTGAGTAATATACAATAAAAATGTAAAATTCCAAAGAAAAATTATATAAAACTTGCATGTTTATAGGCTGCTTTTTAGAGGTATTTGCATCACTCCCCTATTTATTAACTTCTTAATAATATTTTCTTGGAGGTAGGAGGAATTATAGCAACAAAGCTATAAAACATATTGTTAGGGTAAATGTATTTGGTAATGATGAAAGTTTTGTCTTGCTCTTTCCTTTTGAAAATGCAAATGAACCTGTGTGGTTCAGTAGATTAAGCATCTTACTTTTGATTTTGGCTCAGGTTATGATCTCATGATTCATGGGATCAAGCCCCATGTTGGGCTCTATGCTGACAATGTGGAGACTGCTTGGGATTCTCTCCTTCCACCTCTCTGCACTTCCCCCACTCACACGCACACACACTCTCTCTCAAAATAAATAAACATTGAAAAAAATAAAAATGCAAACCTTTCTGCCTTTTCTTATAATCCACTTGATTTCATTATTTTCTCTTGTTTGTCTTTATGTATGTATGTATAGAAGTAGATACATAGATAGCATCTTTTTATTTTTTATTTTTTTTATTAAAATGTTTTTTTTAATTTATTTCTAGGAGAGAGAGAGACAGCGTGAGAAGGGGAGGGTCAGAGAGAGAGGGAGTCACAGACTGAAACAGGCTCCAGGCTCTGAGCTGGCAGTCAGCACAGAGCCCGACGCGGGGCTCGAACCCACGAACCGCGAGATCATGACCTAAGCGAAAGTCGGACGCTTAACCGACTAAGCCACCCAGGCGCCCCAGATAGCATCTTTTTATTTATGTATGTAGGTATGTATAGTATGTGTGTATCTATCCATTTATATATATGCATGTGTGTATCTGTGTATGTATCTGAGTATATATACATACATCTATCCATGTATATATGAATATATGTTTATGCATCTACGTATCTATTTATGTATCTATGCATTTATATATCTATGTATCAATTTATCTATTTCTTATTCTATTTACTTGTGCTGCTCACAGCCCAGGAAGTTCAGCACTGGGGACTTCCCTGCCAGCCATCTTATAAAGAAAATCCTAAGCTCTTGTTCCTTCCAACCTGTGCCCTTAGATTAAAATCTAAGAACATTGGAAAAAAAATTAATCTTTCTAATGTTATACATTTCTGGCAGATAGTTTTGGTTGGCCTGAAAAAATAGAATGGAGAGGAAGTTGTTTGCTTTTTTCGATGTTTTGATGTATCTGACCATTCATAGAATTTAGTCAGTTGATAGGAGATCACACTTAAAATTTCTTTCAATTATTACTTCTCTTACAATTCAAGACATCTTGCACTTCCTGTGGTGACCTTCCTTCCCCATATAGGCATACACAAATGAACACACATGCATGGATAGCAAAGCTACCTCTAAAGTGCCTTCATCAAAATCATACTGATGGAATAAGGAATCTACCTGCTGGAAATGGCTGTTCTGATTTTTCTCCTGAATTTCCAAAAGAAATTCAGAGGAAGAACTGATGATTAATTGTAAAGATCATGATTTGCAATGAAGGTGAATGTTAGGTAGGGGACATGTGGGGGTAGGGAGTGAAGAGCTACCAAACTAAAACACCTACAGAGAAGCAGGCCAGAAAGTGCGTGGGGAC
This sequence comes from Hyaena hyaena, assembly GCF_003009895.1. Classification (NCBI taxonomy): domain Eukaryota; kingdom Metazoa; phylum Chordata; class Mammalia; order Carnivora; family Hyaenidae; genus Hyaena; species Hyaena hyaena. The sequence goes on along the minus strand of NW_024081107.1, from coordinate 1,403,889 downwards.
CTTTCTGGTTTGCTGGATAGTACTCTTTGAAGTGTATGTGCTGCATTGATGTGTGGGTACCTGGAGTCCAGCTGGAATACCAAATCCATTCTTCTTCTCTCTCTGATAACACAGTAGACCTATTGTAGAGGCAGGTAAAAATCATTGCAGCTTTCATATTGTTAACTGGAGTATTAGAGATTTTGCTACAACTTACAAATAAATAAAAATACAATTAAGAACATTGGGTACAATTAAATACTCAAGCTTTAGGGTTAATAAATTTGAAAACACATTACTATAAGAAAATAGTGACAGCCTTACTTTTGTTGTATAGTAAGTAGGTTTTCTTTATACTATAAAGAAGTTTCTTAGCCTCTACTTATGATCAAGAGTCTCAAGTGTGGTGGCAATCTACCTGGTGAATCAGCAAAAGGGATCTGCAGCTTCCTGGGACACACTTGTGAGCACCCGTGAGGCTGCAAGAGTGAAGGGTGCTGCGGACAGAGTTCTCTCTTTCGATTAACAACTGCTTAAGCAGCCATCTGGAGAAAGCTTTTCCAGAAAAATTCAGGTCAACCTATACCAGGTCAACTTCTGTGCTTTGAAGAATAAGAATACAGCATTCCCATTCAGCACATAATACAGTGCTCTTCACACAGAAATAAATCAATAAATGCTGTTGACTGGTGACTGACTTTACTTAATGTCTACCTTTATGTGTCTCAAACTGCTTTGACAGTATTCATTCACTGTTTGTTTGTTCGTTTGTTTTGACAAATCCATTGTAAAGTGCAAAATCCTTCACACACCCTCATAATTAAGTAAATGAGACAGAGTCAGGAGACTAAGTTCTTTCTACATTTCCCTTGTTACTGGCATTAGCCAGTCGTATCACTTTGAGGGACCAGAGTTTTTTTCCCTGTGAAATAATGTATTTGAGCCTAGGAGCTTTGAAAGTTGAAGTTTCTCCTAGCCCTCAGATAAAACCCTGGAATCTGATGTCAGTATTACCATTACAAAAAAGCAACTACATCCTTCTGCAATGTTCTATCATCATCATCAAATTCAGCATTGACTACTAAATATAGTGTTTTACATACATGGTCTCATTTAATCCTTAGACTAAGCATGTGAGGTAGATGCTATTATTATCTCCACTTTATAGATGAGGAAATAGGCAGAGAGAAGCTAAAGAACTTGCCCAAGGTCACACAGCTGTGAAAGGGCCATTAGTTATTGCATGTACAGTTAGATTGCAAGATCTTTTGAAAGTTATTTCCTCTTTTTTAAAATGCTTTTCTACAGCCCTACCAAATACACACGTGCGCGCGCACACACACACACACACACACAGACGTATACATGCATGTACATGCACATACACACACCATACCACACCCACCTTGCCCATGGGAAATCCTTTATACATTTCAAGCACTTGAACCAATAAAACCCTGAAACTAAAATGAAATCCAATTTACTGACTTTAAGGAATGGCAAATTCAATCAGCCTCATATTATTTTGAGGTACAACCCACACAAAATTTTTCTTATTTTCCCCCAAATTGTCCCAATTTACATAAGTGATGAGGTCCCAAATTGCCTAAGTGACTGTAAATATATAAATGACAAGGTTGATTTTCATAGGTGACAGGTGGAATCAGTATCATTCCTTTATTGTCACACCTCACATTTTCCTAAATTACTGAACCAGAAGAAAATGAGAACATAAATTATTCTCTGAAGGGAATCTCATCTGAGTTGATGTTTTACTTTGTTGGAGTCTCTGATAAGTATTGATTCATGGATTGGTGGACTGTTTTTAATTTGAGCCTATACCAGACTTGTTAGGACATACTTCTTAATTAAACTTTTGAGGGAGAAAGAGATTATTTTTGAATTAATATTAATTATCAGCAAAAAAATTCTTGGAAGGAAGGGTTTTTTTTTGGGTGGGATTCCAATGTGAATTTATGTGTTACTTTCCCCATACTACTTCTCTATTAAAAATATAAGCAAAAGGATCCCAGTTTGCTTTTATTTTTTGCTTTTATTTACTAACCCCAAAGACCATCTCAGTTGCCTTTTTATGCACGTTTACATGAAGGCTGAGTCTTCTGGCCTCACCTGTTCAGATCAGTGTTCACTGTGGGATCACTGGTGTGTATAGATTTGACCCTCCCTTACCTCTTTTCCTTAACATAAACCTTAGAAAATGAAAATCAGAATAACACTGGAAAGGCTATTCAGTCTGTCAGTAATTATGCAAAACTAAAAAATCATGAAAAACTAAAACTTCAGCTTTCTCACTGCTTGAGGAAATTAGACTCCAACATGCTGCAGGCCAAATTGTTATAAATACTGATTTTTTTTTTTAAGGGAACAAAGAAATTTGGATAATCAGCAATCTCCTGGATGCCAAGAACTATACCTTGAAGCAAAGAAGAGATTGAAGAAAATAAGCAGTAAGAGTCCTAAGATCAGTTCTCCCTCACAGATATAATATATGTCATCATGGCCAATGAGGTCAGGTCTCTTTCTACCACCTTCTCAAATGGGGAATAGGAGGTAAAGGGCTTGAGGGAGGCCTAAGGAACAGAACATGCTTTTCTGAGCCCTGTTCAATTGCCAGAGCCCTATTTTTTCCCTACCCTTTTAAGTATAATACATTTTTAAATTCTGCTTGGAATGTCTTACCTGGCACAGATGACATTTGAAAAATTGCCCCATCAGCAAGTCAGAAAGCTTATTACCTTGTTAATTAGGGTCACTGCTCACTAATAATTTAGCCAATAACATGGTATTTTTTAACAAGGCATTTACTACATTTCTTATTTCTTTTGGCTAAAGATGTTATAAATACAGTGAAATATATTAATTTATGAAGCTTTTATCTGATACAAATGCATTTGCTGTAGTATCAAATTTATTTCAAGTCTTCATTTTTGTAATTCTATTACTGTTGTGTTTTTGTAACTCTAAGATACAAGTTTTTCCTGTCCCAAGTAGCTTTGTAACAATATCCATCTTATAAGACTATTTTAAGAATTAAAGAAGATAATATAAAAGAAATTAACCCAAATACATATAAGAGTTTAACAATGGTGTTAAGACAATTGGATAGTCATCTGGAGAAAAATTAAGTTAAATTTTATTCCTGTCTCACTTAAACTTACATAAATTTCAAATAGTTTAAATACTTAATTATATATGTATTTATTATTATATTAATTATATTTTATACATTAATATGTACATATACATATATATGTGTGGGTGTGCATTTCTTATCATTTGAAAATCCTATGATCAGTAAGATAGAGACCAATAACCCAAAATAAAAATGAGCAAAGCATATGAACAGATAATTCACAGGAGAGGAAATAGAAATTGCTTCTAACATGTCCAACCTTGTTCTTAAAGAGAAAATTGCAAATTAAAATATAAAAGAGAATTACAGGTTAAAACTATAATGAGTTAATAATTTTGTAATGCTACAATTGTATGGTTATTAATTGTTCACATTGTGCATTGTATGTTTGATAGATGAGCTATATAGATATATGATATGATTTACGTAGATATGTAGAGATACATATGATATAGGGTCCTATAAATAATATGCTTACAAACAATTGATTGCTACTATTTAGAAATAAAATACAACCCATGCAAACTCAAACCTTAGAATCTTGTCAAAGAGAAATCCAAGGATTTTGACTCAGTGCAGAAATTATAATATTAAATCTTTCACTAAAAATGTCCCTAAAAGTCTGCAGAGATGCTTTATATTTTGTGCAGTTTAATGGGGAGCCAGGAAGCTAGAAATACTTTGAAGTCACTTTGTCCTCTTTATAAAGTCATCCTACTTTATGTGTTTTGTAAGTACTTGGTTCAGGTCGGTTCAAAAATACCAGAAGCAACATGTTCTACCTGAATTCCAGTTTTTCCCACCAAATTGTGTTTGTATCAAGGGCTTGTTTTGGGGCATGTTGCTGGCACTCCTCATCTCTTTATTTTCTAAAGGTCCATAAGGGACCAGATGGAGTGATGGTTATTAGCCTGCCTGCCTGTAACCCTGGAGAAGACTCCAAGTCTTCTGCATTGTTCACTCTTGAGGATAGTATCTGTTATGGAGCAGGGAGGCTGCAATTACCAGTGAAAGACCCTGGAGTGGAAATGCTAGAGGCTCTGGCAGCAAGTTGGAAGCCAGTGCTGCCATCTGTATGGCAGTCTCTGGACATCAACTCCACTCCTGTCTACATGGTCGTAAAGACTTATCTAACTCATCCTGTCTGCTATCCTCTCCCCTCCTGCTTGTCCATGGGATCCTGTCTAGGAACAAAAGCTTCACCCTTATCCCATATTCTCCCAAATTTCTTATCTGTGTACCTGAATATTAATTGTTTCTCAAGACTGAGGCTTTTAAATATATAATATCAAAAATCCGCTTTGCTGTGTCATCCCTCGCTTGAGGCAATGCACTGCAACTGTCTGATGGGCAAAAAGATAAAGGGGGATCATTTTTAAAAATATTTCTGTTAATATTAGGCATTTCTTCATGCTCTAAAGCCCTGAATTTCTTGTCTTATTCTCCTTACTTGCTTTCTAAGAAAAACATCATCTGTCAAAAGAGATTCATAAAATGATCTTATTTTCGACATTATTATTTACTAGAAGGCTATGGAACAGCAGAAGCTTTATTTAAGTGTTTTCTAAGCTTTTGTGTGTATCATCCATCTCTTCTCCCTGGTCATTCCTCATCTCAAAGCCAAACTATGGTCTTTGGAGACAAATAAAGCGGGCACTAAATCCTGATTTTGCAAAAGAAATAAGACTTCATGTTTACTTTCAATATCTGTAAAATGGGGATAACTATATTTATTTAGTAGATTTATGATTAGGAGTTAATAAATTATATTTATACTGCTTAGCACAGTGTAGGTGATAAGTACCTTTTCACTTCAGTTTTCTTGACTATCTTGTTCTATTTCCAAATATGTATCTATTGCTCAAATATTATAATTAATAATAACAAAAATTAAAATATAATCAAAGATAATACCCCACATCTCATAATCATTTTGTTGTTTTCATTTTCAAGTTTCATTTATGCTTATCCCTGAAGGATCTCTATAGTCTTTAGTGGAAAAGGTACACTCTTTGAAAGTACTTTCATATTAAAACAATTCAGTATTCTTTCAGAGTGGATAAAAGAACATTCTCTTTTTTCGTTTAAATGTCTTGAGATCTGAGGATTGGGGTGGAGGATGTTAAGTTGAAGTGAGCAGAGGGAGAAGAGGAAAAAAGATGAGATGAGGTGATGGGGATAAAAGGAAGAGAATTTTGAGGATAAAGGCATGAAGGCTATGGGTTTTCTTGCAAAATAGAACTGATGAAGCATCTTCTCCAGGATAACTTTCTCCTTTTCTTACCCTCTGTGCTAAGATAAAATTTCTTTTCAGATTATGATTATGGATTAATTTATGACTTTCCTTAATTGTCTGAGCAATGCAGGGTTAATGTCCTAGTAAGGACAAGTTCTCTTTTACTTTATGACAGCAATCACTTAATGAAAATTAGGCTATTACTTTTTATCTCTGTCTCCTTGGCAAAGTATGATACCATGGAACACTTCTGAAAATTTTCCTCCCCTTGCGCTGTGTTAGGGAATAGATCTCTATTTGGCTTTGACACTTTGAATATTTCTTGATAGTTGATAACAGGACTGAACTACAGAAAAGTCATCTGATAAATCAGTTGGAGGAGTCTATCTTCCCAGGACTATGAAGGTTCTTTGTTGAGTGAACATTAATTCTAGGAGAAACTATCACTAAGGAAATTCAGTACCTGAAGAGACCCAAGGGGAATGGCATCCCTTCTGTTTCCCAAAGCATTGAATTAGGGCTGGAAGGAACATAGTATTTCCAAAAAATGTGAACCCATAGATGCACCTAGGGTTGGTTTTTGGCTCTTCCAAGTACTAGTTGTGTGAGTTAGAACAAACACTTAATTAGTTTAAGCCTCAGTTTCTCATCTGTAGAATGAGGAGAAGCATACCTACATTGATAGATTCTGTCACTAGTGATTAAGTAATTTTACAAATAATCACTAGATTCTACTCCATATCATTTTATTCCATATAATTTTACTAGTTTTTCAGGAGGTGTCTTAGTTGGGCTTGCAAAAAGCAGATACTGAGACAAGGATTTGCATGGAAGTGATTTTAAAAAAATGCTTCCAGAAGAAACCTATAACATAGTTGTGGAAATGCCATAGGAGTAGGGACCAAGCAATGTGTAGTTTCAGGCCAAGTCTCACAGAGGGTAGTTTCAGCCTGATTCCACAGGGGAACCTGGAGTGTAAGTCATCCCCTAGTATTTTTTCCAACTTATGGCAAAGGGAGCTTGACTTCTATACTCCAGTACCAGTCAGTCAGTAGGTAAAAGCTGTCCTATGGATGAAGGGTGAATATATACTCCAGACCCTTTCAGCTCCTTGTCTGTGAAGGCAAAGTGGCTCCATTTACTTAAGGTTATTTCTCTGAAAAGGGTTGCAAACATGGACTATCCAAAACAGAAGCATACAGAAAGCAGAGAAGGAAACCCAGAGACTGAAAGGAGATCCCATTGTCCCTGCAGGGGATACAGTGATGACCAAAATAAATGTGATTTCTGATTTAACAAATTTTATACTCTTAATTGAGAATACAGATAGGTAAACAGGCAATGCAGTGCTGTGAGTGCTATTATAGAAGAAGATCAATGTGCTATGGGAGCACAAAAGAGGGGCACTGGGAAAGGATGAAGGAAGTTTCCCCAAAGGAATCAATGTAAACTTTGTCTACTTAATGAGTATGACCTGCCCAGACAGAATGGGTATGACAGGTCTTCCAAGAAGCAGGACTGCGTACGTGTAATTCAGAGACAAGAGACTATGGCATATTTGAGGGTTGAAAGAAATTCCGTCTCAGCTGGCATGTACAGTGAAGTTGGGAAAGTAGAGGTTTTGAGCCCTGATGCTGTGGCAGCAAGCAGGTCTCTGCTAGGACAGATTTTAGGAACTGTGTCAGAATTAGAAGAGTTATTGCAAGCAATATGCTTGGTATCTGGTAAATACTCTACAAAGCAACTAATATTAGAAGTAATAGTTCATGGTACAAGTAATATTTTTAGGAGTATTGCTACTACTACAATCTTTACTATTATTACTCCCTTACAACTATTACTATTAACTTGGGACTAAAATAAAGGGTTGGCTATGTTAGACTGTTTATTGTCTGTTGCTCAATTCAGTCTGTGAGTTCCATAAGGATAGGGACTGTGTATTTTTTCAACAGCATTTGTTAAGTGAAAAAAACAAATATTTTTGAGCTTCCTACCATACACCAAAGAGTACCTTAGGTAATGTTAGGCGAGAAGGTGGTGTCCAAAGATGAACAAAGCATAGTCTTCATTCTCAGGGACATCTTCATTTGATGAAGATGATTATTCAATGAACGCATTTAGTAGCATGAATTAAACCTTTGCTATGTTCTGGGTATGCAATTATAAACAAGTCACAGGAATATGAGAATCCTGTTCTCCTCTAACATTATGGTCCTCAACTCAGTGGACACAGTTCCATCCCATAAGCAGCATTTGAAAATTTGTGGGTATGTTTTGGCTTGTTAAAATTTTGGTAGATGCTGTAGGCATTGGGTGGGCTACACTGAGTGAGAGAAGTTAGTCCTACAGTGTGCAGGGCAGGTCTACAGAATGAAGAATTGTTTTGTTTTCTTTTGTTTTTACTTTTTTAAAAAGTTTATTTTGACTGAGAGAAAGAGATCGTGAGCTTGAGTGGGGGAAGGGCAGAGAGAGAGAGAGAGGGAGAGAGAGAATCCCAGGCAAGCTTCGTGCTGCTAGCATAGATCCTAATGTGGGGCTTGAACCCAGGAACCCAAAGATCATGACCTGAGCTGAAGTCAAGAGTTGGACACTTAACCAACTGAGCCATCCAGGTGCCCTGAAGAGGGTTTTTTTTTTTTTTATCTTACATGACTTTCAAGCATCTTTAAGGGCATACATGTAGATGAAAAAAAGCTAGAACCCAGCTCATTTAAAAATTTTTTTTTTAATGTTTATCATTTATTTTTGAGAGAGAGACAGAGTGAGAGCAGGAGAGGGGCAGAGAGAGATGGAGACACACGATCTGAAGCAGGCTCCAGGCTCTGAGCTATCAGCACGGAGCCCGATGCTGGCCTCGAACCCATGAACTGATCATGACCTGAACCATAGTCAGACACTTAACTGACTGAGCCACTCAGGTGCCCTGCAAGCTCTTTTATACAGAAAACTGAATTTTTTTTTTAATAAGATTTTATGATACATCATTTTTTATTGTGGTGAAAATGCACAACATAAAATTTGCCATCTTAATCATTTCTAACTGTACAGTTTGATAGTGTTTTATATTGACATCATTGTGCAGTAGATCTCTAGAACTTTTTTAACTTGCAAAACCAAAACTCTATAACCATTAAACAACTACTCTATACTTTCCCTTCCCCCAGCCTCTGGCAACCACCATTTTACTTTCTTTTTCTATAAATTTGATTAATCTAGATAGTATGTATAAGTGGAACCATATGCATTTATATTTTTGTAATACCTTATTTCACTGGGCATAATATCCTCAATGATTATGCATGTTATAGCATGTATCATAATTTCCTTCTTCTTTAAGGCTGAATAATATTCCATTGTATGCATACACTACAGTTTATCCATTCATTACTTGAAGGATTCTTGGATTGCTTCCATCTCTTGGCTATTGTGAATATTCAGTGCTACTCTGAACATGGGTGTGCAAATATCTCTTTGAGATCTTTCTTTCAATTATTTTAGATACATGTCCAGAAGTAGAATTACTGGATCATATGCTAATTCTATTTTGAATTTGGTACTTACTTATTTTTCTTCCCAGAATACAGTTGTAAATCTAGGAAAGATTGCATTTCATTTTGTTTGTAATTTTGCCAAAAGTTGTTCACCATTTAAGGAAAATCATGTTGCCAGTGGAAATGTTGCCCATGGAATTGAGTCACCAGTTCAACACACTTGGATTAGTTTGTATTTGCTATCACATTCACCGCAATTCTATGTATAGTACAAACTTCAGACTGTTCGATTGTGTCTTCTAGTGCAGCTGTGCACAAGCATTTATGCATTAATATGTTATTCTGTTACAAATTATTTTCCTTTTATTTCTCCTTTATATTATACTATGCTTATAGCATTATATTGATTTTTGGAAATATATGTGTGGTAGGTTATACAATCTGTGAAGTTTGTTTTTAGTTTAGTGATGTGAAGCTATAAAATATTATTTTAAAAAGAAGTCACTGGCTCTGCTTGGCTTAAATGTTCTAAACTTTTAAAATAAACTATTTTATGTGAAAGCACTTATTACACAGAAGCGTAAAACAACAAAAGCTTAAAATTGCTCTAGCTTTGTAGTTCAGGTTAGCTGGAAGCTGTCAGGTATTTCTTATATGCAGGTAAAACACCAGGCATGGTGGGAATAATTAAGATCTAGTCTCTTAGAAGGTTTGATGTTTATAATACTGTTGTCTACAATCACTGTATTGTGCATTAGGACTCCAGGACTTGCTTATCTACTAGTTGCAAGTTTGTACCCTTAGACATCCTTTTTATTCCTCTATCCCCTAGCCCTGGGTAACCCATTTTACTCTTTGTTTTTAAGAATTTGGCAATAGAGGGGCACCTGGGTGGCTCAGTCGGTGAAGCGTCCGTCTTCGGCTCAGGTCATGATCTGACAGTTCGTGGGTTCGAGCCCCATGCCGGGCTCTATGGTGACAGTTAGCTCAGAGCCTGGAGCCTGTTTCAGATTCCGTGTCTCCCTCTCTCTCTGACCCTCCTCTGCTCATGCTGTCTCTCTCTCTCTCTCAGAAATAAATTAAAAACATTAAAAATAAAGAATTTGGCAATAGAAGTGCTAGTAATGGCATAATGGCGATCACATTGCAATATGTACATGTATCACATCAGCATGTTGTACATCTTAAACTTACACAATCTTATATGTCAAATATATTTAAATAAAAAATAATAAATTTAAAAAACAGGGCATTTATGTACCTGCTTTAAGTAAATTCTTTTTCTAAGCATCTTGGGTTTTTATAGCTCATCCAAATGGCTGAAAATGATGAATTTCCCTTGGTTTTATCCTTTCAAGCATCTGTCAGCATATTTTTTCTTGGTTCCTCTCTTGATGGCTAAATCACCATTGAACTTTAAGATGGAGTATTCACCATTTTGGAAAATCACATTATGAAGGCTCCTTATCATATTCAGAGATTTAATGCAATGTGTCTGTATCAGTCTGCATCAATAGCACTGCATTCCTGGTGACTCTCCTTGTAGGTGTGAGCTCCTGATGACTTCATTAGGTGTCCTAGTATAGTCATCCTACACCATTCATGTATTGAAATGTGTACTATTTTATTGCAAATTACTTCCCTTTTATTTATTTTTTTAATGTTTTTATTTTTTACTCTTTATTTTTGTGAGCAGGGAAGGGGCAGAGAGAGAGTGAGACACAGAATCTGAAGCAGGCTTCAGGCTCTGAGCTGTCAGCACAGTGCTTAACACGGGGCGGGCTCGAACCCATGAACCATGTGATCATGACCTGAGCTCAAGTTGGATGCTTAACTCAGTGAGCCATGTAGGCACCCCTCCTTTTATTTCTTTTTATATTAAAGCTAGGGCACTTTATTGATTTAAAAAAAATACATATATAGACAGGTTACATTAGCCATTAATTTCATTTCAGCCTAGTGAAAGATGGTGCTAGAAAATATTTGTCATAAAATAGAGATTTGGACCTGGGAGGTTTGAGAAACACAGGCCTCATAAACAAATAATTATACTGATAATTAATCAATTACTCTATGACAAACATTATACAGGAAAGGCACAGAGTGGCCTCAGCCTAAGTCCAGTTAGGGATTTATGACGTGTTCTCTGAAATAGCTATTTCAGTCAGTACTTGGGTTGGCCACTGCCATATGAGTGGCACAATATCAAAAGAAAATCCTCACGGTTGCAGAGTGCATGTAAGGAAAGAGTGTGACATCCATTTGGAGGACTAGGTAGGGGTCTGGCTGTAGCATTTGAGATGACAGGGCCTAGATAATGTGGCACTGTGGTATGTGCAAGACTATGAAACATGACTCTTGGGATTGTGATCTACATGAGGAAAGAAGACACCATGCCCTCAGGAAGACTTCATTTATTTATTCATTTAGCAAATATTTATTAATGCCTTCTTGTGCCAAGTACTTTTGGAGATACTACAGGGAATAAAACAGGCAAGTATCCCTTATTGTTTCTTCCCTACTAGATCGTAACTATGAGCTGAAATAGGCTATTTTTTTTTATTATTTTAGAGAGAGAGAGAGAAAGAGCACACACATCCATGAGAGGGGAGGGGGCAGAGGGAGAGAGAGAATCTTAAGCAGGCTCTATGCTCAACATGGAGTACAAGGCAGGGCTTGATCCCATGACCCTGGGATTGTGACCTAAGCCAAAATGAAGAATTGAGTGGTCAACTGACTGAGCCCCCCAGGTGCCCCTTAAATAGACTTTTGGAGGGACTAGCAGTGGAGCAAGCTCAATTGCAATCAGGAGCCATGCAGATAGCATAAAGAAGTGTCCTTGTGTGTGAACATAGGACACTAAAATGGGGTGGGGCCTGTGAAGAACTGGAATGTATGTGCCCTATCTAAAGTCACTTACAATATTTTTTTAAAACCTTTTAAAAGAAAACACCATGCCAGTTAAACAAAACTCATTTACTTAGTTCTTAGACTATGTATCTGCAACCTCTGTAATAAAGGATATGGAATCAGATTCATATGGATTTAAGTTCTGGCTATTTTACTTATTAGATACGCAAATTTTGGCATGTTATTTAACTCCTTTGATTCTGTTTCTTCGTCAATATCTTGAATGGTGATAGTATCCCTCTCAAAGCATTAATGCGAACTATATAAAGTGCCTATTACATAGTTGGTGTTCAAATACTGTCTTCCTCTGTGCCTTCCACAATGTCAAGCATAGAATTAATCATATAGTAGTTTTCATAACTGCTGAAGCAGAGTGTTCTATACAAGAGCTAGAGAGTAAATATTTGGTTGAGAAAACATCCCAGTCATAAGTGATAGGAGTATTGAGATGGAAATCTGAGTAGGCTAGAGGTGACCAGGGAGGCCTCACAGAGGTCTGGGGTGGGCTCTAAGACTGTGCAGGCTTCAGATGAGGATCTGGGAAGGAAATGGTGAAACAGTATGAATGAAGACTAAGTGAGTAAGGAAGAGATCATCTTGGTTTGTTTCATGGGCAATTTTCTGAAAACATTGTCACTGCTTGTGTGTAGTGTTTGATTAAACCAATGAAGAGAAAAATCATTGTCTTTAGCCTGAGGGCCAAGCACACTCTCCCCTTGGGTATTCAATTATCAGACCTTTGTGTGGTCCTAATCACTGCTCCCTAGCTCACTCTTGCTCTCTTGCTCTCTCTCCTACCTAACCATGTGTGTGTGTGTGTGTGTGTGTGTGATATTTGTCTATGAGCATGGAGGCTATTTCCTTAAGTTGCATTTGATGAAGTTGGCATATTCCAGGCTTGCTGGTATAAGGATGTAGTTGGTAGAATAATGAGTCATTATTATTGAATACCTCTGTAATTAATCTAGGAAAATCATGTACTGATGTACCATAATACTGAGCGGAGTGAATAGTGAGAGTCTCCTGAAAGAAGACAGACTTCTTTCAAAGCATTTTTAAAATGCAGATTTTCCCTGCTCAGGTCTGCATTCCTCATTTTTCATAGGTCTGCTTCTTCACCTTAGCTAAGAACAGTGTTCTCTTTTTCACTCCAACAAGAAAATAGATTATTTGGTTTTGTTAGACAAAGAGATAATTGTAAATATATATCAGTGTGTATCTGTGTATATATATTTTTATAGTTTACATATTTGTATGTATGTATATGTAAACACATGTGTGTGTATGTGTGTGTGCACATGTGTGTATCTTTGTGTGTGTATTGATTGAGCTTGGAACTTCTATGATCTAATTTTATGAAAGACACTTGGCTAAATGGCAGCTTAATCAGACTTGCTCCCAATGACAGGTGTGGACTGTGTTTCCTATAAAGAGTAAAGTGGAAAACAAACATAATTTTTAGATAATTCAAAATATTTAATGCAGTCATCATAAGTAGGTACACATACATGTATCTATTTGTGCATATATGTATATATATGCAAATGAAATTAATTTTAAAATGAATAAAATATTCCTGCATGATTTTCCTAATAATAATATTGCAGGTTTAAAATGTGTCAGGCACAGTTGTAAACTTTTTAACATGTTTTATTTAATCCTCATACTAGTTTGGTGCCACTATTTAGCTCATATTATAGGCAAAGTAACAGAAACAGGAAAATTAGCAAAGTTAGAGGGTGACTTGAGTTTGGCTTCAGAACTATAATTTTAGTTCAATCCTCTAGTTTTATAAAAAGAAACTTGGCTAAATGAGACTGGAATTGTACTGCTACTCAATGAAGTGTATGTACTGTATATGCCTACAAAAATTGGAACTGAGGGGCATCTGGGTGGCTCAGTTGGTTAAGCGTCCGGCTTTGGCTCAGGTCATAATCTCACAGTTTGTGGCTTCGAGCCCCACGTCGGGCTCTGTGCTGAAAGCTAGCCCAGAGCCTGGAGCCTGTCTTCGGATTCTGTGTCTCCCTCTCTTTCTGTCTCTCTCCTGCTCATGCTGTCTCTCTCTTTCTCAAAAATAAATAAAAAACATTAAAAAATTAAAAAAAAATTGGAGCTGAGAGCTAAGGCAGCTTTGGTTGTCAATTCAAGTGCTTGAATATATTTTTCTTAAATAATTGGGACATGAAGGCAGAGGTTAACAAACAAACATTTTCTAAAATTTCTTAAGCTGCTTTTCAAAAGTCTTATTAAAAATTCATTTAAAGTTTTCAAAAAGAGCAATAACCTGAGCAAGAAAAAAAAATCTATGGGTTATTACTAAAAACTGAAAAATATTATAAAACAAAAATTCATATATAATATTGAAAAAATGTGTAGTACCTAGCTATTTAAGAATGATTTTGAATAAAATGGAGTAGAAATAGTTAAGGATTTTTTTGGAGGCATAAAATGAGTAATATACTCTGAAAACAGTGTGGCTAACTTATCCTGAAAAGTTTCACATGAAACTTGAAAAGCTTAATTATGTAAATTGAATTGTGTTTTTGTTACAGACAAAACTGGGTCAAAAAATGGCTTGCCATTTGAGATATTTCCAATACATATACTTTTAAGCTTTTATGCTCCAAATAACATAAGGCTAATTTCTATATTTTATTGATACTTCCCTTTACATTTAAGACAATTTACATGAAATAATATTAGAACAGATACTGTTTGGGCTGAATTTTCAAGAAGGAGTTTTTAAAAGTTGTCATTGTGTCCCATGAAACAAAAGCCTTGCCATAAAGAATCAAATTGCAGTTAATAATAATGCAATAATATTGCAAATAATAATTCTTCCCCAGTGGAAGAATTAAATAGACATAATATATTTGTGTCATTGCTTACATTTAATCTAAAATTTTTTTTTCAGAATTAGCATAGGAACTTGACACATGATTTATGATCCAAATATTCATCATACTTGTTGGATTCTGTGACACCATTCATAGTATCTGTCATTCACAGATATCAGTGATAACTCAAAGAAGAATTCCATTGTGGAAAATCAGACTTAAAATTAAGAGCATTAAAAAATAGATCTAATATAAAACTAAATATATTGTTATGTGTTAAATTGTATAATAGCAAATCTTGTAGGTCATGAAAAACATGAAAATACAAACTAAAAGAATGTAAACACAAATGTCTAGAAGTATTTTCCTTTGACACTGGAAGTGCATTTTGCTAATTCCTAGAAAATATTTTCTCAGTCCACTGATGATTTGTGCTTATGCCTCTTACCTCATGCAAAGTCTGTTGACATCAGAAAAGTCTGGATGTTCTGTTTCTACTTCTTGCTTGGGCTCCAGAGTAGTCCATCTCCTCTTGCAGGAATAGCCTGAAGCCAGAATTGTCTTCAAGTTTCTCTTCTTAAATCATGAAAAGCATTTTTTGATTCTTCACATTTCTACACATACTTTCAAACATTGGATAAACACGGACAGTGAAAATGTTTACTCCCTCTAAACAGAACATAAACTGTAATTGCCAGAAAGTAGATTTCCCACAAATCAAAACCACACCGAGATACTACCTCCTGCCAGTCAGAGTGGCTAAAATGAACAAATCAGGAGACTCTAGATGCAGGAGAGGATATGGAGAAACGGGCACCCTCCTACAGTGTTGGTGGGAATGCAAACTGGTGCAGCCCCTCTGGAAAACAGTGTGGAGGTTCCTCAAAAAATTAGCAATAGAACTCCCCTATGACCCAGCAATAGCACTGCTAGGAATCTACCCAAAGGAGTGCTGATGCATAGGAGCACATGTACCCCAATGTCCATAGCAGCACTTTCAACAATAGCCAAATCATGGAAAGAGCCTAAGTGTCCATCAACTGACGAATGGGTCAAGAAGATGTGGTTTATCTATACGATGGAATACTACATGGCAATGAGAAACAATGAAATCTGGCCATTTGTAGCAACGTGGATGGAATTCAGGGGTGTTATGCTGAGTGAAATAAGTCAGGCTGAGAAGGACAGATACCATATGTTTTCACTTATAAGTGGAAAAGGAGAAACTTAACAGAAGACCATGGAAGAGGGGAAGGGGAAAAATAGTTGGGGAGAAGGAGGGAGGCCAACCATGAGAGACTCGTGAATGCTGAGAATGAACTGAGGGCTGATGGGGGTGGGGGAGAGAGGAAGGGGGCTGATGGGCATGGAGGAGGGCACTTGTTGGGATGAGCACTGGGTGTTAATATGGAAACCAACTAGACAATAAACTGTAAAAGAAAAAAAAAAGAAAGTAAATTTCCCTCCTCATGTCTCCTGGTCTATTGTGTTAATTCAAGCTATAATTGGAAAACAAATACAGCAACACCATCATCAAGATAGACATGAGTGCTTGTCTTGGGAATGGGGTGTTGTATAATGTTACAGACTTTCTTTCAACTGATGCTCCTTATTCTTATCTAATAAAGTACAAGGCTGCACCTTTTGGAACCCTATAACAATAATTAATGTGCATACATTGCCTTCCAATAAGAGTCTAAGGAACATTTTAATAGCAGTTAGGTACAAAAATGATACCATGTCCTGCTCATTACCATAATTGTGGGCTAATCTGTTCCATTCATGAACTAACCAGATGCAACATTAAAGCAGAGCATTTGAGATCTGAATTCTGAGTTCTTCCTATAGTGGATTCTGAGTTCTTCTTCTTATAGGACTGACTTTTGGCAGGAGATTTTCCTCATGCCGTTCTCCTTAGTGTTCATTAAACAAAAACAAACCAAAAAAATCCAAAACCCTCATTACATTCTTACCCACAGTAAGAAATTACCAAAAGGAGAAAATCCTTTGGCATCAGAGAAGTCTTGTTTGAACAGGACTTTAGGATGGACCAGCCCTGTCTGTTAATAGCAGGGTGGAATTGTTGGGCTCTGATGTTAGAAAGTACTTGGCCTGATTATCAGCTTTGTCTTGGCTAAGTTATTTCTGTACTACACTTTTTTTCATACATAAAAGGGCTAATAAGGTTGCCTTCATAGACTTGTTGAGATGGTCAGTTAAGATGTCCCACGACAAGTGCCTGGCCATATATCATCATCAAAGCATAGCTGTTTGAGAACTCTCCATACAAGATGCCAGGATCTCACACAATTGAAGAAAATGCCTTTGTTCTCGCTACCTGGGCAGCATTGTGTTCTGGAAATCTTGTATTGTGCCTACATATTGCAGCAAAACATCAAATGAGCCAATAGAAAGATAGATGAATAGGAGAATGTATCTTAGCACCCAAATCATCAGATGACTGAAGGGCATTTGATGCTTTTCTAGGGTATCAAATTCCTTCAATAAATGTGGATTAGGCCCTGCTACTCTGTACCAGTGCACCAGATAGGAACTCGTTTAGAATCGGAACTCTAGATGTAGCTTTGACATGCTTTCTCCTCTCCCCAGGAATACTGGGGAGACAGTTATGTGAACAAATAAAGACAATCTGGTGTGATAAAAGTGGTCATTAAGCTGCTTGTTAAATGTTGGGAACACAGGTTGTGTCTTGGCACTGGGGAAAACTTCATGAAGGAGTGGACTTTTGAATAGGCTCTGAAGAATGAGTGGAATTCAAGGAAAAGGACATGTACATAAGCTAGGAGATGCAGAACAGTATTATGGGAAACTGTTAATTTTTTAAAAACTTATTAATTTTGAGATAGAGAGAAGAGAGTGTGCACACACACATGCACAACCAGGAGAGGGGCAGAGAGAGAGGTTAAGAGAGAATCCCAAGAGAATCCCAGTGCTGCAGGGCTCAAACTCACAAACCACGAGATCATGATCTGAGCCAAAGTCAAGAGTTGACTGCTCAACTGGCTGAGCCACTCAGGCTACTCTCTTAACTTAATTTTTATTTTTTTGGAAGGAGCATTTTTAGAGTGGTTGAAACATAGTTGATATGGTGAAGACTCTGTGTGGCCTAGTTTAAAAGATTTCCTGTGTCCTTTATCTCATAGACAATATGTGGGAAGACTTTGTGGCAGTGATGTTGGTGGTGGAGGAGGCAGGACACTTATTCATGAATCTTTAAGGAGTAGTCAAGCAAGCAATAATGAGGGCTCAGACCAGGACAGAGGCCAGTGGTGTTTGCTGTAGGGAGCAAAAGAGAAAGGATTCAAGGATGAACCTAAGATTCCTAGCTTGAATTATGGGATGGCAGTGTTATCACTCATTAACCTTTTTTGACTAGATGCCTATTTATTGTCAGGGTTTGAGGATATAGGTTTTGTTACCTATATAGGAATAATCCTATAGGAGTATCCTTCCTATTTCCTAAACAACTCAGTAGTCCAAGGTCTCTGAGCAGCCTCGGTTCAGCAGCTTCTCATGAGAGGGAAGGAATTACAGTATAATGATATGGATCATGCTCAGGGAGGGCTCTATGGTTACTTGGGCTAGTATTTCTCAGTGTGGTCCATGGAGCCCTGTGGGTTTCCATGGTCCTTTCAGGGGATCCATCAGCTCAAAATTATTTTCATAATAGCAGTAAGATACTATTTGTTGTTTTCAGTTTCATTCTCTCAGTATTCAGACATGTTATAATATCATTGCTTTGATGAAATATGTGCTTATGTAGTTTTGTATTTTCTAGAATTTTCTAGCTAGTAGGTTTAGAGTAAAATTATGAGCATTTTTACACATTAAGTCATATTTTCAATACTTCTACTCTACCCTTAATAGCAGGTTGTACTTGCTATGTACCTGTACTCATTAACATCTATTAAATCATTTAAAAAATATTTATTCAGAGAGAGAGAGAGAGACCGAGAGAGAGAACAAGAGTCAGAGCGAGAGAGCAAGCACACATGTGTGTGTGCATGTGCACACAGAGAGGGAAAGAGAGAATCCCAAGCAGGCTCCATGCTGTCAGTGCAGAGACTGACACAGGGCTTGAACTCATGAACTGTGAGATCATACCCTGAGCTGAAGTCAGATGCTTAACTAACGGAGGCACACAGATGCCCCTAAATCATTATTCTGAAGGTTTTTTTCCTAAATGGAAACACAATAAAAAGGATACTTAATTGTCTTGTTTTTGTAACATTTTAAAAATATACAAACATATTTTCAATATAGAAAAATATTTTTAAGACTTTTAAATTGTACCAAAAACCATTCTAAATTAGAAATGATATATTTTGTATCTATAATTAAGGATGAATTGTTGGCCTAAATGGGAGATTTAGAAGAAAAATATTTTCAATCCATAGCCAGATATCTACATCTAAAGATGATGAAAAAGGAGAGACTGATGATAGAGAGTTCTCTGATTCGTGGAAGGGAAGAAGCTGGGCACAACAATATATATAAAACAAAAATGATGAAAGTTCTTTTAGCTTTGGTGAATTTAATAACTAACTTTATTGTGTCATGTGCAATAGAACATTTTGAATAGTGTTATGGTGTAAGGTATGGCATCATTTTGAGACCAATCAGAATTTGGTCTAGGGTGAGTGGGAGAGGAGCATATAGAGAGGGAGCAAGTGTATCCCAAGCAGACTCTGCACTACTTGCACAGAACCTGACATGGGGCTTGAATCAAGAACTGTGAGATCAGGGGCGCCTGGGTGGCTTAGTCAGTTAAGCGTCCGACTTTCGCTTAGGTCATGATCTCGCGGTTCGTGGGTTCGAGCCCCACATCGGGCTCTGTGCTGACTGCCAGCTCAGAGTCTGGAGCCTATTTCAGAATCTGTATCTCCCTCTCTCTTTGACCCTCCCCTGCTCAGACTGTCTCTCTCGCTCTCCTAGAAATAAATAAAAAAAACTATAAAAAAAAAAAAAGAACTGTGAGATCATGACCTGAATCAAAATCAAGAGTTGGATGCTGATGCTGAACTGAGTGAGCCACCCAAGCGCCCCTTACAGTTTTTCAAACTAAGATTGAAATAGCCACAGAAACATCTAATAGGTAAGTTATTTCATTGCACTGGGTAGAGAAGCACACACAATAGCTAAGAGGCTAATCCAATTTGAAGACTGAATAACTATCTCATCTGAAGATTTATACTTTTGGCTTACCACTGGAGGAGTCTATGTTTGTTTGTATCTTTCCAGGATCAGCAACAACAAATCATCAAAGAAGACCTTCTTTTCTGTGAAACCTTGGCACCAACAAAAGTGGTGCTGAAATATTCAAAAGTATTGAGTAACTTTTTAACAATCTCGTGATTTATCTTGGAACAACTGTGTTGACATTTACACTCATGGTGTGGAGCAATGTTAGGTAAAACTTTGGGTGTCTTGACACACATGAAAGGAAAAGCACTAATATTATTTGAGTTAGAATCTCATGTAGGCACCTTTTCTATGGAACATCATCTTTACCTGAAAGAATGACTGGATCGACAAACTACTATGGGTATTCAGGCTTCAGTATGTGACAGACATCTTCTCCAAAATGAATAAAGTGAGGCTGTCGCATCAAGTGAAAGTGTGATGAAAGCTATCCTTTTCTTAGCTTTAGTGATGTTCATAATTTTCTTTATTATTTCATCTGCAACAGAACATTTTTGAATAGTATTATGTTTCTTTTCCTTAAGATGGATATAGCACTTCAGAATGAAGCAGAAGGGCTTTATGCATTCTTATAATTTTATCATACAAAATAGTCTACTTATTAAGGCCCATTTTATATACAGTAAAAATTTATCCTTTTGGGTATATAGTTCTATGAGTTTTAGCAAATATACACAGTCATGTATTCACTACCACAAATAGGATATAGAATATTTTCATCAACCCAGGAGGTCGTCAGGTTTTCCTTTATAGTTAGCTCTGTCCTCTTACCACAGGCCCTGGCAAACACTTATCTGATGTCTGTCTTGAGGTTTGCCTTTTCCAGGATATCATACAACTCTTTTCATTTATCATAATAATGTTTTTAGGATGAATATGATTTTTGATATTATATAATAAACTGTCAATATTTGATCTGCACAGCTCAGTGAACCAATATTTTCCACATGACCAATCATGTACCAGGAAAAGATCCACTTAGAGTGTAAAATAAGCCAATGGATTTTAATGTACTGAGTATGAAAAGTTTATTTATACAGTTTCAGTTCCCACACACTATTATTTGTTGCATGTGAGTTTAGCGTCAGCAATAATGTTCATAGTTATCCACAAATGTTAACTCTACATATGTCTTTGTGAGGCCAGGCACTCTTCAGATACTTCAGCTAGAATACATATTGGACCAGACAGAATATGGAAGCAGGTATGAGAATCCAATTACCCCCTATTAAGCCAGACATGAAGGAGGTTTGCAAAATTGCAAAAACAATGCCACCTCTCTTGCTATTATTTTTGTTTTAGAAGACATACATTTTATAGACAAGTCATTTATATAAATATGTAATAGGTTCATTACTGTTATTTTAAGTAAACTGATAAATATTTTTACATTTTCTTTTTCTTTTCTATTTTCTAATACAGTAAAATATCAAAAGGTATAACACACATAAGCAAATGCTCTTTGGGTCCATGATATTTTTAAGAGTGTAAATGGTTAAGAGGCCAAAATGTTTGATAGCCACTGATACAGGTGGCAGGTGCCCTTGGAGAATGAGAACAACTGGAGAGGGAAGAAGCTTGGGAGCCAATTGCATCTCTGATTCCTTGGCTCATAGTGTGATATTAGTATATAGTTGTGAAATAAACTACAGTCAGGTGATAAGCCAATGTAGTCAGGCTAATCGATTTAAGAGAATGAAGTCTCTGAAGTGAATAGATTATTTCTGTAAGGGCCTATCATTGTGATTCAAAAGGGCATCCAGGTTTGTCCAGCTGCTAACATAGTTGATCTGGAAAAGAGTAGCATGGTCCAGGGTTGTTGTTGATGGTTGGGTTGAGAGTCTAGGAAAACACTCAGAAACAACAAAATGTCAAATGCTAACAGAAGAGCAAAGCACAGGGTCAGAGGTGGCCAGGTTTAGGGAATCAACTGGGAAGGCTGGAAGAAGTTTGTGTAGTAGTAGGACCAGAGTGATTTTGCTAACAGGTGCTAGGACAGGCAGACCTGGATTTGGGTCAAATGGAAGCTTCTTCTGGGAGTGACATGACCTTAGATTAGGTCCTACAATGGCAGAATCTGAGTGGGATCCCACTGGGAGTAGGGGGGTGGCAAATGGAGATTGGTGGTGGTGATTTTGGGGGAGAAAGCAGGCAGTGTTGATCAGGTATTTTTCTCCTCACATTTCATTTCTCTCTCTGCCTTTGGCTCACCTTTAGAGACGGAGTTTTAATTAGTCTTTGATCTTCATCAGAGGCCAGGAGTTAGGTTTGGTTGGGGCACGAAGAGGGACAGGACTGGATGGAGTATCTCAACACAAATGAGCCGGTCTTTCCCAGCCTCCTGACTTGCTTTCACGTATGCACTTAGTGTTCATTTATTATCCTAGGAGACACCTGATTTTGAAGCAGAGAATTAAAAAATTTATGCTTAGTGCCATTGTCAAAATAGCATTGACATCTTTTTGTCATGAAAATGCAGTAAACTTTCCTCCAAATTTGGCAAACTCAGAGCTTTTTAATGTGCTTTGTTAAAATAAAAGGTTAGGTTTAAAATGCTTAAGCACAGGTAACAGAGATTCTTTATTAATATTGTATTTATAGTGACAGTGCATTATACATAATGCTATAGGAATTCTATTCTAATTTAGTAATAATTCATGCCCATGCATTCAATGTGACAGCATCATTAATTATGTCACAATGAGTATGGAAAACATATAATCTGTTAATGCTAAGTATTACTAGAAGTTATATCAAACTGTGCACATTACTGAGAATAAATAGTAACATCAACATCTCATCTTTAATAAACCCAGGGAGTACCCTAGCCTGACAATTTTTTCTTAGAGTGTGTACTGGTAAATATAAAACATAATATTTACTATGGGAAATACAAAGTATATGTCTCCAGAAAAATTTAGCCTTCTTAGCAGAGACATGATTATTTGGTTACTATCTGCAGTCTGCTTCCTGTCTGCAAAGTGTGATCTTTTCCCCTCTCCTTCTTCCTAATATCCTGTGAAGGTGCCAATTACCCTGCTGCTTATCAGTTGAATACTATGCCTGGTGCAAAGGGAGCATCAATTATTTGTGAGCAGAGAGCAAAGGCTGCTGGAATCATAATAAAGGATGGTGGAGCTTCCAGCTAATAGAATATATCAAAAGGCGGTGTGTAGACCAAAGAGAGCACATTTCAGAAGCCCATACCTGAAAGATGGAAATAGGCCAGATTGTGCAGCCTTTTATGCTATGGAAGTTACATAAGAATTTGCTAATGTTAATGAAGAGAACTGGTATGGCATTTTCCTTTAATCCATATGCTTTTAACACACACAGTGGATTTATTAATGCTATTGACTTTTCCTTCCTGAGTCTGGTGTGCATGTGTGTGTTTGCTTTGCTTCCAAATGGTAGCCAAATACCAGGGAAGTTACAACCCAGCTTCCTCAGACCCTTTGTCTTCCACAGTGAACCTTTGAGGATGAATTTGTAAATGTGCTATCTTTGTTATTGCCTTGTAGTTGGACTTAACTTTGATTTTTAAAGAGGCAGTCAAAGAGTTTGGGTGGATGTGGAAATATCGCCATCAGTTAACTTGGTTTGGGGAATTTATTTCCAATTCTGTGAATAGGGTTTCCAACTGCTGAGAAGAGCTCACACCTCTCCCTCTCTCTCCTAATATTTACATAAAATAATTCAACCAGTTCAGTTAAACTCTCTGATTAATGTTATAAGGCTGCAGACACATAGGACTCAAAAATTACTGTTAGAAATGAATAAGATGGTTTTATAGGTAGAATGATAATCCTGAGTCTACCACTTACCCTTTTTGTGCAGGTGGGGAGAGACAGCAATCTTCAACTCAGTAGACGCTTCTCAGGTAGATGAGCACTCGCATTGATTTTTAAAAATGAACCTTTTATTTTAGAATAGTTTTCAGTGCACAGAAAAGTTGTAAAGATAGTGCAGAATGCCCATTTACTCTGTACCCGGCTCCCCTGTCGTCAACATCTTGTATTACCATGGAACTTTTGTCACAACTAAGGAACCAATATTGATACATTAATACCTATCAATTTTTAATTTTCCCTGGATATTTATCATGTATAGGAGACTGTGCCAATAATAGGAATTTCTGCAATGTTCACTTACCATTATACTAATTTTTTCAAATCAATTATATTCTACACTCCAGCTTATTGCCTTTCAGGTGGATTGCTTGTTTGCTCTTGCTTGATGGTACTTTACCTTTAAGGATCCCAAGTGTAGCCAAGTCCCTGCGTTTCTCTCAGCCCCTGAGATCTTGGGGGATCAAGGTCAGAAGCACTGAGTGATGCTTCAGCTTCACAACAAGAAGACTATTAATGAGAAAAGGCACTTTAAAAAGCACGCCACTCTATTCACGTATTTTGTAGAGGAGGAAACAGAGGCCTGTTGAGGCGAGGTGACTCATCCAAGGTCACACACTGCTGGTGGCAGCCTGGACTGAAGCCCAGCCTCTTTACTTCTCCACACTTATGGCCTCTGATAAAATTTTCACAGTGACGCTTTTATTCTATTTATTATTTATACCCTGCCTACTTTAAAAAAGGATTGGAGCCAGCAGCCCTGTGATTTACTTCGCTTTGAATACAATATAGATCATTGGATCCTGCTTGATTTAAGTAGATTTTTTAAAAATGAATAATGCTCTCATCTATTATTATTTAATAGTTCCTATCACCTAATCAACACACTATTGATGTCTTGCACACAGTAGGCACTAAGTATATATAAGTAAAATGAACAAATGCATTATGTGAATGTGGGGTTTATACACAAAAGAGTTCACAGTACAAGCAGGTGAGTGCAGCATGGCCAAGTGAGCACAAAGAAATATGATCTTTTATTCTTGACTCGGGGAGAGGCAAGGCTGGATGAGATACTGTGGAATGAATGCCGATGTCTTTGGCTGCAATTCCCTTTATACACTTAGATGAGCTGCAAAGGTGAAACACACATTGATGAGGGTCTGATATGGTGGAAAGTATTCCACGGCCCAGGTGTGACTCTGGATAGGTCACTTGGCATCTCTGAGCCTTAGACCCCTCACCTGTAGGA
The DNA here is from genome assembly GCF_003009895.1 of Hyaena hyaena. Classification (NCBI taxonomy): domain Eukaryota; kingdom Metazoa; phylum Chordata; class Mammalia; order Carnivora; family Hyaenidae; genus Hyaena; species Hyaena hyaena. The sequence continues at coordinate 1,378,959 of NW_024081107.1, read as the reverse complement.
GTGTAAATACCTGTCTGTTGGGGCTGTTATCAGTATTAAATGAGATAGCAGTGAAAAAGTACTTTGCAAACACTAAAATCTGGTACAGGTGTTACTAATTTTGAGGATTATTTAGAAGAAACTCTCAACATTTAAGGGCAAGTTTTCTTTTTCTTAAGTGTTTATTTATTTATTATTTTGAGAGAGAGGGAGTGAGCATGGGAGGAATGGATGGGGACAAAAAAGGAAGAGAAAGAATCCCAAGCAGTCTCCATGCTGTCAAAACAGAGCATAACTTGGGGCTCCATCTAACGAACCATGAGATCATGACCTGAGCCAAAATCAACACTTGACACTTAATTGACTGTACTACCCAGGTGCCACTGAGGGAAAGTTTTCTATGAAGTACCTTGACCCTCTCTTTCTTTTTACAGGCATATTGAAAAAGTTTAGGGAAAAAAAAGTTTAGAAAAATGGATACTGGGAATTAAAAAGGGAAATGAATATATATCAGGACACAATTGTTTTGTAACTCAACGATATGACAGGGAAACTGAGTCAAAAATGCCAGGAATTGGGACTTAATACTTGCATGATAGGGAGGTGGAGAATGAGACTGGCCAGAGTACCTTGTTAACAATTTTTGCCTTGCTCTGACTCAGATTTTATCACTGTTACAAGGGGAAGGGTAGAGAAATGTTAGCAAGCATGTGGTAAGCTTTAGGTAAGCTGTGATGTATATTATTAGAAAGCTTTTCTAATCAAAATACTGAAAGTGACTCTGCACTGAGCCACAGCTTCCAGAGGTCAGACAAAGCTAGGGCCAAATGAAAACCAACAGAAGTTGCATAAACAGCTGCCAATATATGATATTGCAAACTGTACTCTCTAAGACAACTTTGCTCTTAGTCACTGGGACCTAGTTTATTCAATAGTGCTCTGCCCCAGGCAGGAGTGAGGAGTAAGTGACTTTGGTTTTGCCTTCCTGCCTGTAATTTCCCTCAGTGTACCCGCGTCTTATATTCAGGAGGCCTCTGTGGCACTGTTTGGGATAGCTCAGCTCACCACTTAAAGGATGTTCTGACATCCCATCTTGTCTCTATTTTTTTTTTTTTCATTTGTCTTCCCCATCCTATTTAAATGTGAATTGGCTGTTATGTCATTCATACATGGTCTGCACCATTCTCCAAACCTTGAAAACTTAACCCATGTCTATAGAAAAGAGTTAATGGGCCATCATCCTAGGTTCAGAGAAGTGATCTGAGAAAAACATCAGAGTTTGATTTTAGACATATTGGCATATATGGGATACCCATACAGATCTGTCCCTCAGTCAAGTACAGACTGATGGTCAAGAAAGAGGCCAGAGAAAGGGATGTCAATTTTGAAATGATTTAATAGAAGAGAAAGTAGACTGATTTTGTGGGCCCAAATGGTGGAAGAGAATAGTATTTGGTAAGCCTTGAGATCCTAAGTAGGATAGGTAATGATCCTACTTCTCTATTTGGTACCACAGTTTAATAAAATCCACTTAATTTTTTAAAATTGATTTTTATTCAAAAACCTAAAATCATTAAAAATATCTCAATAGTCATCTAAAGTGGCAGACAGGGAAAAAAAATCCCTCATGGTTAATCACTTGCGTATTCATTCTCTCATCCATTCAAACAACAAATATTTACCCTGTGTTCACTATTTACCAGACATTGTTCTAGGAACCAGAGATAAAATAACAAACAAAACAGATGAAGTCACTGACTTCATGGAACTTCTACTAATGGGAGGAGACAGACAATTAACAGACAGTAGAATAAAAGTAAATATATATCAAAAGGGGATAAATTCCCCCTAGTACAATAATATGGTGTAGGAGAAATATATGGGCTTGACTAATTTTTGGCCCCTGATCTGCCAGGCATGGACAGCCTGATACATGCTTGCAGAATTGTAGTTAAAGTAATAATAACAACATCATTTATGAGCAATTGATATATAACAGGCATAGATGACATCACTTAATCCTGTCTATAATCTGATGAGGGACAAAAAATTACTATCTCCATTTTACAGATAAGAGCACCAAGGATCCAAAGGGCTACTCAACTTGCCCGATGTCTCACATGTGTAGGTGGGTTCAGACCCAGGTAGCCTGACTGTGGGGCTAGGATGTTAGAAATACACAGAAAGATAACTACATGATAGTTGTTTTTGTTTCTCAAAGCTTCTCTCTACTCACTACCCCATCATCACCACCTTACCTACCCCCTTCCTTCTTGGATTCTAGATGGTTGGAGTCCACAGTGGGTAGATTCCTGATAAGTGAGGTGTGTGAGTGAGCTGTTATTCAGTGTTGTCTAGATAAAAGATTTTCTTTGACAAAAGACAGTGGTGTCTGAGAGGCACTGAATTTCTAAAGCCTGGCCCTAAATCACTATATCTGAATTTTAATCTCCAATTTTCTATTTATTCACTTCTTCAAAGTAAGTGTATTTGTATTCAGATCGTGTGTCCAGCTAGAGCAGTTTAACAATTACAAAAATTCTAGAGTTTTGTGCAAAATGGAAATGAGAAGTTTAAGAACATTTAAAGCACCTCAAGTCCCCTCTTTTTCCATTCTGAATAAGGAATGGAAGGAAATATGCTCTTTGCAGAGGTTTCTATAAATGGAACCTCATACAGTTCCAATTTGCAAAATGAAGCCATTTATTTTTTAAATGTTATTCTTGCCATTTCATATTTTATTATATGAAATGTTTTTGTGTATTAGTTTTTTTCAACCGTAATTCTAGTATCTTTTCTATATTGCACTGTCTGCCCATGCAGAAACGACCAGCAGTTCAAGTGCATAACAGAATCCTCCACCTAAATTTAGAAATTGGTAAATAAAAAAAGATAGGAGCCTCAAAGTCTACTGCAGTACAGCTGATAATCTTTTTGGCTTTTAAACAAACGTAAATACTCTAAAACTTGCTCTTAGCAAGTAACTTCATAATTAGGTTAATGCAATAGCACTTTGTCCTATTGTATCACATTTCAATTGAAGGCCTAGAAGGGATTTTAACAAATGCAAGGGCTTTTTACCTTGGTTCCTGTAGAAAAGGAGGCTTGGTTCATTATGCCCACAATATGGCCAGTCACATCAGGGCCATTAGGGCTGGTGGATTGAGCTTGGATTACCCCCACAGGCCAAATTCACCTGGACTCAGCAAGATAAATCATCTTGTACTTTCTTGGTCAGTCTCTGTATCACCTTAAAAATAACCCACAAAATGTTCCAGTACGTGGAAGTTAACTTTCATACCTCTATTCAGGCATGTCCATGAATATAGGATAAACTGTCAGAGGTGGAATTCAGGTATTCAATGAGAGTGAACGGATATGCAAGGGAGGAATGAGGCCGTATGGTAAAGAAGAAAGAAGAAATTGAGGAGGGGCAGGACTGCATGGGGGTCTGTCTTTGAGCCATCTGATGAACAAAACTACATGCAGAAATTGAGAAGTTGTATTCATAGGGAATATGGTCAGATGTAGGGACATCAGGAATGTTGCTTGGGTACCAGATGATAACATGGGACTGAGAGTAGAAAGAGGGTTAACCTCCTCACTGCTACACAGACTACAGCTGGCACTTCAAGGGTTGTTGCCTATGAAAGTATAGGAGACATCATCCTCAGAGTGGAGCACCTTGGCCCAGGTGGCAGTGACATCAATGAAACCTAGTCAAAGGGCTTCTCACCATGGACACTGGTGATAGACCAGGACAGAAAAAGATGTTGGTAGATATTTTGAGTAATTCTTGAATGCTTGGGAGGCACTTCTGGATACTTTCAGACAGACTAGGGTGAGGCTTTATAGGTAACTAAAGTCTCACACAAGCAAGTTCTAGAAGAGATATTTGGTTTCTTACTCATATCCTGATTCTGTTATGTAGATTCATGGGCTTCTGAGATCTGGATAAATTCAGGCTTCATATAGTAAAATTAATAAATCAGAAAAAAAAAGCTACCTGAACATGCTTGTCTCAGGCTTTTGGTTTATAAACATAGCAAAGCAAGCCTGCTATTACAAGAGAAGTGACTGTGTCAGATTTATTAGAACACAGAAGTACCAGGTTTCTCTTTCTGTGCTGGGGGTCTGCCCAGTTCCTTGCAGGTCAGCTCCATAGATGCTGGGCATAACCAAGAAGTAGATGGTAAATCCCACTCTTGCTTGCTCTTTCCACATTTACTAAATGAAGACCAGTTCTCAAGGTTCTACACTGGCATTAGTGAGTTGAAACTTCACTCTCTGGAAAGTAAATTATAACACACCAGAAGGTTTTATAAAAGCCTGGCCAAGTGTGATCATAACTTCCTGTGCCTCTAGATGTCCTACTTGTTAGATTTCCCACTGATACACAGGCAAAAGAGAGTATATTTGAACCCTAGCATCTGACCAAAAACTCTTAAGAAATGCCTTTCAAGTTTTCACCTGTATCTAAAAAATGCTTGTAAAAATTTCATTCTACTCCATGATGTATTTATTTACTTTTGAGTAAAATTAGTGCTCCAGAAAAATGTTTATTAAGTGCCTTAGGAGAGCCCTCAGCATATCCCCATGAGCCTCTGGTGATATATTTTCTATCTAAATTTATTATATATATTTTACATACCTATATAAAATGTGCATACATATATGTTTAAAATATATATCTTTTTTTTTTGAAGTAAAAGGATTTCATCAACGGTACACAGTGTAGTCATTGCTGATAGCTTAGGTGCTTTTTTGTTGGGAAGGGGTAGATTCCTCTGGAGATTTCTGTAGACCCCTGAGAATGAGGAAAGTTGATAGCAACAGTCCTTGACACACTGTCTGCTATGGGGTCTGGGCAGGACATGGTTCACATGGCAAGATGCCAATAGTCATAATCTTCTGGAAGACCAGCTACTTGGTCTATAGCTCTTCTTATGATTAACTTGACAATGTGGATACAAGTGGACACTCAGGGAGCAGCAACAAACAAAAGAAAACAAGAAAGATAGAAAGCAGCTGAACTTTATGACTTGACTAAAAAGGAAGATTTTTCAGGTACCATTTGCCTAACTAATGAGCAAGGCTCTGACCACCTGGATTTTATCTTAAAGTGTGTTTGATGATGGGGGAGGTGCTGTAGGGAGGTTCTGAGAACACTGGGAAAATAGTACACCAAAAATTAGATATAATACTTAAAGTATTTTATTATTGCACCAAGAATATTGAAATAGCAAAGAAGAAAAAGGAGGATCTACACACGTGATTACAAAACCATTACTGTGTTTATTTTTCTGTTTCATTTTCATATGTATATGATATGAACTCTATCAGGAGCATAATAACCATTTCTAATTCAGCTGGCTAGCTGTACATCATCAATGTTTACTTCTTGGTTACTTACCTGATTTTTTAAATGCAGAAGATGGGACCATGTCCCTCCTGAGGTTAGGCCACTTAGGCAAGGGTGCCCAGTGACAGAGTGTGGTGAGGGAAATCAGAAAATGGTGGGAAGAGCAGAGTGATGGGGAGAATAAATGGGACACTGAGGCATATGATGCTCTTCCAATGCTTCATACATTTTATAATTTAATTTCAAACCAATAGTGATGACAATGATACATTCTATGTGGCAACTTACAGTTTACCAGGTGCTTGCATCTCTGATCCTCTTAGGTGTCCTTGGGGGCACTCAAGGTAGCCTTTTCTTTACAGATAAATTAAAAAAGGCTTTACTATCCGATATAAATTAATGATTTCACCCACTAATGAAACGTAAAGAATAATTTTTTCAATCCATTTGTAAGACTTATCTGCTTTAGTGACTAAGTTAACTAGGATTAGTATAGACAAGAATCAGGGGCACCTGGGTGACTCAGTCAGTTAGAGTATGACTCCTGCTCAGGTCATGAGCTCATGGTTCATGAGATGGAGACCCACATTAGGCTCTGTGCTGACAGCTCAGAGCCTGGAGCCTGCTTCAAATTCTGTGTCTTCTTCTCTCTCTGCCCCTCCCCTACTTGCACTCTCTTTCTCTCTCTCAAAAATAAACCTTAAAAAATAAAAAAATATATAGTTAAGAATGATAATAAAACTGAATTTGTTGATCTTATGTTATTAGTCAACTACATACATAATCTGAGTTGTGAACTTTTGACTATCAATTCCTAGTTTTTCATTTCTTCTCAACTTCCTTCAATGAGTTCCTACATAAATGTCAGTGGAAAAGAGCAAAGAGTATTAATCCTAAATATTTAAAAGCACAATAATATGCTGGGTTCTATGACTGGGTCCAAAATCAGTCCTCTTCCTATTCTCATTCAACCTGGATTGGGTTGAAAGGGAGAGATTTACTTTGTTTTTCTCTCTGCTATTTAATTGACAAAGGGAGAAAAAATAACCTCAGAGCCTGGTTCCAAAGCCAGGAAAACTGAAGTAGAGGTATCTTAACTTAGTGTCATTTCCCTTCAACACTAACACATAAACCACAGACCATGTGCACATACTTCCCTACCCACCC